>NC_134184.1:31314748-31624732 GCF_964188355.1 Buteo buteo | reverse complement strand
TTTAAGTACTCGTAGAAAAGAACAATACAAAAACAGTAGTTAACCTTCAAAGTTCAGCAGCACTTTATTGAAAGATTGTGTTGATGCTACTCAGCAAATAACTCAGTACACCCCAATACCAGAGTATGAATTTTTAAGAAATAAGTTTCGTGGTTGTATATGTGATGAGGATTAACAAATATTCTTTTTGAATGTTATTTGCCTCTTCCAATTGCCTCAAGGTGTAACAAAGTGGGAATTTCAAAATATCTAATTTTCACAGCCAAGGTGGGGTAAAGAATGTTCTGTTAGCGGAGCGTTAATGACTTAGGTTGTACCTAAGCTGAGGCTTTACCCAATGGTTTGTATAAAACCGTAAGAGTGCCAGGTGCACCATGATTTTCTCCTTACAAAGTGGGAAATCCCTCTCCCAGTGAGCCCCCGAGCGGAGACGCTGACGAGCCCATTTGAGGAGCTGCGGGTAGCTCACCCCACGCTTTGTCGAGAAGCAGCTCCCACAGATCACCCCAGGATATCTGGTCATGATAAGGCTTTCAGGATTGACCATAAGAGCTTCAGCACCCAGGATTTGAATTTCCAGAGAGGTTTTTACCCTCTTTACAGATGTGTGCCTGTGCCTGGTGCTTCGCCAGACAGCAACAGGTTTCTGCACAGGGCAGACCGAGCCTGGGACTTCTTCCTATCTCATACAAAAAAAATGTAGCTGAAACGAATGCATTTGTAGAAAAGGAGTTTTCATTTCAAATAACTGGCATTTTGTGATGACAGTCGCTTTGGCGAAAAGTTCTTGGCCGTCTCTAATCTTCATAGAAAACTTTATTGAATGTTTTTTGCTTTTGGTTTGTGTTTCATTCTCTCTCCTGCGCATACACACTTGTAAAACAAGAAGCTCAAAGAGGTCACAATCCCACTTGAGGCTTCTACATGTGAAGAAATGTAACGCTAATTGTGGTGCATACGAAGTGTGTGTCATTATCCGGCACAGAAATAGCAGCCCTGCTTCTGAGTTCAAGGAGGTCAGATTAAAACTCTGAGACCGTAGATCACTTTTCCTGGAATTTTACATACTTTTCTTAAAAACACCCTGAAAAGCTTAGTCTGAGGCAGTGAACCAAGGTCAGATGGACTCTGTTTTCAGTCTGTTTGTACATTTGGACAAGTTTGGAAAGCTCCTATCAGTTCATTCAAAGGGGGTAAAGCAAAGAAAAATGAACCGGGGTGGGGGGGAAGGCAGAGAGACAAATTGCCTCATGAATGACACAATTAATAGGTAAATCAGGCTTCTTGGTTTGGGTCCCCTCCTTTCATCTGCACCCAAGTACTCATCCTACAGTAACCCAAATCCCCCCCCAGCTCCCCTTGGGCTCCTGCAAGGACCACAAAAAAGTGCAGGCTGGGCCAGAAGCAATATCTGCTCGTTTGTCCGTCAGCAGGGTTTTGTTCAGCTCTCCTCTATCTAGCTGTCAGCCGCCACAAATCTGGTAGGAGCGTAATTATTTAGAAAACCTCTATCCCTCTGTTTCATTTGGCCGAAACAGGACAAAGAGTTTAAAAGTCATTTGCTGAGGGGATGGGAGGGGGAGAGGTCAGCAAATGAAGTGATGGTATGGACCCCTTTTTTTTTTTAAGTAAAGCTGGTTTAAAAACCCAAGAAAATGGAGACAGTGAGGAACTCCCACAAAATGGGAACTGAGAGAAATAGCATTAGGATTATTATTAGCATGACCAGAAAAGAGAGTTAGTCAGTAACAAGAATAGATACCAATAATTAGACCTTCAGGTTTAAGGATTCAGAAAGCAATTTGCATTTTAAGTAACCCAGTACATATTGAAACTAATAATATCCCATGTCTTTTCTTTTTGATGTCACTGTTCTAAAGAGAGATCAAGACTTTTTTTACTTATGTTGTTTAATATCTTAATTGTAATTTAAATGTCCAGAAAATTTATTGATTTAAATTTAAACATAAGTGCTCAAAGACTGTGCTCAGCTTTTCTTGATGGAGCCAGAGAACAAACATTTCTAATTCTTTGTACAAATCAAAGTAAAAAAAGAATTAAGTGGGAATGGGAGCTATTTACTCTGATGAAAATCAACTGAAAACATCAGATATCATATGTAGTTCACTACAGTATTACGGTGTTTCTACCCACACCTCCAAATAAACAACCTCGAGTTATAATTTTCAAAAAATCATCCAATAGCTCAGTACATTTCAGCAGGTTATCCTGCTGTCGCTTTGTAAGCAGCCATGTGCCCATGAAAGCCCAGCAGCCAGTGATGGATTTACTCCATCAAAGAAGGATTTCTATGCCGGTCACCATCTTAAATTCCTACTCTAATCAGCAGAGAGAAAGAGACATTCCCAGGATTTAATTAATCTTGTCCTAGAGCAGACATTTAAACCAAAGGAAATCACCTTTCAAAAAGATGATTATTCTCCACCGTTTATAAAGGGTACATGGGTGAGTGTATAGGTCTACCCTGTAGATACCTAAAGGCAGGAGAGATGCTCCCACCCATGATGCCTGCTTGCGTGGGAACTGCTCTGGCCTCACGGAGGAACACAGACATTTCTCTCAGCTCACATCACTATAAACTCCAGTCCCTGCTTAAGAGGTCACAGCTTTGCACAGCATTAGAGAAGGAATATTTTCGATTCATCGGAAAGGGAAGATACCTATACTTCTGTGAAGCCCCTTGCTTTTGGGGAATCACGCCAGATGCCTTTTAGCCTGGCATTCTTCACATAGGTTTACTTCTACTCACATTTATTTGCTTATGTAATTTTTAGGTCTGTCTCTGAATTGTTTTCCTATAGAGTAGATGGGAAAGCATGCACGTGCTGGGAAGGTTAAGGTACAATTTGAACAGTACTTTTTGGTCCATAATTTAATTCTTAATTATCTTGCTTCATAGAACTTCATCCTATCAAGGTTCTTGTTGCTCAAGAAGAGCAATGAGCAAACTGAAGCTTCAAATATAATTTAAAACTTCCTTAATTTAGGCTGTGATACTGAAGTTCAGCTGCATCCCCAGTTTATTATCTCCAAGGGCAAACCAATATTAGATTGTTTTTTTTCTTCACTGTAACTGATTTTTTTCAGTTAACTTACAGGTTGGATTAGCCATTTAGATTCAAAGAACCAGGAGGATGAAGTAAAAAAAGGTTAAGGTTTTCTTTTCAGAGGCCAGGTAGAGAGAACTGGGTTAGATAGGATTGTAACTCTAGCTCCTCCTCAGAAAGAAAGAAATTCCACTAAGAAGGAATAAAAGCCAAAGAAAGAGCTTCCGAAGAACAATTCCCTATATACAAAGACCCTGCAGGAGACAAAAACACAAATACTTTTGGTAAATTGGAGCTAGGAGAAACTCCTCTTGAAATTTTGAATAGTTCCATCCTGGCGTTTGCAATATGAAGCTTGCACCCAGAAGTCCAGATGGCTTCCAGATGAACAAATACCTCTTTTGACCACACCCCATTCAGCCCCATTTTTCTTGTTTTTCTGTTCACGGACCCGTGCTAATCTGTACCCTTATCCCCTCTGCATGTTCTGTCACTTGTCAGGCAGTTCGCTTAGAAGTTGCAAGCCTTGCTTCAGTCCCCTGGCAGCAAGTCAACCAGTCAGCTGGCAAAGCTGGATAATTACTGCTTAGCCCTAAAGAGCTTAACATTTGTTTGCATAGACTTGTGTCCTGGCAACGCCAAGGCACTGAACCAGCGGGCAAACTTTCTTTTCCCTGAACATTTTCTGTAAGGGAAAGGACAGAAGGGACTTTAAGACCGACACAAAATGGTGGTTACCAAGGATTACCAGGGACTGAGATATGTGGACCATCCTCTATGGTTGACTTGCTGTCATTATAGCGTAGAAGAGACCGCTGGGCTTCATTCTTCCTTCTTCTATGCTTTTATAGAAAACTGTACAAGGCTCCACTGGCCTAAAGGTTTTTTGGGAATTGCCTTTGCAGAGGTGCTTGGAGGAAGGCCTAACAAATAGGCTGTGGTAGAGACAAGAGAAAAAAAACAGCAAGGAGACATCAGGTTACATGTTCTAAGTAAAGCCAAAGTTTTGTTTATTCAGTGTGACTTGCTTATGATAAGTTCTGGCTTTTGGGTTTCTCCTGTTATTGTTGTTCTTCATGGCTGAAGCATCCTGACTGGCTCCATCTGGAAGAAATAACACTGGTCAGGACGATAAAGAAGGTGCTTAAATAAGATGGAGCCCCACTCAGCGTTGTTCCACTACTGAGCTGACTGCAGCCTTTCCATGACGTCGGTGTTCCGTGTGTGGGATGCTGCATTGGAGCAGCTGCAGAACGGCCACCCTACCTGTCACACTCACGCATGACGTAAGGTCATCCTATAACCACAGATTGGAAGTCTTGAAGGACCTCCTCAGTTACTAAATCATCTTGAAAATGCTGGCAATCAGGCTATACCATCCTGTTCATCATCTGAAAGCCAAAGTTATGGAAAGAAGCTTCAGTTTTTAACCTAATTACTCTCATTCTTCACTGTTATGTTGTTTGTACTCCAATTTAACTCCAGTAGCACTTACGCAATTGCATTTGCATGCAACCTGGCAAGCACCGGGGTAATTTAAAGCTGTGTTAAACATGATGGATGCAGGGAGACCGAAGTAGCAGGACACTTTAGCATCCAGTGTGAGCATCGTCAGAATAGTGAGAGGAGCCGCATCCTACCCCATTAATCAGCACTGCTCTGCAAGAGCAAACTTCAACCCAACTTGGGGCTGCATTTACTGCCCCTTCATAATAACCTGGGGAAGTCTTCAGAGGCAGCCTAAATTGTACGTCCAGGGAAAACCATACCTACTTTCTCAGGGTGTTCTCGAGGGGTTTATGAGCCCTATGAACCAGTCCCACTGTGCCTGACTTCTCCAAACCATCTCAGATCTCACGGCCAAGAGACAAACCAGTCCATGGACTTTTCTGGAGGAACGCTGACCCTGCTGTCAGCCAGGGCAGATGGGAAGCATAAGCAGCCTTCAGCTGGGAGGGGGGAAATGTGGATGTTCAGGGAGAGATTTCAGAAATGCTTTAAGCTTCAGCATTGCGGCAGAAACTTAAGAGATCTTCAGTAGTTTTTTAAGGCTTTGAAAGGCTGTGGTTTGGCGTGCACCCCTTAGCCTTGAAACTTAGGTACCATAAATACATTGTGCCTAACCCTCTTAATCCAACCTCGTCCTTCAAGTATATTCTACCTATCTCCCCTAAAATGTCAGTGGGGCCACAACTGTGAGGTGATCAGAACTTGATATCTGACAACCGATGGTACTCAGCATCTCGTAGATCGGAGTCATGACTTAGAAATACTTTTTACTTAGCATTTTGATGTGACTGTAATGTGCACAATACTTGTTATGTGAAATTCCAATGCAAGCTCCTATCACAGCGACAATACCAATCACAGCTTGCAGTGTCACTGTGTTTCTCCATTAACAGCCTGTTCCTTTTTTCTGTTTCAGGTGGGGGCTTTTTTTTTGGAAAGGGTTGTGAGGGGCAGTTCTTGTGTTTTTATGGATAAGCAGTACAACATAAACACCCCACAAATCACTCTTCCAAAACATAAAAAAACATCTTTTGAAAATGTGCTGAGGGTGGTTCTATTCTCTAATTACTGATGTGCTTCCATAAATCTGTCTAGAAAAATGGATGGCATGTTAGTATTTTTTTTTTGTTCACTAAGCAAATCCTGCAATGCTGATATAATCTCCTTCTATTCTCTCGGCTAGTTAAACTATCGCAGGAAGAAACATAGAACTACAGTGCTTCCATTAATGATGCATGGGAAAGAGTAACAAGCCCTTAACTTTGAGAACCTCAGAGGACTGATGTACCGAAACTGGGACCTGGGTGGAAGATAGGTCCCTGACTCCGAGTTCTTATGAAAACTGCCACAAAGCCACTGCCCAGCCTCAGACATGAGTGTCCTGGGGGAATGAGCTCACGTGGATCCACGCCCTGTTGAAAGGCTTGGGTTCTCACTCACAAAGACAGGCTGGTGTGCTGTGCTCGCTTTCAGATGGTCATTTTGGGGGTTCTTTGGGTTTGCTTGGTCCATCTCGTCCCAAAAGGGAAGCAGGGATGGACATGAAAGATGGGCAAAGTCTGGCTCCCTGACATAGGGAAAGAGGTCTCCAGCCTGTGCTGCCCTACGCTGCTCCCAAGCAGACCTCCTTCTCTTAGGTGCATGCACAAAGCTTAGGTCTGGGATCTGCTTTGGCCAAGGTGTAGGTCGACTGAGAGCCATTGGACCCGCAGGCATACTTGGTGATCTGGAAATAGCATTTGGATACAGGTTGGGAAACACAGTGCAAATGAGAACTTTGCATTTCTTTCCTGCTTGATCCTGCTGCAACTCATCCACCCAGACCCTGGGACTTAGCAGGAAGGAGCAAATCAAGATGTGCTCCAGCTATGTCCTGATTTTCCCGGAGGAGGCTATTCCTCTCTGATGGGCTTAAGTAACTTTAGGACTAACACAAAGCCATGATGTTGCACCCAGTTGCCTAACAGCTGGAGTCCTACCATCTGGTTGCACATGCTAGGTTTTATACACATATATTTTTAGGGTACTTGTTTTTGGTTTGTTTTTTTTTTTTTATCTGTCCCCCTTAAAAATTATTTAATGAGCTGTGGGCTAAAAGGTTGTTCTGTCCTAAAAGTCCTCCTTCACATGAACAGAATACCTCTAGTGATGGTACACCTGATTTGCAGGTAAGAAGGGTTTGGGCATGGAGCAATGACACAAGTTTGCCCTTCAAAAATGGAGTCAGTGGAATGCCTATGTATGAGATGAACTTCTGAATCCATCTATGTAGGAGATCTTAAGGATTTCTGTGCTAAGTTGAATGGCTCCATTACCCCAAACTGTACTACTTTGCTAACCATCTTTACAAATTAAAATGTAGATCCAACATCCACATAACAAAGTAGTGTGCCAGATGTTGACATCTCTTTTCTGAAGTTAGAAAACAAAGGGAAGACTGAACAGTCTGTATTTAAGGCTTGGACTCTTCCTCAGGAGGCCTTTTTACATTCTTGGCTGTATCTGAAACCCTCTGTGATTTCGTCCAATGCATTTTGTAGTTTAGTCTCTGTATCGGTTTTGAAAAAGAAGAGAGAGGAAATATTTCACAGTGAGGATGTCTAACATTGTGGAATCTAAACGTTTTAGATAACAAGAACTACTAATCCACTGATGGAAAATAAGTTACTTAGGGTGATCAGACTTCTTCCAGCGGATCCCAATTCAGATACATTTCTTGAACAGTCAGGACCTGTTGGGACCCTTCTGCTTTTATCTCAAAACCATTAGGGAGAGAACACCACTAACCGCCAGTAAAGCTGTGATGTATGCAAAGGTGTGTGACCTCTGGTACTGAAGGAAGTGGAACTGACCATCATTTGGAAGTGACTTGTATTCTCTGAACACTGACTTAGGAGAGTTTTGTGCTGCAAACTTGAGGTTTATACCATACAGCATGCTTATGCCTACACATGATGCTCAGACCAAGAGAAAGTAGCAAAGAGGAGCGATATCTGAAATAGTAACTCTGTCTTGGTGCTTAATTACAGGTCTGGGCTAGGCACTCTACTGAAGAATGTGATTTACATATCAAAAGGTCTTCCTGGACTTCTGCTTCTATCGTTTTTAAGAAGTGGTTTTTGTGTTATAGTAGAGTGGTCAGAGCCCGGCTTTGGGCATTTAACGACTAGACTGCAGGCAAGATTGGATTGAAGCAATTTCACCCCATCTGTGAGATTTTCAGGGAAGACATACAACACTTGAGAGGAAGGGGGCTGGGGGAGAGAGAAGGAAAGGCATACTGCAGAACATATGGTGTATAAAATGTGTAGCAGTAATGAAAGAGAAAAACCATAGACCTAAAAGACAAACAGAAGTGGAATAAAAAAAGAGATGGAATTCATTTTTCATGCAAATCAAAAATGTCAGATGAAATATTCTGTTCCATTGCTAAACTGTAAAGCACAATTCATATCTACAAATCAAATAAATTAATTTTACTTAAATTAAAGGGTCTTGATATTAGAATTTGGACAAAATGAGGATTTTGGCAAGGCTTCTTTGTTCTTCCAACTTCTCTCCTGATAGTAAATGCTCCCCTGAATGGCAGTGCATCCATCACGCTTTTTAGGGTCACCTTCATTTTTCCTTTGGAAGAGAAACTGGCAGGGTGATTGATGAACTGTCACACACTGTGACTTGCAGTTATCAAGACATAGGAAAAAGCTGTGAAGCGCAGTGTGAGCTATTCGCCAGTCTACAAAAAAGAACATTGAAAACCTTGTAGTGGTCCAGAGACCCTTGTCACTGTAAAGATTGAGGGTTTCAGGAATATTTCAAATGATGCTGAGAATTCAAATTGTCTGTGGCTGGTTCGAGGAACTCCAGGTTTATAGTTCCAGCTTTTTCCCGTGAGCAATTCGTTTATTTTCCTTTCCCCATATATTGTAAGAACTAATGGTTACACACCACTTTGTGGAAAACATAACAGGAGTTTAAAAGCAAATAATTTCTATTTCTATATCACATTTCCTCCAAAGAGTGCTAAATAATATATAGAGACACTGACTCAGCAGCCATTTGCTGACATTGGACTGTTTGAATTAACAAAATATTTTGAAGTCATTGATGGAAAGGATGAAAAGATTGTACCATAAGTACACATTGGATATATTAAGATCCTGAAGCATAAACAGAAGGTGCATAACAAGGCACATGTTTAAGGTATACAAAAGTAGAAAGGTAACAGAGCAGGTAAGTCTTCTTTGCCTGTTCACTTGTTCTCAAGATGCAGTTAATAAGGCTACGGAGATGCTGAATAAAAGCAACTTTCAGGTTGATAATAAAGACAGATACTTTAGGGATGTTCACTTCCTCAAGTGGACCTGGACTTGTTGCTTAATTGATTCACCTTCATTTCAAATTCTTGCTTTATTTTTTGACATTGTTGTTCAATAAGTATGACCATCTATTTCTCTCATGTATGGCACTCTGTAAGTCATCTTTAGAGCTGATATATCACAGATCAGTATGGCATTTTAAGTGTATCTATCTACATCTATATATGGTGTACATACTCTGTAATGTGTAGATAGTATAATACTACAACATTTCTAATGGCAATATAATAATTTACATTTATACAGAATATATTATATGCTTCCTTTTTTAAGCTATTCATTTCTGCATGTTTTAGTACAGTATATATGAAACACATTCAATGTTTGATTCAGTGTGGGTTTGGGCATGCCCGGCTGCCCAGCTAGTTTTGCATCACATTTTTGAGACTAGTACAAAATCCTCAAGTCCCTCTGACCTTAATAAAGAACAGTCCTCACATCAACAAAGAGCAACGATGCTTCCATTAAAAACAAAACACAAAAAAGCCCCAATCCCAGAAAGCATTGAGCATTTCCTCACAGGAAGTAAAAAGTGCATATCAGTGTTATCTCAAAAGCTAGACGCATAATTAAACATCCTCTACATAAGGACACAAAATGACAAAAGAGCCATAAGGGGTCAGGCCAAAGTTTTACCAAAGCAAGCGCTTTCTCTCCAGCACTAACAAAATCTGTTCCCTGGCAGAGAGTGTTAGAAAAGAACGGGGTAAGTAAATGTGAAACTTCCTTTAAATATTATCCTAGCCTTTGAACATTTGTAGCTCAGAGACTTCCTGAGCTGGAGGCTGTTGAGCGATCTCAGTCGATTGCTCTCCTTTGACCTGTTCACGCAAACTTTTAGCGCTTGCAGAATCTTGTAACAGGAAGCTCTGTGGCTCGAATTGCAAGAGAAAAACTTTTTTGTATGAACTCTAAGGACTAATGCTGTGAATTTAAAAAAAAGTCTTCTATTCTTCCGACAATTAGTTTTACAAGTTCACATTTTGATAGCAATCATAAATAATATAATATTGCTCTTGGCTTCTGATAAAATGGGATGCTTCTATCGTCTATATCATTCTTTTTAACATGTAGTCAAAAAGCAATTGTTTGATTTTATTTAGTTTTTCAACAACCCATAGAGTGACTTGCAAATTACTGCTAGTGAAAAAAATTGCATACTGCTTTTAAGACATTTGTGTCAGGTAATATAAATCCCACAAAACCTGAGATATCAATGTCATTATGTTATAAGGTTACTGTATATCTTCCTTGTCAGAAAGCTATCAAAGACCAATGCTAAAGCATTTGTTTAAAATTAGCAATTACCTTGTCTTTTAATAACACAGTTACAGAACCAAAGGCAATTTAGTGAAAATTTTACGCCTCATCACATATATGCCGCTGTAATTTTTACATTTTTAATATAGAACCTTAAAACTGCTTTATTCATTAAGTCAAAGGAAAGGCCTCTAAGATGTCTGCTCTATAGAAAGCAGATGATGATAATGGATATGATACGCTATCCATATATAGCTTTTACACTGCCTTACTTATTATTTATTGCTAGAGTCCGGTAATGGAAAATCAATCTACTTTATCCTGGCTATTACTGGATTCAGTGTAACTGATTTTGTTTTGTTTTGGAATTATAAAAAAGGATGCGAGTTCGTTTTCCTGTCCCACAAACACTTCAAATTTTTACACGCATCGCCAGTGAGAGACACAGATGATTACATCAATGTCACCTTCTTTCAGATGCCTGAATAGCTTATGCAGTCAGCACTGGGTAGCATGACTTGGATCAACTCATTGCAAGAATACTTTGTTCACTCTCTTCCAGCCTAGTTTAAAAAAAAAAAAAAAAAATCCAAAAACAACAAATCAAAAAACTTTTACTCTGTTTCAGATTCTGAATCCTCGGATGTTTTTCTGAGGATACCTTCAGGATGTGCATGAAAAAAATACCTACCCACAATACACCAATAATAATTTTTTTTTCAAATTCAGCCCTACTCACGTACCTTTGCCTAAAGCCTTGACCTCCACATTCTTCTTCCCTCAGGCCTTTCCAATAGGAAGAAAACTTGAGGCAAAGCCTTGGACTCCACAAACCCACCATGACTGGTCGCGCAGCCTGGACGCTCGACCTCTGAACATCCAGGCTGCTTGTTAGCTGACGTCCCCGCAGACTTTGCCTGTGCCCACCAGCACAGCCCGGGGACGGTGCACACCGAGCACTGCTGCCAGTGGGCTCCGTGGACAGCACTGCTCCAAGTCTGCTCCCTACAAACTCCCTCCACGCTATCTCAGCAGGCTTTGCACCCTCAAATATGACATGCTTTCAGTAACGTGCCTTAATTTTACTTTTCTTGAAAAGCTGGGGGGAAGAAAACTGTGGAGTCCCAACTTTTAAACAAAAGGCAATAAACAGTCACTTTCAAACACAATGAACTGAAAAAAACCCCACAGATGATTTAAGTATTATGTCTGAAGGCCACAGGGTGTTACAACAGCACAGAGGAGCTCCAGGGCCAAGAGCTATGTAGTGTCAATTGGCCAGACAGATCTTACGGGAAATACAGCCCTGAATAATACGGATATGAGCTAGGCTGTGCCTCTAGGCGTCAGGGCCAGAGGCTGCAGCCTGGCCATCTAGTGTTTGGTAGAAGCATACTCAAATATACCAGTGATCTTTGTGTGAATGAGAACCATCCTCCATTGTATGTGAGTGATACTGCCTGTCTCTTATCACCAAAGTGAGGAGGTAACTCCAAAAGTGGTTCTGTTGACTGAAAACATGACATTTTAATAGAGTAAAATTCTTGATCATAGTCTCATTTTAATATCAGTTTGCAAGGACAATGCTTTAAAGCTCCTTAGAAAATGCCAAGTTTCTTCTGATACCCTTCCAGGACAATTCAAGTCCAAGTTTGCATTGAACAATTAGATCCTACATGAAGTCCCACCTTCTCATCTAAAGCTATTTTAGAAGCTTACTGAAATCACTGAGACCACAGCAGACAATGCTGTATTGGAAATATTGAGGAACCTCCACCCTTCTGGGAATTCCCTGTTCCCAGAACCTTGCATGGGTATTGCTATTTCATTTAATGCTGCAGACAAAGTTTAAATGAAGGGAAGTAGACAATATAAAATCCTACATCACATTATAACTAAATGTCTGACTTGCTGAAACCTTTGTTTGACAGGATGAGCACACTTCGCCAGATCACATATGTGTGTTAATTCTAGCAAGAAGGACAACAAAATGACAAGAGCTAAAACAAAGCCCACCAACAGGAAATGGTTATTAAGCTGTGATGATAAAATGTTTATCAGGAAATGTTGTTACGCTATCCAAAACATTTCCTGTTTGTAACATTTTTTGTGGGAAAAAGAATGTCTGTGGTGCTAGGAATAGCGTCTTTGCAAGGAATTAGATAACAGTACTTACAGAAAATGGTAATAGTCACAGTTCTAGTTTCTGTCCTGTTTTATTCTTTGTACATAGTATGAAGTAACTTGAAAAGAAAACTGCTTTCAGAAGTTACATGGCACTCATTGAAGTTTGAATTTCAAACATTAAAAAATAATTGAAAGCAAATTTTTCATGTGTAGTATCTAAGCGATGTTATCATGCAGGTAGGGAACCACTGCTCCTTCTCTCACTAAGACTGATAGTGAAACATTATTTCTGTTAGTATATCTTGAAAAGATCAAAAAGGATTAATTAGACTGAAAACCAGTATTATTGAAGATGTTGAAAGAGCTATACTCAAGGGGAAGAGGAGCCAGGGATTATCTGTTGAAATGTTTACTCAAAACAAAAATCATGAAGAATTATATTTCCATAACCATGACTTTTCAAAACTAGGAAAAACCCAATTTGTTTTAAACATAATGGGTAGTATCACAAAATCACAACAAACCTGACATTTTGATATAAACAAAGATTTGCCAGGACCAACCTGTAAGACATTACTGAATATGGAAGCAAAATATATGATTCTAGACTTGTTGCTCTATCAGCTGTGTAAAGACTAACGTGCTGTCTGTTATTCCATTCTTAAAACATTCCGTCCCAAAAAAAGAATAATGAACTTCAATGGCTTTTTAAAGGGAATTCAAACACTAAAACTGCTTGAGTATTTTGAATAATTAGGTTATTGTGAAATAATCTTTTTATTAATCAACATTTACATGAAAGACATTTTGCTTTGATTAAAAACTGCTACATGTTCCTATTTTAACTACAGGCTGTATCACTTTTATTGCAAATATTTTGTAATTTCCTGTACAGTAAATGGAACTAATGATAGAATCCTAAAAGTGGAAAGGACCTCAACAGGTCATCTGATTGACTCCCATGACCTGAATTAGGATCAACAAAAGTTATTTTATTTCTGGTATACAATCTCAAATGATGGAAACTGCAACCTCAATGGGCAATCTATTCCCACCTTCCTTATTATTACTGTGAGAGCAGTTTTCCCTATTGCCAAAGCTGAATCTCCTTTACTTCAATTTTTCTCCTGATCTTGCAGGGAAAAAAAATTCCCCTTCCTCTCTGCAATAGCATTTTACATTCTTCAAAATGTTCTTTTCCCTCCATCCTTTCTTCTTCAGTCTAAGAAGCCCTCTTCCTTCAGTCCTTCTCCAGCTCCGTTTTAATTGTTTATTAAAAGTTCAACTTTCCTTGAACTACTCAGTTGCTTTATAACTTTCTTGAAGCACAACTTTTCGCAACTGTTCCACAACTTTCTGGAGCTCCCATAACTGGGAATAATACTCCTTTGAAACTTTCTCAGAACCAAGACAAGGGCAACGTTTCTTTTCTATCTTAAGATACTCTTTTTAAACATCCTAGTATGATGTTTACATGTTTTGCAGTGACGTGATGCTACTGTACTAGCTAAAATTAGACTGTCTTCCAGTGCACTGCCAGGCCTTTCCAGCTTCATATCAACCAAAAAACGTAATGAGTATCATTCAGGTCATTAATGAAAATATTGGAAAGAAATGGACCCATGACAGACTTTACAGATGTTTATTAAATACATTCATTTGGATAGAGAACCGTTGCTAACTACTATAAACAAAGTTGTCACCACATATGGCAATGAATTTTTCCCCTCTATTGAGTAAGATCCACGGCTATGAGTGTCTATAATGAAAAACATTCTGATGTGAAATGTCCCACATATTATCAGAAGCTAAGGAAATCTCTCCTCTCCTCTCTGTTTGACTGGTGTAGCCATCAAATCGTATACATCCATCAGTCAGAAGGTTAGAAGCAAAAATAACTGAAGAAAGGCTAGCACTACTGATTTTACACTATGAATATTTTTGCTAATTTTATTTTAGTTTATGGTAGTAGGCTATTAATGAAGCAGAGATTAACAAGGCAAGTAGCAAGGAACAAGGCAGGACAGCACTAAGATAAGGTAATTAGAATTTTAAGGATTGCTTGGATCTTGGTCACCTTGAGAAGAAAAAACCTATTAAAAGGCAAAACAGTCAAGATAAAGCTACTTAACCACAGTAAGTCATTTTGTTACAGCAAAATGACTTCATGTATTGATCCATAGCGACTATAAGGTACTTCATGCCCACGTCTTCCCTTGAAATGAAGCAGGGATGTGGTCAGAACACAAAACCAAACTTCATGAGTTTGAAAATTCATGGATCCACCAGCAAAACTGAGGCTTCTTAGCCCTATTTTGCTAAGATGCTTTTTACTGTCAGGAATGTAACCAACCCCAAAGCACATTAAAATGTTTAATTGCTTTTTTGGACCTTTGTCCAACAGAAGACGACAACTCTTCTTAAGTAGCTGTTTCGTGGCAACTTCCCCCTTCTTTAACTTGCTCTGTCTTCTTCAGTTCTAACAACCTTATATAAACCCAGCCCTAAATCTTTTAAACATCCTCCCATCTTGCATCTGTTGACAGAACTCATCAGCCTACGGTTGCCTTCCACTTACATCAGTTTTCTCCCACAACGGTTAAAATGGGTCTCTTGTGCTGTCTAATAACTCTGCAGACAACAGCAGTTTCCCCTGATGTTCATAACTGAAACGTTACACATTTCACAGCCACAACACAGGTAATGGGAACCCTCCTACGGAGGTCAGAAGCTGGTTTTATTTTGACCTGAAAGGACTCCTAGCTTTCTCACTTCCTTCCTGCTGACAGACTCTCTAAGAAACAACACAACAAAAGGTTTCCTCAGCACCTTTATTTTGCAAGCAAGTTTAGCAAAGTAAGTCTGTGTGTCTGCTGCCTCTGCCCAGCAGTACAGTAGTTGGGCTCAAGCACAGAAATTGTGACTACTGAATGACAACTACATAAGTCCATGTTTTTGCTTCAAGCCTCAAAATGATATGTCAGTCCGAAGCGTTCTTGTCATCTAGGAAGTACACAAACCCTTTCCAAATCTTCACATGCTTCAGGGAGATCTGTTAATGAATGTGAGTTCAGTCTGTCTGTAACCACATTCGATGGAGCTGGATGGATGGCAGGGGCAGCATTCAAGACAGTATGTTTTGGCATGCTCTGGCCAGAATTCTGTAGCTCATTTTGAGCATCAGATTACTATGAGTTTAAGATGACAGGGGCAAGTGACGGGTCTGGATGCTACTGTGGGAGGACAGCTTGTATGGGAGAAGAGATGATACTTCAAAAAATACAGAGCTACCATCTAGATGTTGTAGATAATAATTTTATTAAATGTTTTTTTTAAAAAATATTACTACTTCCAAATATCTCCACTATTACCAACTGGGTGTCTAAAAAAAGCTGATCTGCTCTCTGTTTCCCCTCTTTGGCTTCCTCTGGTCCTTAGTAGTAATCCCTCCATCCTTCTCCTTGTGGTATCATCATTATACCAAGGTGTAGCAGACTGACAACTATAAGCCAAGTGTTTGGGTGCAAAATCTCTCCCTGCCTGAACTACATGGGCTAAGCCCTTCTTTTTCTTTGTAGTCCTGGAGAAGAACATGGCCACGCTCTGTGCTGCTTCTAGTGTCGTAGTCACAGAGGACTATGATCTCCATATCACCTGGCATCTCTCCGTAGCGTCCCATACAGGAGGATCCAGACTACTGCACTGTGGCACTCGTACAACAGCTCAGGCCGGACTACAAATCTGCCCAGTGACTCCCAGAGGGCTTGCAGAATTCTGTGAAGGCAAGTGGACCCTGCTTGCAGAACTTGCATCCTGAACCAGCACTGGTGTGCTGAACTGGTGCTTAGATATTGAAAAAATAAACAACTTCATACTGAAGACATCATACTGAAGAGAAGCAACTGAAATTCTGTGTGGAGTACTTTGGTGCTTGGACCACTAAGTCAGCTCACTGATTTACAAATGTTTGTGAGTCCTGTTACATTCTCATTTAATGTCTAATTAAATGTTTACATTGTACAAAATAGTCCTGCCAAACTAAAGTAAAATAAACATCAGTTAATCAGAAAAGAAAATTAGGTCAACTTCAATCAAGTTATTCTGGAGACCAAGGGGAAATGCAGAAAGTCAAATGAAAAGTAAATTAAGAAAGAGATATAAAGCTCAAACTGCAGAGGTCAAAAATACATTGCTGGTGGAAAAAAGGAAAATACAGTCCTGGTACCTACTCACAAGAGTGTTTGTAAGATGAGAGAGGCACATATTCCCTTCCATTCAGTGCTGTTGAGTTCTAAATCTGCCATTACATTTAGGAAAGAAGAAAAACAAACTGGAGGCAGCTCAAATGAAAGGAAGAAAATGAGACGGCTGTAGAACAACTGGCATGTAAGGAAAGGCAGAAATAACTGGATCAGGTTTTTACTTGAAGGAATAAAAAATGGAGACCACTTCCCACTTTCACTGTCAGAAATTTGTGCTCCATTTCTGCTTTGAATTCCTGTGGCTTCCTCTCCATTGCTTCTTGTTATGGCTTTTTCCATTAAACTAAAATACCACTCAGTACCTAATATTTTCTCATTGTAAGGAACCTGTAAACTGTAATCAACTCTAAACTGTTTTTAATAAACTAAACAAATAATCTCTTTAACGATCTCTTATTTTTGAACCACTGATCATCTTTATGCAGCCTATCCAACTTTCAACTTCTCTATCAAAATGTAAGTAGCATTATAAGCAGTGTCCCACTAGTTAGCTTAAAATACTAATTACTGGAGGCAAATTATGTTTTAAGTACCATTGATTCCTCTCTTTATATGTTCAGGAATGACATTAGCCTTTTTCACTTCAACATCCTCTGACATTACACTTTCAGTTGTTCATTGAACTCAATCCTTTAGCTAAATGTTCCAGAACGCAGTTTCTGTGCTTGTAGATCTACATCCATTGCTCCTAGATTTAAGGACTTCACCGTACTAAACTGCACTTTGTTTCAGTGGGTCAAATACACCATCTGTTCCACTGATTCTAAGTGTGACCCTCAGCCTAACACAGTACACAGCACTTCCTTGAGTTAAATTGAGCATAACTTTTAGAAAAATACCCAGTACTGTTTTAAAATGTGCACTGAAGAATCAATAAACAGCTCACAGCCCAAGATGAAACTTGTTTTAGGGGACAATTACTCTTTGCTTTAGTGCCAGCCTGAAAATGAATAGCCTCAACTTCCACTGGGTCTTGTTACCACTGCCTGCTTGACTGAAATTATCAGGTATGTTATTATATTTACACATGCATCTGAGATCCAGGAATTTTTTTCCCCCTGAACTGCATTCAAGAAAACAGAAAACTGAGAAGGGAACGTGGTAACAGACAATAAAGTGGCTTTGTGCTATAGAGTGATCATTTTGTTCTATGTAAAGAGAAAACAAAACTATCAGGCATCACATACAGTCCTTATTGAGCCCAGTGCCCCAAAAGTTCGTTGCCTTCCGGCGCACAGTCCATACAAATCATTGTGGATATCTCTTTCAAATAAAGAAACCACTCCTAGCAAAAAATACTCTCAATATTTTCTTGGAATAACCAAAGTGACTGAGCCAACAAAACAGAAAACACATAACGTTTGCAGATTACAATGCATTCAGGATGCATGCATAGGAAGTTTAATGCATTCTGAAGTGTAAAAAATAGTTGACAAACTAAAAGGGGATAGTGACTCCACAGAACACTACAGTCGGTAGCAGAGAACGTGCAAGCATTAGGGGAGCACATTAGGAAAGAACATTGGTAGTTGGTATGGCAATACAGGCACTTCATGTGTTATATGTGTGAAGAACAGGATGCAAGGCATGTGTAGCATATCACATGAGACTGTGATACAACGCAGCAAGTATGGAGAACATATTGGTACCTACAATATGGTAGGTACCACCATATCTACACCTTTGGTAACTATAAGGACAAGTTCTTGCTACGTTAGGTATTTATACAACTTCATTTTTGGACATCCAAAGTTTTGTATCCAAGTATATCAATCTTTAAAATGTTAGAACATCCTTATGAGGCTGTCATTCCCACAAGAAAAACTGAGACCTCCCCTAGGTGATAAAGGAATTTAATTTTCAACAGAAGGTTAGATCCTTAGCCCCAGAGCAAACTTTCTCTTTCTGAATAAGGTTTCTGTAGCAATAACTTAACAGTATTGTTGGATACCATAGCAAAGGCCTCTGAACATGTACCACAGCAAGACAGCAGGATATTATCACAGTCAAGGTAAGAGGCATAACCAAGCAAAACAGCCAGGCTGTTGCTTTTGGGAAAACTTTTCAAGCCTATCCTCTTTGGGGGAGCTTAATTTTAAACATAAATCTCAGGAGAAGTGGAAAAATACTTATATCCTCTCACTTCCCTTGGGGAAAAAAAAAATGATTGCAGATTGGAACGGCATAGCGATATCTGAGATTCCCTTAACAGTCACCTTTGAGATTCCCTTAACAGTCACCTTTGACCATGTGCCTCTGACTATGTGTTGTCTTCACATGTGTTTAGGCCCAGGCAGCATTTTGAGGCTTGGCAGAAAGCGGCGTTCTCTCCCTCAATGCCGCGCTCGCCCTGAGCATCTAAGCCTTCCCGGGGCAGCCATGTCATCCACAGAGACGGTCCTTGGCAGAGAAGATCCAGGAGGGTTTTTCTCTTCGCCTCAGCGCGGCAGGAGAGAAGCAATCTCTGGTAAAAAAAAAAACAAAAACAAAAACAAAACAACAAGCAACCCTGCGGTTAGAGCCAACCCCCGCGGGGCTGCCTTCTCCACAGCGGGGCCGAGAGGACAGAGGCCGCGGCGGTAGGTGGATCCCTGGGAGGTGCTAACCCTCTTCCCTCCTCCTCCTCCTCCCCGGCTTCCCTCCCTCCCTCCGCCGCTGAGGAGGCGCCTGAGCGCGGCGGCATCTTCCCTCGTCTCATCGGAGGGAGGAGGAGGAGGAGCCGCCGCCGCTTGCGGGGAAGGTAAGCGACGGAGGAAGGGGTTCTCCGCTACCGCCACCCGCCCCGCTTCCCTCGGGCGTGGAGCCTTTTCCCGCCTCCCCGCTGAGGTCGTAGCGGGGGAGAGCGTTTAGGCTGGGCGCTGGCGGACGCTCCCGCCCCGTCCCGCCTCACGTTCAGCCGCTGGTGGGGGGTGAGGGGACGGGCGGGCAGAGCGCTTCCCGCCCAGCCGGCGTTGGCCGTGTGGTGGGGTGAGGCGAGGCGGGCCGCCGGCAGGCGAATGGGGGGTGGAAGGGCCCCGGTCTCCCCCAGCTGGAAGGCCGCCTGTGTGTGGGAAGGGGGGCAAGGGGGTTTTTTCTTGACCCCGGTGCTGCCGTTTAGCCATCCCACCTGGAGGCCGTAGGTGGGGAGGGAGGGCTGGGGAAGGGAGGGAAGGGTGCTGTGGCCTGTTCTGCGTGTGCTGGTGTGGCGTCGCGTTTGCCAGGCGCTTGGTTTATAAATGGTCGGTAACGGAGGGGGTAGGTTGCAACTTTTCTCGGGAGTTAAATGTGTGTAGCGTTGGAGGGCTTTGGGCAGGGGAGGTGCGAAGCTTGTGGTGCGTTAGACAAGCTGAGCTTGAGGGCCAGTTGTGGGCTTAAGGCAGAGAAGGAATATTTGGGAAACCGAGGGTTGTTATGTGTGGAAGGACTGCGTTGTGTTTCCTTGTGTGCTGAGGTGAAATTTCTAATATTGGTGGATGAAAAGAGAGGGCACGGTTAGCAAGGAGTTTTCACTCCAGGTTATGACCTGAATAAGGTCTGTGGACAGTTGTGTTTGCGCACCACCAGAAACCGTTTGGGCTGAACTAATGTTGAAGGATGTGAAAGCAGACGTGGGGTAAGGGAAACGTGGAGAAATAATGATCCTGCTGGATGTGGGGCAGGAGAGCTCAGACTGTCCAGATAGGAGACATAAATGTCACAGAATGACACGGGATGTGAACGATGTGATGGGCTGTAAAGTAACAGGAAGAGATTGTGTGGGAAAAAAAAAAAAAAGTCAAGCGTATCATTGCTTTGAGAAAAGAAAATTATAAGAGCTTTTGATGGTGTCTGCCACAGACCACAAGAATGGGTTTGGATAAGGTTATTGCTTACTGAGAGATACTATCAGGAATTATGTCGCAGGTGGATTTCTTTCTTAGATACAGATAACAGCATCATTTGGGAAGGACATAGAGCAATCCAGTTGTTCTTACATACAACTGCTGTAAGCTTACCAAATAAGCACTGAGTTGCTTTAGACTTGCTCCCAGTAAGTAGTGTGAAAAATTCTGAGAAGAGCTGGTTTATTAGTCAGCTTGTGATCTTGGATCCCATTTTTAATTAGATTAAATAAGTAGAAATAAAACAGAGGACTAAACAGAGACAGGTTTGAAATTCTCAATTTCAGAAGGGCAAACTTTGAAAAATCAAGAGGATTAATTAGCGATGTTAGTTGTACTGGAGTCCTGAGGGGCCCAGAAGTAAAGAAGGTATGAAGCTGTTTTATGCCAAAGGTAGACTCTATTTGGAATTTATATCCAAAAAATGAGTAGAGGTCTATTGAAAAGAACTTTTGTCCATCTCAAAAAGAATTTTAGGAATAAACACTAGAAAAAGGATGGCTAAGCCAAGAAAAATATAAGAGGGAAAGTACAGTTCTAAAGTGAGAATTGGCAGAAGTCATTCTGAGTTAGTTATAGGCAATTGTTTTTTAGAGCTTCTTTAATCATCTAAGTAAAAACAAGAATAGAAGTAAGACCATTGAGTGATAAAGTTGAGGTTAAAAAAAACCCTTGGCATCATGACGCATATGATCTGTTGCAGTTTGGAAGAGGCTACTGCAGTGAGTAGATTTAATAGTAGATGCTTAAACTTATACCACAACGAATAACAATTTGTCTCTTAATTATTTTTTAAGAGTTGGGAAACCTCTATGTGTTATGTCTAATCCAATGCTCTTGCCACTTGATGTTTGTTGGTCAGTTCCAGTATCAGAAGACTGTGAAAGAAATACTCAAATGGACAGTTACACAGCCACTTACTTGCAGAGGAAGTGGGCTAACTTTTCTTTCATATACACATTCTACTTACTATTGTATCTCTCTCTTCTGTAACATATGGTATCTTTTTATGCAGAGAGCTATTACTATAAAAGTTTAAACTATCAGAATTCTCAGCTCCAGGTATATAATACCTGTTATATGTGTGTATGTGTATATATTTAATTTTTTTGAGGTATGCATTTATATATATATGTGTTTGATGTATATACCTAGGCAATTTCTGACTTTTGTGTCAGGGAAAGATTGCACCATCCTCCCAGCCACCCAGGCGTTGCATGCTGGACTCATGGGAAGTGCTCTGGCAAGTGCACAATGTTACAGGGAAGCGTAGCTACAGACGGATTTGTGCTGGAACCATGCTAGACATCATCTTCAAAAAACTCTTCTCTTGGTGACCCAATGTGTAGCCCTCTTAGCTGTACACAGGAGCCCTTATCATGGACCAGGGCTCTGATGTTCAGAAAGACTGTGCTAAACTGAAGTAAGCAAGGAACGTAGAAAAGAAAGCCAGGTGTGGTTTAGTAATGCTTATGTTTAGGGTGTTTGTTAGGGCTTAGAATGTTTTGGAAGATAGGTTTTATAAATTAAAGCTTTTAGTCTAAAGGGGGCTAGAATGACCTTCCTTGGACATCTAAGGATGTGATTAAAGATTAGAACTGTAGAAGCTGTGGATATTTATTCTTTAACAGCTAGAGCAGACTGAGATCAAAGATCCAACAGCTAGACCTGATATATGACTCAACCTTTGGCTGGATCAGGTAACTGCAGACTGCTACCAAATCAGGCTAGGCCAGATCTACATAGAGGGGACGTTACAAAATGCGTGTATTTGTGTGCTGCTTTTCTGTTAATGCAATATAGTATTTATGATTACATAATAACAGAAGGGTTTTTCCCAGGCATGCTGTTCTTGTGGCATTGAACTGATGTCCAGTCAGGCTCCCACATGCAGGTGCAATGCCACCTAACATCTGAAGCTTGTACCTGGTTTATCCTGATCAACTTGATGACCTGTTAGTGTTTCTTAAATCCTTAAAGCTTTAATATTTTCTATACTAAGATTCTGTAAGTTTATGAAAATATAATAGGTGTTTCTTTCAAGTATTCATTGCATTATTTTGAATTATTTTGCTCTGTTACATGGTTAATATTTTTAATAAAGTTATTTTGAAACCCAATCTTTGGAATACTTTTGTTTCCCTAAAGCTGGTTCCTTGAACTCTCATGTTGGAAGGTCAGAATGAAGAATGAGTATAAGTTTCAATTCTACCAAATCAATTATATGGTAAATTAAATTTTATGTAGCATTTAAAATAGGCAAGAGCTAGCAATTGCATCAATTGTATTTTATTACGTTTGTGTGTATGTACAGATTACAGGAACTGAAGTGTGTTTAGAGTTTGGCTAACAATTCAGCAAAGAAAAAGAACTTTCCAAGTTAATTTTCTGAAAATCTTGGATCAGCCACATTAAAAAATGCAAACAAATGTTCTACTATGTAGTAGCCACTATGTTAAGCTACATTAGATTAGATTTTGTTACAGGAATGACATCCTGTTCCCAAGAGACTGTCTAACAAAATGTTTGATTATTTTAATACACTTCAAGGTCTGGAGATAATGCTTACTATATTCTTTTTCTTTTACTGCAGAAGTAAGCCACTAATTATGTGAAAATGAATCCAGCATCCTCCTATAATGCTCTTCAGCATTGAAGGTAGTTCTTGCATTGTTTCCATGATCTGAAACACTTGATTGCCTTCAAAAGGTATTTTAGCACTTGTAGAAAGAAATGTAAATGTTTTTAAGTGAAAATATTTTTTTGATTGACACCTTCTTATCAGGCTTATTTAGCTGCTGACCTTGATGTTTCAGTAAGTCTATTAGAGGCATAATTTTAGTATAAACTTCATTACTATTTTCTAGTCTTTGTATTTCTGGCTTTCATTAGTTTGTTACATAGTTCCTCTTTCTTATTAGTTGTTAGTCGCTTTATTCAAATCTTCATTTTTTTCAGTCACATAGATGGATAGCTGAAGCTTTGACATTATTTTTTCAGGGTGACTGTGAGGGTTGTGGAATGAGAAAAGAATTTGAGATTATTTTTTTTCTTCTGCTATAAACATTTTCCCTCTGGTGGGTCATGATGCATTTTTTCAGTCAGTTCCACTCTTGTTGCTCGCTGGTAAACAATACACCATTCTACATCAATGATGATGATAGACAGCAGTTCTAAGGGGAAGAAAAGTAATTGGAATAGGAATGGGAGAAATAAACTTAATATGAGCAGTGTGTCTTACCATCATAATAGGACTTTTAAAAGTGCTAGGTGATTTTATAAAAATCAAATTAATTGAATCATCTTGCTAGCCCAAAAGCCCACGGTGGGGTTTTCTGGATGTGAGGGAAGGTGTCCCAGGAATCTACATATGATTTTTTCAAAGCAATTTTGTCACTTGGGGCAGAAATTTCGCACCAGACCCTAACACTTATTTTTAAACCATTGAAGAGTTGAGAAATCACGCCCTCTGTTTTCTTTCCTGTCTTCTCACTTCTTTCAAAACATTTTTCTCTAATGTATTTGCTCTTTATCGCAGCGGTATTGAACCTGTATTGAAGGATGGTGCTAAGCACGGGTAGCAGAACAGTGTTCCCACTATCTTCCTTGCTTTTTGTGTGCTCATGTTTTCTTTTGTGTGTTGTTTGCATCTTATTCTTCACTGCTTTTGTTCTTGGAAACCAGTTTCTTTTTGGGGTGATGATGTTACTGAAAAAAAGGTCTTTGTGAATAGGCTTCAAGCATCTAGCTGTAATGCAGCATACTACATGTAGATGAACCTCTGAAAACTTCATTGGGGTCATGCTGGAAGCCCATCCCTGGAGCCAACAGGTAGAACTAGATGTCATGCCAAAAGAGAGGTGGCGTCTGACAAGATGTTTTTGGCTAGAGTTTTATCTCTGGAGATTGAGACAATAAAGCTGTCTTATCTCAGATAATTTCAATTAGAAATTTCTGTAGCAGTTACCTACCTTGCAAGGTCAAGGATGTCAGTCTTTCAGGCTGTAAATACTCCAGTCTTTCAGAGTTTCTTGGATCTTGCCTCTAAACGGCATGTAGGTTTGCTCTTGCAATTAGTAGGCAGCCAGTGGAGCTTGCATCAGGAGCTGAGAAGTCACAGACTGGTGTCAAGAAGCAAGAAGGGAAGGAGAGATGACTATACTTTAGTTGGAGTTAGCAGTTTTTCAAACAACTACTTACTGTTTCTCAAGGTCTGCAATTTCTTGGTAGTGGAAAATGCTGCATCAATAAAAGAATGAATGACAAGCTGAGTTCTGCCTTTTGTCAGCACTGAACAGAGTAGTGACATTTCACTGTATATGAAGAAGGAAGATAATTTTGAAAATAGTCTTCCTATAAGGGGTATGTGACCTGTTCAATAGGAGTAACTGTTGACAATATTACTGGTCAGTCCTCTCCTGCAAGATTGCTTGGACAAGTTAGCATCATTTCATGACTGCTCCAGTAGGAAACTGCTGAGAAATCAAGAATGTCAGAGAAGGTTAGGTTCCTTTCCTAAAGGTGTCAGCAAGTCTCTTTTTTCTGTGACTTTTTCCTCCTAATCTTTCCTAAGCCTGTGGTTAGAGTCCTTGGGGAAGAAGCTCCAGACAGACCTTCGATTCAGCAGATGAGATTCATAAGTGCTTAAATTAAGTGGGAGGAAATACTAAGTGGAGTTCTGAAAATTTTTGTTTGCTTGCCAAGTCCCTAGAGAGAGAATCTACAAGAATGTTTATGTTCAAATGAGTCAGTGAACCTGTTCAAATATTTTGGATTAAATGATCTTAGACTTCTAATAGAACTTGGCTATTAGAACTGGTATTTGTGTTTCTTAACTCAATCTTATCTGTACTGCAGAAGCCTATGTGCCTTATCCAAAGACCTATCATGGTTGGACTGAAACCGGGGTCAGAACTTTCAAATCCCAAGACCTGAACTCAGAATGTCAGAGTATGCTGTCCTGATTCTTAATTATACTTGGATTCCAGATAAGAGATTTGTGAAAGTTTAATATAAATATTTTTGTATTAAAATGCTGTACACTTCCTCAAGAAATGGATGTTTACAACAGTAAAGTTTTCTCTGTTACATCTGCACTTTAGAACTATTTTTGGAAACACAGCTAGTGAAAATGTATATAAAGTTTTAATACATGAGAAATATTTCTTGCTTACCTTTTACTTTCTAAGGTAAGTATTGCATTTTTCAAAAAAAATGTAGTAAGGTTTCTTAGCAATTATACGTGTATGATAAGATTTAGTAGATGAGTAACCCCAATAATTTGTCTGAAATAACTAGGGTACCTTTTTCTTCTGTACCTGAAGTACTCAAATATACAGGGTTTTATTTTTTAATTTTTGATGAAAATACTGTTTTTTTCCTTTGCATCACTCTGTGTATACAATGGTTATTTTTCTCAAGGAAAAATTCCTAGGAGCAGGCAAATGTGAATCATCACTAGTATTTTAAAGGGAATGATTCTTAGACAGGCTTAATAATATTTTTTTGTCTGTCTTTATTTTCAGCATCCCAGGGTGAATATGTACTCTTAAATCAATTACAGGTTTTTAGAAAGAACACCTTTGCAGGTGCAGACATGTGGCAATCAGTATGTACTTTCATTAGAATACATGAATTTGAATAAGGGAATAAACTGGTGTAATTTGAGCCATCCCATATACTCTTATAAGGCTGCTCAGAAATAGGTGTATATTTTTGCGGAACAGCTTGAAGAATGGAGTTGCAGGGTCATTTTCTCTTAGTTATATATAAGCTAAAACATGTTACAACTTTTGAGTTGTGAGGACATGTAAGTGATCTTTGTTCTTGAAAAGTTAGGGCAAAACTGTTAGCATGTTTGTGGGACTCCAAAAAGCAGTGGGCTGGAGAACCTTTTGTGAGGTAACTGAGATGGTTAGATCCTAACGTATCTTCCTTTATACTAACAAATAAACTGCTTTTAAAGTCAAACTATGCTTTGGTCTAAACAGAAGCAATTGATTTGAAGTATTAGAATTTGAAGAATCATGGGTATCTGTTATGTATTGAATGGCCTGGGGAAGGAAATACAGAATTCTATATTTATTTCAATTAGAAAATTCATAGTTAATAGTTACTCTCTTGGGGGATATGTCAGCCCTGCGGGCTGAGTGTAGGCTAAGGATGGCCAAGAAGTGGGTAACATATATCAGCATTGCTAAGGAGTACTGGAAATTGGTGCTGCAAAACATTGGATAGCCTTGATAATCAGTTTCACAGTAGGACTACTCACATACTTGAAATAAAATGTCTCAGAACTGCAGTTCAGTAATACAGTCCTGCTCAGGCTGTGGTCATGCCAAAAGCCTTAATTAGGTGAGTTGTTTCTATTTTA
Organism: Buteo buteo; assembly: GCF_964188355.1. Lineage (NCBI taxonomy): Eukaryota > Metazoa > Chordata > Aves > Accipitriformes > Accipitridae > Buteo > Buteo buteo. The sequence goes on along the minus strand of NC_134184.1, from coordinate 31,597,894 downwards.
AATAGAGGTAATGTACACACAATTAACTGGTTGCCTTCTTGTTGTTTGAACAAGTATGTTGAAGAAAATAACAAATTGCTTAACAGCAAGAGCTTAACAAGTTACCCTGTATCCATTAAGTTGTAAAGCAGGGTGAATGGCTATGCCTGCTTGTTCAGAGCTCTGTTGAGTTGCTCATGCATAACTGTCTAGTGCCATTTAGTTCTTAGCTGTTGCTCCAGCATGGCATGGATACCCTAAAGGTCCTGTATTACATCTGACAGCACCGTTTGGTGTCAGGGATCCCCAAGGTCACCTCAAATAGCAGTAGGTGCTAATGTGTGGGCAACTGAATCAGCCTTTTAGTCTTTCTTAGTTGAAAGGGAATATAACTTAGCTTCAAGTTGTTTCAGTTTGGTTGTGTGTTTGAGCCTTAAGATCAAAGTCAACATGGACAAAAGAGTAGCTAGACTTTCACACATGAGCTGAATTTATAATTTAATGTCTCAAACTTCAGTGTATAAAATACACTGTGTGTATGTAGATTTGTGGGTTTTGTTAAAGCATAAGCTTAACAGTGTGCATGTTCAGTATAGTTGAGCTGCAGCAGTTCAGTTTTTTTATTCGTTTTAAGTAAATAAAAATAATTTTTGTTTATTCAGTAAATTAAATTATATTTGTTAAATCATTAACATTTATAATATTTAAATAATGAATTTCATATATTCTGTGTCCTTGGCCTAGGTCTTATGGCATGAAGTCTTATGTAAGAGGCTTGTTTAGTAGCAAGTTAGGTAGTTTTATAAAGCTACATTTGATACTTCTTTTAGTGTGGTATTCCTCTGAAAAGTAGCTAAGTAAAATGGTAGCTTCTTGTTTGTTGGATGTTATTTGGCCTGTAGTGAGAATTTTACAGACATTTAATTTTAAATGATAAGTAAACAGATTTTTAGCCTTGGCTGAACCAATGTACCTCAAAGAAAATGATGTGTGCAACTTCCTCACTTGTTGAGTAAAAGAAGCTTGCACAGCTTCAGAGCTGCTTACTCATTTTTGCAGTATTACTGAAAATGGAGTTGCATGGCTTTGTGTTAGGAAATAATTTAAGGATATTAAAGTTGTGCGCGTTTATTTGAGAAGAAACATCCGATCTGAAAATCTGTTTCTATTGATAATGCACGTCATAGAAATTACACAAGTAATTTACAGGTTTGGCAATATTTTCTGAAACAGAGTGAATATTTTAACAATTCTCAGTAAACCTGAAAAGACCCGGATGTTTTTCTAACGTTGGTTTTCAGAATGGAACTGGAATAAGAACATTTGAAAGCTTAAGCCAGAAATGGAAAGCTCCCACCAGTGTCCTTTTTCTTTGCTGAAAGAAATGTCTTGAAAAATTATGTCAGCAAGGTTCTAAATTTATTTTTACTGCGATAAAAAGACATTGGAATATTGTGTTTGATAAAACTTCTTCCTTTTCAATCACAGTCTGATTAATTTTACTACTTTAAAAAAAAAAAAGTAGTTTTGTCCAAGAATTATTATTTTAGGTAAGAATACAGAAGAGCAGAGTCTGTCTAACTGATCACAGTACAGTTGAATATAAAACCAAAATTGACTGAGCTTTGTGTTTCTTGTTTTATCACCCCACAGAAGCAAATAGTTCTGGCTTAATATTAAGCATGTACAGTTCCATAAAGTATTGTTGTAGCAATATGGTATGGTGATTTTAACCACAGTTCTCTCTTTGCAGGGGGACACAAGGACAAATCCATATGGACGATGACTCTCCTCCTTCTCAAGGAGTCCGTGTCAAGGTCAGAGTGTGAATTTGTATTGAGAATTCTGTACTGCTCTACTTAAAAGGAAGAAGCTTGGTTCTATTTAGCGGTAGCTTAGTACACACTAGTAGCTTTCAAGATAAACAGAAAACCAAAGCTATAGGTAGAAAAATGATATGAGCAAAAGAAATGTTCGTTATGTGATCCACAAGATATTAGAAGAACAATATATTCATTTTAATTAGGTCGAATTGCTCCTTTGGCTTACAAGGGTGATTTAATTTAATATTAAGTTCTAAAGTTACATGTTCCAGCCTAATGTTTCAACAACATAAACTTGTTAGAAGTAACTTTTGTAGCATAATTTGAAGCAAAAACTTCCTCCCATTTTCCTCTTTTATTTTCTTTGAACCCTCTGCATGAAAAACTTAATGAAAAATCATTCAGATTTTGAGCTTAATGATGATGTTTTTTAAGGTGCTGTATGACAAACAAAACTGAATAACCAGCTTTCAAACTGATTGCTGAGGTCAAATGAAGTGTAGAAGTTCTAGGAGTTGTTGAGGTATGACTGATACACCTTTGGGATAGGTAGCTGGACCATATGAAATCTCAAATTCTGGTCTCGGTCTTTCATGACTTTGTGCAATATAATGAGGGAACTGACCGCTTATGGGACATAAATATCGGCAGGCTGATAGTTCAAGCTGTTTTTCATATTTTTGGGACAAAATATAATGAAGTGTGGTAGGAGAGAAAATCTTGAAAGGTGAGAGAGTATCTCTTACTGAGTTGAATGTAACCAATAATTCCAGAGACAAGATTTAGATTGTGGATATTTTTTAGTCTGATAAAGTTCGTTATTTCTTTTGTTAAAAAAAAATCAGTATCATAAGTGTTTCCTTTGGTGCTTTTTATAATTGTAGTTTGGATTTTTTCCTTCAGTGTATTATTTTAGCGTTAAGAAATGCTACAGTTTGGGGGTTTTTAACCTGTTAATTATGATGGTAGAACATGAGTGCTTTGTAGAAGGTTACAGAAAAAAAAAAAATTATATTTAAGATGAATGGGTTCTGACCCACTGTGCACTTGAAATTTAGAGCTCACATTATAAAAAAACCCAATATGTTATTCCAGTAAGGGAATCTGTACAATTGAAAGACACCCTGACTGTTCTTTTGAACCTCAGGCTTCATCAGTCTTGAGCAAAAGTGGGATGCAGTTTTCTTGATGTGATTGGAAGGAGTAGCCTGTGATGCTTTCAGTATTCATTATTATATTTTAAAAGTGCCTCAAATCCTTCATGGAATTAATGCTAACCTCTTGACGTAAAACAAATTCTTCTGCAAACAGCAGATTAATGAAGCCTGATTCCGTATGGATTTATGTCCTTTGTCTCTTATAACCCAGCTGTGTGTCATGGAGGAAAGCATTTGCTAGGACCTACTTGCTTGCTGGCTTATTTCATAACATATATGTCTGATTGTCCAGCTGCCTACTGCCAAATGGATTGTGTCAGTGGAATCTTACTTTCCTTTCACTTGCAAATTTGGCTGAAATTGGTCAGTTACTCGTGTGAGGACATGGGGAAAGGACTGGTGTGATCAAAACTGCAACTTTTCTTTAGTGAAGATGACCAACCCTCCTTTGCCTTCCTCAGAAGTATATTATAGAGAAATGTGTAATTAACTGCTATTTGCTTAAAGATTTTAGTTCAGGATTAATTTAGGGTTTATTTCTGTAGTTTCAAATATTATCTATGTTTCTGTGTACATTTTTTCATAGTAAGTGATACTAATCAAAAAAGCAATATCCTTACAAATGACATAAGGTGGTTCAGACTCCAAACTAGAATTTATTCACAACTTTTTTCCAGTTAGAGGTAGAAAAAATTATGTTCTGTGACAGATCACTTTGTAAGTCTGCTACTTGCTAGAAATAAACTGTTATGTGGTGAACTACGTAATGCCTGTGATAGGCAAAATCTGTTCTTACTTACCTTCTGATCTGGCAAGTAATGCGGCTTTTCTTTCATGTCCAAAGCCTGCTTTACTTTCAGTAAAGCAAATTTGATGCATGCCCCATGCAAAATTTGCTATTAAATTTTGATACTGCAACACTTTTGATTTATGCTATACTTAAGCAGTAGAAATGTTGCATGAGATTTGGACATTGGCTTGACTAGTTTTAATGTCTGGAGAGACCTGTTGTTACTCTTTTCCATTAACTATAAACTTGTTATTTGTCCTTGGATAAGCTAGAAAATGTTCAATTATCTTTTTTCTTTTATTACATGTCTAGTTACATAAAATGCAGATATTCTTAGAAAGTTCCCAAAGATTCAGTAATTGTTGAAACACAGATGTAAATTTCGGAAGTAAAGGAGAAAGGAAAAAGTTTCTCAAGTTTCCATTTTCAATGCATGAAAACAAATGTGTATATTTTTCAAAGATAAATATATTCTTGGGCAGATTTTTTTATGGTTTCTTCTTTTAACAGTAATTTTAGTACCAGAGGAAAAGACACAAATTATTTTCAAGTTTTGAATGTATACTTTGTTTTATATTAGAATCCTATACATTGAATTCTATAAGCTAGCAGTTATGTTGTATGGATATAGTGAAAATACGACCTCACCATTTAACTTCTTATATGGTACTTTTCTCAATGCATATAGATCCTTTCTTTCTGGATCACGATATATTTTATTTGTTTATTTTAATGGCTTCCCTCCAATTATTGTTCTAGAATTAAAATACTGCTTTGTGGTTGAAAAAGGAGATAGTGGTATTTCTCTAAATTTTTCCTTTATACTGTGCAAAGGTGCACATTTCTCTCTGTCTAGGTATTTAATATCATTTTTTATAATACCAGGTCTTGGAGGCAACCTTATTGTCAGCCCTGAAGATGCTGGATGTTGGGAAATGGCCAATTTTTTCTCTCTGTTCCCAAGAAGAGCTCAAGTTAATTCGTCAAGCCTGTGTATTTGGCAGTGCTGGTAATGAAGTCTTGTATGCAACTGAAAATGATGAGGTAATTGTCCAAGAGTGTATGTGAACATGACATATTTAGTCATTCATGTATCAAGTTATTCTGAAAGCCAGTACTATGATAGTATACCTAGAAAAAGTTGTATGCAAAAGTGTCTGATCATTTTGATTGCTACTAAACCATTTTCAATTCAAATTCATGGCTTCCTACCACAATCAGAAGATAAAGAGAAGATGGAGTTAGACATTTCTTGAAGGTGCATAGTGACAGGTTGTGAGGCAGTGGACACAAGCTGAAAGATGGAAAATTCTGATTCAGTATTAGGGGAAAAAAAATTACCATGAGAGTGGTTAAATTCTGGAGGGGTTGTGAAATCTTTTCCTTGGAGGTGTTCAAGACCCAACTGGACATGGCCTTGAGTCAACTGATCTATTTAGACCTTTGTTGAGCAGGGGGCTGGACTAGTTGACCTTTGGAGGAGGTCCTCCATTCCACTCTAAATTGTGATTCTGTGATTCTTTTATAACAGGTTTTTGTGCTTGGCATGAACTGCAGTGGGTGTTTGGGAACAGGTGACATGCAGAGCACTATTGAACCAAGGAGGTTAGATTCTCTATGTGGCAAAAAGATAGCCTGTCTGAGTTATGGAAGTGGCCCTCATGTTGTTCTTGCTACAGAAGGTAAAGTATGATCTGAATATTGCTTTTTCAGATAGTCCACTTTAATTAGTCCAGTAGATGTGAAAGGTCTGTGTTGCTAACATAAAAGAGAGAATTGGGATAGACATTCCAGGCTATCAAGTCCAACATATTTTCATTGGTGAATATGACATGTCAGCTAGCTCTGTCCGTAGCTTGTTCTTTTCAAAGTTTTTCAAGCTCTGCTTTGATCTTGTTACTACTTTTGGAAGTTTTTTTTACTTTGCAATTAAGTTTGGAACTTCTGATTGCTTTTGAACTGCATTAGTGGCTACATTACGTCCATGTGTTCTTGTGCCAACATTGTCCTTTAGCTAAAATGCATCTTTTCCCTCCTGTACCTACTTTGGGATGTGCTTTGAAGTCCAGTTATATTGCCTCTTAGCCTGTTGTTTTCCATTGTCTCATTGACACTCTATTATCCACATCATGCTAGCGGCCTTTCTGTTCATAATGAAGTACATTATTCTCAAAGACAAACGACTAATATTGTGTTCCCAAGTGATGTTCTGTTAGAACCTGACTGATGATTAACATTTGTCTCTGTTAATAAGAAGAAATCTTTTTGAGTAGTCTAGATTAGATCACTAAAGGTAGGTGAGGGGAATTGTGTTGTAAAGGTGCAACTATTCTTTATATTCAGTTGCCTTCCACCATTTCCTCCAGTCTTCAGGGTAGACCATTCTGGATGCTTTTTATATATGTATCTGTATTCTTCTGAGCTTTGTTGCTGGCACAGCTCACTGGCACGCTCATACTCCTTACCCAGATGATGAACTGAAGTATTGCAAAAGAACAGGTCCAGAACTGATCCTTGATGATTTTTACTCATAACTCCATTCACATGAATAACTTCCATTCAGCACAGCCTCTTTTAACCTACCTTTCAGACAGCCATTAAGTATTTCGCAGTTCTTGCGTTAATTACTGTAATTTCCAGTCTATGTTGTATGTTTCTATGTGGCTGTTTCACCTCTTTACTGAAATTTGTATTCTCATGTTGGTGGAAGGAAGAGAAGGTTGTTTGCTTTTGACAGGATAAAGTCATTAGATTTAAACTGTTATTGTAGAGAACTATTGGTTTAGTGTAGCATGCTTTGCCTTTGTAGTTCTGAGGGAACCCTTCTTAGGGATAGCAAGTTTTGTGATCTCTTTAGAAATCTGATGAAGTTGTATGTCAAACCTATCTCTCCTGCAATAACGACATAATTTAGGTTTAGAAAATAATGATGATGATAGAAAAGGTGAATGTAGGACAGCTATTCATCAAGTCCTGCACTACCGTAACTAAAGGACGCTTGATTTAAAACAGATGAAAGTGAGTACAAAAAGGTGTTAGCTTCATGGATAACGGGCCAATATATGTACATTAAGAAGAATTTGAAGTACCTGATAATACCTGTAGCCTAGTGATTGTAAATGCTTGGGAACAGCAAAAAGTGACCAGGCTCATGTTTCTCTTAAACAGCAGCTTTTTTCTATTGCCACTTGGAGACAGAATTTTGCACTAGGTGGACCATCAGTCTAACCCAGGCAGACATTTCTTGTATTCTTAATTTTACTAGCATGTTTCTCAAAATACAAGATATGAATAGTATGTTTTAATAATAAGTAAATAATAGTATGTTTATTAATAAGTAATAATAAGTTTTTCTTACAAGTATTTTCATGTATATTGTAAAGGAATGAAAGCTTGTTACTTGAATTTTCCAAAGTGGGAAGCAGTGCCAGGGCATAGACAAGAAATTTTGACTGATTGTCAGTAGCAAAGAAATTCAAATGGGGATTCCTGACTGTCATTTGATCCTGTTCTTGTCTGTATTGCACTATCTCCTTTCTTTTAGCTATATGAATTCCTTTATTAAGATTATGGTGATACTATCCTTTTGGATTTGTGGTCAACTCTATGTAAAAGTAACATTGGTATGTCCATGGGCTTAAGAGCCCCAAAGGGCATATATATATATATATATATATATATACACACACACACACTTAAATATGTATATTGTTATTGAATTTGACTTTTCATTTTGTAATTTTATGTTGTGCACTCATTGGAAAAGTAGAGACTTTAAAGCAGCTTTTTACATTTTTATTACAGAAGGAGAAGTGTATACATGGGGTCATAATGCTTATAGTCAGTTGGGCAATGGTACAACAAATCATGGTTTCGTTCCCTGTCAAGTCTCTACTAACTTGGTGAACAAGAAAGTCATTGAAGTTGCCTGTGGCTCTCATCATTCTATGGTCTTAACATCTGATGGAGAGGTGAGAACAGCTGGAATAAATCTTTCTTTTCTCTTAATGAAATTCATGTATATGAGAAACAGGAAAACATTCTGCACCTAGAGCATTAGACGTTGCTTCTTGCTGATGCAACACAAATGTTTGATAAAAATGGAAAACATGTTAGGGTCTAGCTGCTTTGAGGTGCATGCAGAACATTGATTTTTGTGCCACATCTGCTTGTAATAACAAATTAGAATTTCTTTGCAGAGGGCAGCCCGTTCCTTTCTATGCTATACTTAATGGTGTTAAAGCTGACATTAATATAAATCATGTTCATGTAAGCAGTTCTATCCACCAAAGTAAAAAGTTTTGTCATTTACTTTGAGGTGCCATTTGTACCCAGTTAGCCATTTTACTATGGGTTCTGGAAAACTAGCAATGGATTCTTCCAGCATTAATGCAGCTGTCATGTTGCCTCTTACCTTTGATTGGAGGAACATAAAAGAATGGAATATATAAATACTATGAGTGGCATATTTTTGATAGAAACATATAAATTGTAAAGCTATGTATCTTCCTACATCTTTAAAAGAATACATTGACTTGAACTAAAAATGTAATTTTTTATGCATATATCTTTTTTCTCTCTTGAATATGTACTTTGAACTGTATGTTATATAGCCTTCTAGTATGACAATTCTATTACAACAGGTATACACGTGGGGTTATAATAACTCAGGCCAAGTTGGATCTGGTTCAACAGCTAATCAACCAATTCCTCGAAGAGTTACCAGCTGCCTACAAAATAAAATAGTAGTTAATATAGCTTGTGGACAGATGTGCTCTATGGCTGTGGTGGAAAATGGAGAGGTAAGAAATTTTAAGTGAATTTTCTGACTGAATTTTATTTTATGTAATATCATGGGATGTAGATATTTTTCAACCTGTCAGTAATGAGCTACTACTCAGAAAAGAAGTATGCCTTTCCAGACTCCCTCAAATCTACCTGCTTATAAAAACCTTTCTCATAAATTATCCTGCACGTGCTGACATACTTAAGCATGTCTTTCTATCCATGCTGATTATGGTTTCTCCTTTAGAAAGGAGGTAGAGTGAAACAGGGAAAATTGTTCACTAACATTTGGTTTATGGCTTTTTGGTTTATGAGATTACTCATAAAATTTAGCAGCTGTTACTTTGTATCAACTATTGAAGTTGGCTTTGTGTTGAAGGAATTCAAGTATCAAATTTCAAATTTACTTAAGAATACAGTTCTGAAGTAAAAATAGCATTGTGAAGGTCAGGAGATTTTTATAAATTTTGGGATTAAATCATATCGAATCTGTATATGTACTTAGCATTTTATGCTAGCTTCATTTTCTCGTACGTAAAAATAACTAAGTTTGTGTCACTGATTTACTGATTTTTAGAGCTGGTATTATATTCTAGAAAAAATGAAAATGCTGCTTAATATATTATCCCACTGCTGTCTTTAGCATTCATAGAAAAATAAATTATTGTCTATACTAGAATCTTAAGCATCAAGAATGTGAGAATAATCAGTGAATGCTATTTTAATTTTCAGTACTCATATATGCACACTTTATGGCAAGACAAAACAGAGGAAATAAAAGTACATTGCATATATTTGTTCTACTGCAGTACCCCTTGAATCCCTCTCATGCTTTTTTATCCTCATTGCAAAGATACAAAGAGATTGTAGTGTTCTTGTTGTTTTAGTTTATAGAGCTTGAACATTTTGGGCAGCCTGCATCCTCACTAGCTCCATCGCTCCAAGCATTTCAGTTTAGACCTAAGTAACTATTGACTGTTTGCAGTAAAACATATGTCACTGAAATTACCAGAGCTCAGTATTTTCCCTTTTTCTTATGTTCAGCATAAAGCTGTTAACAGCCTACTCAAACTGTTGTGCATAGCTTCCAGTTTATACTTGTTTTAGCATGTTTTCTTTTTTGTTAGAGGATTTTTGAATGAGAAATTAGCTCTTTGAAAAAGGGAAGTATTCATGCTGAATTTGCTCTGTGCTGGGAAACAGCCATATGAATCACTTATTTTGTACTCTTCATATTAAAATATTGTAGTCTTACATAATCTAACTCTTAAAGAGAAACATGAATGTGGAAGTTTAGAATTTTAGATGAGCATGCATTTGGTATTTTAAACGGAAACAGCATCCAAAATTTGCAGTGCAGAAAAACATATACGTGTCTGTGTGTGTATGTATATATGTGTATGTATACATGTAGGTTTATATAGGTATGTGTTTGTGTGTATCTACACATAAGGCACAGATCCTAAGCTGCAGGGACAGGAAATATTGAAGAAAATTGTTATTGTAACTCTGAAGCAGTTACATTGCTTTCAAAAGAAGTAGATAGTAGCAAACAGTTAAAATCCCTGTCTCTGTTTTCAAGGTCTATGTCTGGGGTTACAATGGTAATGGCCAGCTTGGACTGGGCAGCAGCGGCAATCAGCCAACACCATGCCGAATAGCAGCTTTGCAAGGCATTCGTGTACAGCGGGTATGTGTGTGATGCTCCATGTCAAACCCTTTTTGAACAACTGAAAACATGATAAGGCATATCCTACATTTAAAGGAGATAGTCCTTTATCTCTTTGTTTAAAGTGCTATTTATCAGAATAAAAACATGTATCTTAAATTGGAGCTCTGCCAGTAGGGGCGAAACTGTGGAGTTCAGTGGGAATTTTGCCATTGACTTCAGCGAGGTCAGGATTTTATTAAAGAGGACTAGTCCATTAGAAGTGTTTGGTCTTTTTTTTTCCTGTGAAACTTAATAAAAAGAAATTTCCTGCTATTTTAGTAAATAAGAAAGTCTTCATAGGCTACCCCATTCTTCCTTAACCCTTGTTGTCTTTTCTGGGAAAATGCTGCAGTTTAGCATTTTGTCCTTCTGGCAGACTGGACTGAATATCACTTTTAGAATCACACTCCAGCCACAGTGACTAACTGGTGTTTGGAGTCTGAACAAATTGTCTCCAACTGCTTTTGGTCAACAGTTGATATGATTCCATGGTTAGTCTTGATCTTGGGTGGTTATTACACTTTACCAGATAGCTGGGCTGCCATCAGTATAATTAGCAGACTGGTAACTTCTGACTGATAAGAAATATTTAAAGTAACTGCAGAACTGATACTGAGGCTTTTTAATTATTTATCTAAGATAGAGGCTATTGTCAGGAAAATGACACATTCTGCTAGAAAACATTGGTTTTGTAACCTAGTGAAAATTTACAAGAGTGTTTTGAACTTTGGATCCCATTTATTACATTCACTCAGGGAAGTTACAGATTTTATAAATCTTTTAAAATAAACTTATTTAATTACATAGTTTTACATTCAGTTCCTAGGATGTAGACAGTAGCTTTGCTAGTAACAATTGCTGTTGGAGAATAACATAATAAAGTGAATATTATTTTCTGCTGTATTTTTTCTCCTGTTTAGAAAGTGTGAGCGCTCCTATTTCCATTTACTTCATTTGCTTGATATCGATTCATGCTAAGTCGTAGACTTCCAATCAGTAAATAACTTCAGGATTTATTTCATTTAAAGCACATCACATGCTTCACGGATGTCAGTGGACTATATGTATTTATGGTATATCTGCTTTGCAGATTATATAAAGATAAGTAAGCTAGTTTTGAACAACATAAATTGGTTCTTGATAGCCATCTAGCTATAACAGGTTACATTAACTCATGAAGAGCAAGGCTGTTGCTGGTAATTTTGCCACTGTGTATCTGTATGTGCAGCACGTGCTGCATATATAGATTGTAAAGTGGATATTCAAACAACCTTACGCGGAGTACCTGAGGAGGCAGCTCAGCAAGACCGAGTTGGTTTCCACAAGAGGGTATGAGCAGACGCAGTTATGTGCTGCCATCAAGATGGAGAGTTTCATCTCTTCCCTCTCTTTCCTGGCTGGCTGTTGCTTACCTTGCGTGAGCACTGGTGGTCCTCGGGCCCAGCTGTGGAGAGTTTCCTTCCAGTGATGTAAGTTATTTCAGCAGAGGGTCTGGTGAACGCTAGAGCTTGCACGGGGAGGGGACAGTTTTGCGTGGCTGGCAGTCAGGGAGGAGAGGAGCAGAGAGGGAGACCTCGCCTGTTTTTACACTGGTAAGCTGTTCACATTAGAGCTGTTGCCCATGTTGCAAGGTGAGCCAAGACAGATGATCTGCCTTTTTCTGCGTTTTTTTTTTCTGCATGGTGTTCATATTTGTCATATAGCTTTCCTTCTTTCTCAATTTCTAGGTATTTTGCTTTAGTCTGGAGATTATCTGGAAGGGTTCCTCACTGATACATCTTTTTTTCCCTCAAAGTCACCTCATCTACTTTGCTTCCCTTTTTAATAAACTTATCTGTATTTGTAATTTTTGTAATTTTTTTGTTAGTATAGGATCATTAATGTATAACATAACATGTATCTTATCTGTATGAACTTACATCTCATTTTTATGTAACAGTTTCTTTTTATTATTCCTTAGGTTGCCTGTGGCTATGCGCATACGTTAGTGCTAACAGATGAAGGTCAGATTTATGCCTGGGGAGCCAATTCATATGGCCAGTTAGGCACTGGGAATAAAAGTAACCAGTCTTACCCTACAACAGTTATTGTGGATAAGGACAGGTAATACTTACAGTCAGACGTTAGTTGGCATACTCGCAGAAGAGCTACAGAAAATTATGGCATTTTTAATCTATTTTTTGGAAGAAATAGCCTATAATTTTTTGCAATGGTTCTTCTGCTAAATGTGAAAAGAATTTTCACTGAAAGTGCTTGTATCTGCCCCATAGCCATCCTTGTGAAAGAGAAACTGAATGTTCTGAGCCTGAATGTGCTATTTTTCCTTCAGCTCACGCTATGCTTTATAGGCCTTAATTGCAGTTTCTCTTCGGTGGTATAGTTTCATTGTTTGAAATGAACGATAAAAGCTTTATTGTGTCTGAATACAAATTGTATTTTAATATGCTACTTTTGACAACAAGTACACCCAGAAAAAGCGAAGAGTGGACATCTGCAATCTGTGTTATTTCTGCTATTAAATCCGGCTCATAACCCAGGAGAGAGAGAAAGGGAGGAGTTCTTTCTTGGTCTTATTCCCTGAAAATTAAGCTTAGATTTTTGCAAGTTAAGTATTTTCCTGTAAGTCCTTGATGGGTAGTGGGGCAGTTATTTCTATTGCTCATGTAAAGCCATGTATATATGTGGCCAGAAATTTGAGTCTATTCCTTTACTACTGAGGTCTTGATTTTGGCCTCCTGTTGTGAATAATAAGAAAAGTGAGATGTCCCTCTTAAACTTGTGTCTGTGTACATTATGGTAAGGAAGAAGGAACTCCTCTTTGGTGATGAGACAATGCCTGTTTTTGAACACTGCTATTTCTTTATGTGCGTTTGTGCTTTTGCTTAAAATGTAACTGACTGAATTTTTTCCAGACACTTTGGCTGCAGTTACAATGTTACCACATTTTAATACAAGTTTTAATGTTCTATGCTGCCTTTCCCATTTGTTGGCCAGAATATGCATTCCTGGTGTCAGTGAGAGTATTAACTCACTGAAGCCTCCAAGATTTGTACATACAGCTTTAAACAAGTTGTTTCCCAGCTATTTTCCCCAGGCAGCTGGGAAAATAAGCAAACAAGCAGTAGTTCAGACTGCAAAACAGTGGATTGTGTAATGTTGTACACAGTGTGAGTTTTGAAATCCTAAATAAACTTTAGCATTAGTGAGAAAGCTTAACATGGCTAAAATACACTTAGAAACAGCTTTTAGTGCTGTTTGGTTCTAATTTTTAATTTTCAAAATGAAAGCCCATTAAACATAAGTAATAATAATTGTATGAGTAATGACACTTCAGTATTTTAATCAAAAGAAGTATGTTTAAATTGTTGGTTTATAACTGTTACCAATAAGCAAGCAGGAAAAAGTTTTTCATTAACTTTCAATTATAAACCAAAATACAAATTCCTTTGGTTTTTTTGGGTTTTTTTGTTTGTTGTTTTGTTTTTTGTTTTGTTTTGAAATGCCTCCTCATTTTCTTCTTCACCTTCTCCAAGTACCTGTTCTCTACAGCTTAATGCAGCCCCTCACCTCACTGCCCAGCACTACTGAGGACATTCAGAGACTTGAAACTCGTTATAGCTTTGTTTGAGGGAGCCAAGGGGGTCAGTAGAGCATGTGCTGCAGCAGATATACTGCTCTGCTGCAACAGTGTCTCCTTACTCCCAAGATGCTGTTTCACTGAAGAACTTTGAGTGCTTGCTATTTGAAGAAACATTGATAGCCCACTTAATTTTGCTATATATGATCGGAAAACATCCTTGCGATTGGAAGTGCATGCATGCTTACAAATAAGTTTTGCACCAGAGAAATACAGGAGGTAGTGAGCTTCTTCACTGCATTTTGTCCTTATGAGAGTGACTTGCTTTTTTCTCTGCTTGTAAATTCAGAGTTATAGAGATTGCAGCCTGCCACTCTGCTCACACGTCGGCTGCCAAGACCCAGAGCGGCCAGGTGTACATGTGGGGCCAATGCCGGGGGCAGTCGGTGATCCTTCCCCACCTCACTCACTTTGCCTGCACTGATGATGTGTTTGCTTGCTTTGCTACCCCTGCTGTTATGTGGCGTCTTCTATCAGTAGGTGAGCTTAAATATCTTTTGTTTTGACATCTTCTAAATAAAATCATTAGTTGATTGCATAAAACAGTTGCATGTTTTTGAAGCCTAGGCTTAGTTTCTTGCAAAAATTTGTACTGGGAAGCATAATCATAATCATGCATTACATATGTGTAAATGGTAATATGGAATTGTAAAAATTGCTAAGGCCTGATGGCAGTGCTAAATGATTGTCTCTTTTATTGACATGATTTATTTCTATGGGGAAATGCCTTGGGTTTGGGGAGGGGATTTTTGTGTAACCACTGAATGTTACTGTACGATGGCCATGGGTGGAGAAGCTGAGTTTGAATTTGGAGGCTTGAGGAAGCCACGCAGGATGTTTAGGAACCCTGAAGCTTTCTTCGATGCCCTTAAGTAGACTATTAAGAATTGAGGGAGCCAAATTCCCATGTTCAGAATTGGCCACAGGCACTTAGAATCCTATCACAAGGGATCATGACCTGGGCTTCTGAAGAAACAAGTTGTTGGATCTCAGATATCTGGTTAATGTTAAGGTCTGTCTTGCTGGCCTTGACTAGAAAGAGTTAAGAGTATAGCATTGTCTAACAGAGAGCTCATTCTTCAGCGACAAATTCAATTCCCTATTGGTTGCTAATAAAGTTACTGGCTTTGCTGACCTAATCAAAGATGAGACTCATGGGATTGTCTGTAGGTGTCATCTGGAGCTTAAGCTAAAAGCTAGAATGCAGCAACTTCTTAATTTGTAATTTGAACTGTACTGAGTCCATCATGTTTCCATTCCACTTCTGTACTGCCTTTGTAATGGCTTTTGTGTTGCTCTATGCTTTTGCCTGACAACTGTAGAACGCTTTTTGCTCCCTTGGTGCCTTCTGGATGCCAAGGTAAGGAAATTCTGTTAATAGTACTCACACTTCATCTTTGAGAAACTAGAGGATTAAATGGAGAATCCTGTTCTCAGGAAACTGCTTTGCCAAAATTCATGTTTTGGGGCACAGTCCAAAGACCCCCATTTTCTCTAGGTTGAGGCAGTTGTGCTTTCTAGGGTGGCTTGTTCAGAACTGTAAGATATACACTTAATTACTGCGGAAATTCTTAATTTTCCTAATATTTGCCTACTACTGATTAGATGTAAATTGTGTTACTGCACTAAAATCCCAGGCAATGGGGTGTTCATTCCATGTAAATATGTGTTTGTCAGTTGTAAGTTCTACATAAAAGTATCTGTAGCATGTTCAGATTTTTCTTCCATAAGAACTGGTTATTTTATGAAGGAAATGGGACATTATTATTATTATATGTAGCTTAATCATAAATTCAGTTATATGTATCATCTTATGTATATTAGCAGGGTTCTGGGACTCTTCAGCTTCCATTTCTTCTTGCCATGTTAAAATATTACTTCATGCAGTCAGAATTTCCTCTCCACTTTTCCTCTTGCCTTCTTTACTCAGTTTAGTGCAGAGTATTGAGGAATTTTTCAAAAGAGAGTGGAGGAAGGCAAGAAACAAAACCTGCCTCGTTCCTTCGTTCCTCACAGAGAATACAACTGCTTGAGTGAGACTGAAACTGTCTGTTACAGTTTTTCAGTGCTCCTTTCTGCAAATTCACCTTTTCTTATGTTTTTATAAATGCTGGTTTAGGTCAGAAATGCTGTTTTAGGTCAGCTGAAAGAGTCCTGAGTGGGATTATATATGATCATTCTTGTAATTATCACCTTTATGCTAAAGACTTTCAAGCAGCCCATTTATTAATAAGCATATTGCTCATTAATATTCAGATATTCACTCTTTAACACAGCATGGTTAAGACTACATTTATAACTATTTCCCAACACATCTTTTATCCCCACCTTCCTTGTCACCATGAACAATACACCCAGCCTTGTACTGCTTCACACCTTGGGAGTCATTTTTGACTGTAGCAGCTCCCTTTATTTTTGTTTTTTTGACCTTGACTTCTTGGTCCCTTTGGAAAGATGCTGCAGCACTGTAGCAACCTTGTAGCAAAGCACAAGGTGAAACCCTACAGGAGGAAAAGATTATTTTATTTTTATACAAAAGTAATTTCAGATGCACTTTTGAACCCACATTCTCATGTGTGCCAAGTGGTCTGTCCAGCATCCCAGCACTAAAATATGTATTCAGGTGGTCTGAGCAGGGTTCCTTGTGATGACACAAGATAAAGAATGCTGGCTGTCGGGCCCTCATCATGTCTCCTGGATTCCTTTTAGTTAGGTGACTCTGTGCTGGTTTCGGAAGTGTGTTTTTGCATGCTCTAGGAGCTGAGAGTGACTACTCTCTTCATCCTGTCCCACCTTGGCGAGTCGTCAGGACTGACTCACTGTTGTTTGTCTCCTGATCTAGGTGTGGTGAGAATCATCAGGCAGCTTGCATCCTAGGATCTTAACATCTGCTTAACTAGATGCCATGGACATCTGCCATGCTTACAGCCCTTTTCCGTCTGTTGTATTCTGGTGCTTCCACACCCAGGCTTCCCCATTCGTTCCCCGTTTGTGGCAGTTCTAACATTTCTATTACAATTCTTAGCACTGGCTGCTAAGGAGTTTTCTTGGCTTTGTGCCTTGTCAGTGTGAACTGCCTCTTCATTTCCTTCCCCTGGTTCCCCCTTCACTGCTGTAACAAATAAAAGCACTCATTTACCCTCTAAGAATTTCATAACCAAACCCCACTTTATTCAGTTTATCTCTGCTGGCTGTAGAAGTCATCTGGAGATGTGTATTGGCGGACATCTGAATTGCCAGTTAACTTTGAAGAAGCCTTGCATTGATTGTTAAAATTATTACTTATTCAGATAGCAGATGTCTGAATAAATAAACCACATCGTACAAAATAAGAATTAACAAAGTATTTTACAGTATCATTATTTCAGAAGGAATTTTTATTATCATACATTGGATTTCTGCCCCCCCCGCCCACCTCCCCAATCCTTTTACCTGTAATCTGACACACTTTGATAATTATTGCCCTAATTGGGTATACCTGAACATAAATGACATCCTCTAAAGGAAATGAAAAATAACTGGGCTAAACAAAGTGTAACAGTATCAAACTGTGTGTGTTAAGTTTTTTCTAGAGCTTGTGGTGAAGGTCTCTCCATTTCCAGCAGAACACTATTCTTATTTCTAGCTTGGTAGGTTACAGGACCTAACATTTATGTAATTTTCTGTAGAGAATAGCTTATTACTGACCCACAAAATTTGTATAAACCAATAATGTATATTTATATGGTAAGAAAACAAAATGTTTTCTGGGTTAAGAATGAGGTTTGAGGGGGGGTAATTTTTTTTAGCAGCATTAAAGATAGTTCTCTGAGGCTACCAAATATGATGGAGATTTGGAAACAGTTCAGGAGATAAAAATTTGTATGCAGACAATGGATGACTTTTCAAGGCTGTCTGGTAACTTTATAATGCAAGTGTTACGTGCACAGTGGGATATACGTACATATGACACAAACAGGAATATGCAGACGTTCACTCAGAGTGCTTCTAACACCATAAGTCTAGGGAAAACACTTTCTGAATAGACTTGTGACTGTTGGTATTTACCTTTAGGGATATTATACTGGGCAGTTTCACTGCAACCAATACATTGGTTACATAATAGCTTTATTTCTGCTGTAAGATAATGTCTCCTCATGGGAGTATTTTAGAAGATCTTACTGTGATTTTTTTAATTGACCTTTTGGGTATCTTATAATAACCAACACTTTTCATTTAGAATAATTTACCCAGTAATGACTGATAGCATTTGCTGTCAGATGCAGCATTAAACTTCTGAGACTGTGTTAAATTTTTTTTTCTGGCCTTATCTATATAAGTTAGTGGAATGGGACTTAGGGGTTTTTTTTGGTGGTGTGTTTTTTGTTTTTTGTTTTTTTTACTAGGGATATTTGAAGTAGGAAACTAGTAAGGACTGAAGAAAACTGCCCTTTATTTGTTTTTCTGGGGGGTTCATACTGAACACATGGTCTGCTGCGTTTTTTTTGCTAGCGTTAAAGAGATGTTGTATTTATTAAGAGTGTTAATTGCTGACAGATACCAAGGGTGTTATCATGAGAGGTACTTGTATTACTTACTATTAATTCCTCTTTTTATTCTAGAGCCTGATGACCATCTAACAGTAGCCCAGTCACTAAAGAAGGAATTTGACAACCCTGAAACTGCAGACCTGAAATTTCTAGTGGATGGAAAATACATTCATGTTCATAAAGTTCTTCTCAAAATCAGGTAAGGCACAAACTGTATAGTTTTAATATAAACTAAACTGTATAGTGTAGTCCACTGTGCTGAGTAACTACGGCTCAAAGTTCTTGACTTATTCTTACAAACTCCGTTTTCCCACAGCCATCGGATTCACACGTTATTCTTCACTGTTACTGTCTTTTCCTCATTTTCTCGCTGCTTGGAATTACCAAACTTTTCATCATTTCCCTCCATCTGATGTGTATCCTCCTTCGTGCTACCTAATTTCCCTGATTTCTAATAACCTTTTTCTGCTGAGGAAAAGGCTCACTTCTTTCTGCTGCCTTCCCAGTAGTTTGAATCAGTTTTTCTTCCTTTACATGCTTGGCTTCCTCCACTGGGATGATTTGAGGGTTTGCATTTATTCTTGCCTTTCTTTCCTTCCACAGGACCCTTCAGTTGTTTCAGCAACTTCTGTACATGCTCTTGAGAGTATCTTTTTTTTTTCCTTTTTTGTCAGATTTCTTATCCTACTTGTTTTAAACTTTCTTATCAGTGAATTTGAATTTTAAGCTGGCTTCTGTTTTTGTTTTCGCAGCTTTTTGCAAGTAAACACCACTTTACAGTGAGATTTGATATACTCAGATCTACAGAATAATCACACTGTTATTAACATGCAGAGATTAGTTTGTTACTGCTGATGCAGTTGCTACTAGGATATTCTAGAGAGACTGCTTTAGATCTTTTCTGTCTTGCTAACTGCTTCTGCTCCATCCTCCTCATTGTTACAATAGTTTTTTTCTCTTTGCTATTTTCTTTCTCAAAATGCTTAGCTATCTCATCCTGCTTATCACCACTTCTGTCTTCCTACTTTTGCTCCTGAGTCCTGTTGTTGATTTCTTGTATATTACTGAATAAAATTAAAGTTCCTTGTTAATTCTTGCCTGCCCTTTCTTTGGTCTTTTCTGGTCTCCTTTTACTACTCCAATTACCTGTACTACTCTTTTCTTGCCTTTGCTGATTTCATTGCTTGTACGTTACACTTGTGCCTATAGTCCACCCTCTCTGTTTGGAATGCCATGTGTCCCTCATCAGATACCACTTCAAATCTTGTGTATCCCCAAAATGTTTCTGAGGTTGTTTTTCCTGATAATCAGACTATATGTAACTTTTCCTGATTTCTTTTTTCTTGCTCTACTTTTCTGATTGTGTGGCATTCTGGGAAGGAAATGTGTCTAGTTCTAAAATGGATTTAAATGTATGGCATTATCAAAATAATATGCAGAAATACTAAAGCATCAGGCACAGTCTGTAGAATTAATATTTTCTTTAAGCCTTATAGTCTCATGATGCAACTGGATCAGAGGATAATGTATCTAATGTGGTATTTTTCAGCATTCAGCCTGTTCCAGAGCATTGTCATGAATGCAGTGCTGGTAAAAGTTCCTTTTCATTATCTAGTCATTTCTTTACTACTTATGAAGCCTTTTTTCCATCTTGTTCTATGCCTGCTGTTGAACTAGATCATATTGTTGGTAGCTATTAGCTTGCAATGGTGGTGAAATGACAGGGCAACACGCAGCTCAGTGAGAGGCTGGCCGAGCAACGTACTACCTGCAGAAACAGATACAGATGAGTATGTGGGTGGGATTTGTCTGCACTGCATTTAGCCAGACAAAATTAGGCATCTGGTCTGTCGAGAGAGAGAGAGAGGCACTCAAAAGGGTAACTCACTCCAAGGTATTTGGAGACTGAAGGATGAGTACCAACCGATTTTAATTTATTTACTTATTTATTTTTAAGGGAACAATGTGTACCACCTTCTCTCTGACTTTTTACTTCTGTGTAGTGCCATTGGGGCAACAGACCATTCCCAAGGTCTCTTCCACAGCTGGATGGATAGCACGGTCACCACCACTTAACATGAGGCTACGGGAAACAAAGCAATGGGGTTTGATCTGCCTCTTCGAATGCCAGAATCTGGTACAAGATGTGGCAGAAGCTAGATAATGACTTTTTAATTATTTATGAATTTGACTTGATGTTTGTTTATTTTATTAAAAAACCCCAAACAACTAAGAAAAAAATTCTTTAAACGACCAGTAAAATCAAATGTGACTAAGGTAAATTAAGTGATAAAATAAATAATTATTTTTCATTTGTATCTAAGTTATGCTGTCTTTACGATGTAGAATCGTCCCAGTGCCATTAAAAGGAAACCAACCTACCTTTTACATAAAGATTTTACTAAAAGAAAAGCAAATTCTGATGTGGGAGAGTTAGAAAGTAAGTAGTGTAGTATAAAATTAAGTTGTGGCTGTTATAGGAAAAGTTACCTGAGGTGGTGATGTTCATTTCCATTAGCAAAAATTTTGTAAATTCAAATGTTACAGGATGTTTTTTAGGAAGCAGTAAGTTACAGCGAGTTGTAAGTTACTGTGAACTGTAAGCTGCAGAATACAGCTATCAAAGGCAATGCTTTTTCCTTGTTTGTATCTTGTCTGTCACAAAAGTATTCAGACTAAGAAAAAGGTGATGAAAGATCTGGGTGAGAGTGTCTTCACTTTAAATATTTTAATCCTTGAGTATAATGATGAAACCTAATGCTAAATTGTGTATGGACTCTGACACTGGAATACATGTTATCTAAAATATTAATAAATTTCCCTCCTCATTAGATGTTGGAGAAAGCAGGTTGAACTGTGAGAATTGTCTATGCTTAATTGTAAATGTTATCTATTACAAGCCAGGTAATAAAATTCATAGTTAATGTGTAACCTATTTAAGAAAATGTCATCAAAACCACATGAACCATCCTTAAAGATATTGCAAGTAGAAGGAAAATTCTGAATTTTATATCTCTCTATAAATAGATATAGATATATAGAGATATATATGGCTTAAAGAAATTAATGTGTTCAAACCAAGAAATCATGTAGCTAGAGTTTGTTTGTGTATTTAGTCTGTTATGACTGATTTAATCTTTTTTTTTTGTACCAACTTGCTGCAGCTCATCTTTCAAGCTTAACTCTTTACAGTATAAGTCTTTGTTCATGTTTTGTAGGTGTGAACATTTTCGTTCCATACTGAATAATGATGATGAAATTATAGAAATGAGTGAATTTTCTTATCCTGTTTACCGGGCCTTCCTGGAATACCTGTATACAGACAACATTAGGCTCCCTCCTGAAGATGCAATAGGTATTTGCCATAAATGGAAATATCTCTAGGTTACTGTTTCTGAAAAGTTTATGTGTCATAACAGGGTGAGGAAAGCAGGGCTTGTTAATTTTAGTTTTATTAGCACTTAAATCTTGAGTTTGGTAGGTGTCAGGAAGAAGGGATGCAGTAGCAGGAAACATGCCCAAGGAGAATGAGTGGTGGGGATGCAATAAGATCAAAGGTGCAAAATGTTCAAAAATAACTCATTGTTTCTCATATTAAGAACTCTTTTTTCCTTAAAAAGGCACTAATGCCATCCTAAAACTTTTCTGTTTGAATAGCTGTGGCGATTTTATCATGAATGATAAGGGAGCTGTTCCCCACGTGAATTTAAGAGCATGTAAGTCACTAGTTGATGCCTAGAACGAGCTACAATACAGTGAACAAGATGACAGAACGCTTGCATAGTAATAAAAGGATCCCTTTTTGATATGTCTTTTGAGGACCTTTAAAAATGCACACATTGTTTAGGGAAAAAAATAGATCAAGTCTTTGATTAATTCAGCCTAAATCAATAGGTTAATTGATTCATTTGAAAAAAAAAATAATATGTTTTGCACCAGGATAGTTAAAGCTGTATGAATTTTTGCAGGACTGCTAGATTTGGCAACACTGTATAGAGAAAACAGATTGAAAAAGCTTTGCCAGCAAACGATCAAACAAGGCATTTGTGAAGAGAATGCCATTGCTCTTCTTTCTGCCGCTGTCAAATATGAAGCTCAGGTAAGGAGAACTTCTCTTCAGGCAAACAGTTGTTTTTTGAGAAATGAAACTGTTTAATATAAACATAACTGCATTTAACTGATGAGGCATGATTAATGCAATTTCCCTTTCTGGACTCCCAGATGTTTCTTTTCCCTTTTTTAGCTGTAAAAAAAAAAAAGCAGCTACTAGTGTTTTCTTCTTGGCCTTTTGACTTGCACTTGTGAGTCAGGATTCTTAATCTGCTTCCTGCCTTGTCATCTGGCACGGCATGGCATGCAAATTTCTCACTGCTATTTACTTCTCCACCTTTGGATTTTGCATCGCCTGTTCATTTCCTGAGTTCTCCACCTAGTCATTTTGTCTGCCGGTGTCTGGTACAGTCATTCTGGTACTGCCTTTTACAGGCAGTGGGAGAATTTACCTGTAAAGTCCCTCCCCGTTTACCCTTGTGCTTATATAAAAAAATGCACTTTTGCCATGTTGTTTACAATAAATCCTGCTGACATACAACAAATGACCTATTGTTATTCCTCTCCACATATCCTGTCATCTGGTCTGCCCTTGGCTCTGGAATGTTTCACTAGCACTCAACCTGTTATCAGCAATACTGCAAGTGCTTTTTTTGTAAACAGATAAATACTTTCAAAGGTGTTTTCCTTTTCTCAACTTCTTAGTGCTATGCTGATTGTGGAAATAATGATGTGGTGGGGTTTATTATTCAAGAAGTCTGTTTATGTATTTTAGACTTAGTAACCATTGTTGTAACTGAGCATCTTAGTTGAGAAGTCCTCATCTTTCTGTTCCAAGCCTACTTCTGCTTTACAAGAATAAAATTAATATAACCAAACAGAAGATTACCTATTAAGAGTCAAAATATGTAGTCCAGAAGTCAGTGAGTTTTGTAAATCAAAAGAGGAGAGGGATACCATTAGATCAGTAGATAACAGGATTATCAGCTGCCGGTTACCAGGCAGTTGTAACCACGGTATCAGTAACAGAAGGCATGAACAGCTGAGGCAAAGAGGAATTGTACTTTCAATGCGTTGTGGTGGTAGAAGCCCAGTATATCATGGAAGACTGGACAGGAAGGGAGGACCCAATAATTTGATTCTCCTAACAGCAGAAGTTTTTGTGAAAAGTTTACTCTGGAGTTTCTCCTTTTACAAGCTTTTCAACAGTTTTGAATATCTTCAAGGCAGAAATACCTTCAGTTGACCTGTGTCAGGTGAAGTAGTTAAAGAGAGTAGTTAAAGATACATTTAGGTGTATTGTGAAGTAGTAAAACTAGCCTGGACAAAGCACTAGAGTTTATAATGGCTGAAACACAATGAAAGAGATTGGCTAGATGACTATCCTCCTCTTCCTTCTATGATTCTATGTGTTATTCTGTATACCTACCAAGTATTCTTTCAAAACATGTAATATTTTTATCACTATCATCAGATGATGAATTGGTTTACCTGCCCTGGGTGCAGCATGTGCCAAACTCAGGAGAGGGAATTGTTGCCCTCCTCCCTACACCCACAGCTCAGAAAGGGATATAGTAGAACCGCTTCAGAGAAGCGCAGCAAAGACTTCTTTGTCAAAGACAAGGGATAGCCTCTGTCTAAGGAACTGTGAAGTAGGCCAGGATCTTTTAGCGTACTACATTAGTACAGTGAAAATTTTCTTTGAGAACCATGTGCAGTGTAGTGTATCAGCACCTCAGTAGAAGACTGTCCAAAGAAGGGTTATGACAGAGGCCTAATATTTTGGAAGTTTGAAAAGGTAGAATTAATTCAATTTTTTGTCATTAAATGTCACCACTGCGAGTGCGAGATTATAGTGCTGTGTCATCTGCCATTAACATATCAAATTAACTGAAGACTGACTTGGCTAATGTGCATGGCTGTTAGGACTAAAAATGCCTGAAAATATTTTGTCCTATCCTCAGAAAATACAAAGAATTGATGCTACAAGTTATTTTAAAGCATATTTCCAATATATACTGTAACAAATTTTAGATTAATCATCTTCTATATAACAGAATTAAAAGCCAGTATTTCTTGAAACAGCAAAATTGGTGACCAGGATTCTATATCTATGGTCCTTTTCATAATCAGTACCAGAATAGGCAGCTGCTGTTCATTTTGTTTAGTGTAAAAGTTTGCACATTGACTGTAAAGCAACTCAGGTTCTGGCAGTTAGCACTTCAGAGGTCTGCTTAAGCTGTCAGTGCCTTTGATCTTCTACATTTTTTATTTCTTCTACGGTTTTTATTTCTTCTTCTATTCTCATTCCTTTTCTTGCTTTTTCCAGTACTTGATGAGAGATAAAATTTACTTCTGTGCATTGCTGCTACGTTATTTCTTTTTAAAGGGTATTTTGTGCTGCTCTGTTAAAGCTTTAGTTAAATCTTGCTGGGGCAATAGACTTGAAACATTCAATCTAAGGAAAAGGTTTCAAAGGGAAATGCACAGGTATTCTGCTAAATTTACTTCTACTATTAATCCCTGGCTGCAATGTTTGTGTGGTTAACATAGAATAAAACTGGCATGGATTAAGAGACCTCTTTCTTTCTACTGTAACCCTTGAAGAGTTTACAGATCATGGATTGTACTGCCAATTTAGACTCACCTTGCTGCAGAATGTAATTAATTTTCCTTCAACAGCAAGTTGTTGCATAGGAACCAGCTAAAGGGGACTGACCCAGTGCATGGAGAGAAGGATCGCCGCTGTTTTGAGGAGTTTGAGTGGGCAAAATTTGCTGTGTGAAATCGTGGTTGTATGGCTTAATGGCTTGTACCTATCCTGTGCTGAATAGCTGAACATCCTGTTACAGCAAGACAGAACCATTTTTGCTATTTAGGAATCCCAGTTCCTAGAGAGGGGGATACAATTCCTAGGTTCGCCACAAAAGACACCTGTATCCCAACATCCAGTTTGTGTTCAGCAAGCATCATCAAATGTTACCTTATATTTTGCTTTTATTTTCAGCAAGACTAGGATACCTGCTGGTTTATACAGGACCCCTACTGAATTCAGTGCAGGGAAGAAAAGAGAGGAGTTACTGATGCTCTAGTAGTTGTATGTGGGGAAAGTTGATTGTTTCACTTATTTGTAACTTTTCCTAATGAGCTCAGTAAATGTGATGGAGTTCTAGAGTCAATTTAGGTGGCTACTCCTGTTTGCTTGGAGGGTTTGTTTGGGTTTTTTTTAATAGTTTGTATAAACAAATTTCATCCTATCATTTGTGATCTAATCAAACTGATCAGAAAAGGGATTGGTAATGTGAACAACCTGGTATATTCTCTGCTAATTAAATGACAGATTTGAAACAGAAAAAAATAATAATTTTTCTATCAATCAGTCATTCATATTAAAAATTACCTCAATTTGTTCTAGGACTTGGAAGAATTTTGCTTCAGATTTTGCATAAACCATTTAACTGTTGTTACACAAACTCAAGGCTTTGCAGAAATGGACCACGACCTCCTGAAAAACTTCATTAGCAAAGCAAGCAGAGTGGGAGCATTCCGAAATTGAGGTCTGACTACCACCAAGCTGAAGAGCACGTCCTCTTCCCTCCCGAGAATACTTCTGCTTTGGAGAACTTACTTATCCATGGTCAGAGCGTGCAAAGGTTTGGAAAGAAAGACTTGGTGTCCATCAGTTTAGGAAATGTGTAGAAGTCTGCTAATATACAGGTTTTGTAAAGATGGCTACAGCACAGATGTGTGGTGAGAGTTCATTGCCAACAGTCAGAATTTAACAACAAAAATCCAATGCAGTAACTACCCTTGCCCACTTAAAGTCAAGCAAACTAAGCTATCATTATCTTGTCTGTCTGGTTTGAGGGTTTCTTCTTCTTGTTTGTTTGTTTTTTTTTTTAAACAACTTGCATTTGGGACAGTGGCCTGTTTGCTGCTAAAACTTTCATAGTATACTTTTATCACCAAAGTTAGTATGTCATAGTCGGCTGCTTTGTGCCTGGTTTACCATCCAGTGAAGATAGATACAAACTTGTTTTTCTGAAGGTGCGATGAAGTAATAAATTCTTTAGGATGAGACGCTTTCCGATTGGTAGGAGGAGGATATGTCTCACTTGGTGTTTATTTGGAGTATAAATAAATAAGCCCTGAAGAGCTTCAGCTGGATATTACAGTTTTGAGTTCCTGGCACTTATGTATGTCCATTGTTCTAGACAGAATGAAAAAAAAAACATCTTCCTTTCCATTACACCCAGCACCTTCCCTGGCACCCCAGTGGGCCAGGAAGCATTCACAGTATTTGTCTGGGCATGAATTATTGTGCTGTGTGTTTTGGTACTCAGAAAACCATCTGGTTGCTTGTTAACAAGAAAAAGAAATCCAAACAAAATCTCAAGGAAAGGGAAGTTCCACCTGAGGTTTGTTTATTCCTGTCTTAGTATCTATCCCCAGATAGATCACCTTAAGAAAAATGGAGAAAAAGATAGTTTTGAAGTGATAAAAATGGGTCTTACCATTAAATCATGAGAGTGAAACTTGCATTATTTTTCCATGTGGCAATAGTACCTCTTGTCCACCTACACCACTTACCTTACATGCCTGGTTTAGGCGAGAGGAGTTGCCCTCTGGACATGCCTCCCTCTCATCACTGACCATCGAGGGGATGGGATGGCTAAGGTAGAGTAGATGCTTAATTTCTAACTAACTGACTTAAGTGAGGTAAGATAAACCCCACCCAGTGTTGCACAGAGAGGTTTGCTCTGTTACAGAAGATGCTGAGCTCATGAAGCATTTACTTTCTAATAGGCAACTGTGAATTAGCCCTGAGAAATTATTTCTTATAAAATTTTGAGTGGGTGACGTGGCTTTAAGTGCCTTTTGTAGTATTGTACAAATGGTGAAGGCAAGAAGCTGGATGGTCAGGCTCAGTACACTAACCTTCCTTCAGACCCTTGCTGTGCCACAGAATCCTTCGATGGCTTTTTCTAATCCTCAAATGTGGTTTCTAAGAACCTAATTCCCTTAAATGATTGCAGCCTCACTTCCTTATTTCTAAAGTAGAAATAACTGTTCCTTGTTATATTGGAGGATCATTTCTCAAACAATCCTGTTCCTTGAGGAGGAAGTAAAGGAGAAGCACATCCTCAGAGAAGAAGATGAGAAGCAGTAAGTAGTGTCTCTCTTCACAGCAGTCCCTGTGGGTGCAAGTGGAAGGATGAGGCACGCAGACAGTAGAATTTACTCAGGAAAAGGGCCATAAGCAAGTTATTTTGGAAAATGCTGTTTGAGGTATTTGCCTCAGACTCACTAGAACTATATCAGATCATCTACTGCTAACAAGCGTGTTCTGCCACCTCCTCAGTGATTAGTACAACTTACTTTCTCCAGCAGTGTAAGTCCATACTTCAGCAGCTCTATCAGTGTTTTGTATTCAAACAGAACTGGTCAAAAACTTTACAGTACATAAGGCAGTTTCATCAAAACCACACCTTCCCTGGGGGAGAAGATCAGTTTAGATAAGTTTGTGTTGAAAAGCACTTGACTGAGGCATACGGAGGCTAATGCAGACAGTAAACCAGTATCATGGTAGGGCACAACTGTACCACTCGCCTAAGCTGGCTCAAGTGCAAAACACAGTAGTTCAACAACTACCGTAGTCAAAATGGCATGCTTTCTTAGCAAGGTATTTTTGGCTTAATATAACCAATAGTGCCATTTTTTTTCAATTTGTTTCCTTCCTGCTCATGATTTCCAACCTACTATACACATTAAAGCCTAGTTACAATTTCAGAGTAACTGACAAAGCCTGTAATTTTGAGAAAAAGCATCTCTGGACTGAATGAGGGCAACTCTAAAGCTCCAGTGTGTCAGCGCTGGCTTTTACTCATGCAATATGTATCATCTGACCTGGATGTGACAGTATTATGTTCATAGAGGAGACATTTATTTATTTAATTTTTTTAAACTTTCTTTGCATGCACTTTCCTTGGCACTCAAAGGTCAATGTTTAAAAAAACGTACTGGCTTAGGTGGTTAAATGTGGATATGCTTGAAACCCGATCATTGGATATTTTAGAAAAAAATAGGGATGCATTTTACCATTGTGAGATGGTCTGCAAGAAACTTACATTTGTGGATCTTGCAGGTTAAATACTTCTTAATGAAGTATTTAAGTATGTAAATAGTATTCTGTTTTAGGACACCACAGGCAAAAAGGTTATCTGTTAAAAAGTGAAAATAAAGTCAAGAATAAACTGTATCCGGGGTTTAAATCAAGAGGGATGCTCCACTTCGCAGAAAGGGAATGAGGTGGGTAACTTTCTGAATCAAATGGAATGTGAAAGAAAAAGAAATGACAGGGATAGCGTTATTCAAAGGTTCTTTTAAAAGTTACTGAAGCTAAGAGCCAGCATTGCATTGTCACCTGGTACCCACCCCTAGAGTTTTGTTACGATGCCTGATAACTATGTAAATTGCTGGTTTTATACAATCTGAACAATTTCCATGGGCTTTCCTTGTAAAACAAAGCATTTATTTACCCCATAAAGACACGACTCATTGGCTACCACCTAATGATGTAGAAAGTTTACAGCGTGAACATAAAATTATGTTTTGATTTCTTGTTTCTTTATAAACTTGGCTGGTTTTAATAGACCATTAATAAAAATGCCATAATATTTAAAAAATATGAGTGGGATTTTTCACTTTTACTGACAAGAAAGAAAGTCTGATGCTTGTAAACAGAGCTGACTGTGCAGTTAGTAGTGTGGGACAAAAAGAAATAAAAGAGACAATATTTCAGAATGATACTTTAAAGACTATTTGTGTTCTTCAGGAAATAACTGCCACCAGCTATAAGTATTTATAAACAGAATGAAAACTGAGTCTGCAAAAAAAGAGCTGGAGAATTTGCATACATGTATTTCTACCCTTCAAAGAAATTAATGACCTAGTGACTTATTGATTAATAAAATTGTCCTCAAAACACCAAGCATTGTTTCTGAAGCAAATGTACATTATGACCAGCTTACTTGTTACTTTTTAAAATATTTCGACTTGTACTTTGCACCAGTATCTCCAGCTGTTCCACATGTGACACAGGTATCTTCCTGTACCCCAAAACCATGCAGTTCACGCATCCTGTGACATGTAGGAACAAACAGCATGTGGAAACAGGGGACAGCAGCAAGAGATTAACGTATAAAACTGCAAATAAAGAGGCTCATACGCCTTGAGCTGGCTACACAGCCAAGCCAACAGACTAAATTCCCCACAATGTCAATGGAGAGAAAGGGGCCTCTCTCAGATGCCATTCCCCTGCCCTCATTTCCCACATACAGCTTCAGCAGAGACACTTCTTCTCCACAGATGTACGTTTTCTCCACTGTGCTTAGGAGAGTTTGAGCAGTGGTGCAATCCTTACCATTAGGCACCTGAAACACTCGTCCCATTTTCTGTCCAACTCTCCTGGCTCCAAATTCTAATTTTCTGTTGTTTTCCTGAAACAGTTTCAATATCCTAGCCCATTTTGAATGCAGCAAGGTCTTGCTATAAGAAAAGTACTCTCAAACACAGTAAAATTTCCAAATCTGATAAAAAGCCATTCAGTTTCAATACACATTGATTTGCATACGTATCTACTTAAAAATAGGACTCTGAAAATGTGTTTTCAGAGGGAGCAAGGACTGGCAAGTCAGTCAGCCAGCGCACTTTGTGCCCTAAGCCTTGTCATGAACGCCGATGCTATAAATAGCCCTGCGAGATCAGGAGAGTCGCGACTCACGGGCACCGACGGGCTCCAGCAACGCAGCGACGGGCAGCCTGCGAGGCTGACCTGCCTACAGACACATACCTGGCCCCGAAAGCCACGGCGGCTTTTGCTGGAGTTTTGACATCCCGGGCTGATTTCAGCAGCTCCGAACGTGAAAAAATTGATGACGGGAATGCTTCTAAATGCGGACACCCAAATCTCCGAAGGACGACCTCGCGCACCTCTGCAAGGGCCCTGGCAGCGACACAGGCACCATTGGTACGGGCCGGCCTCCGCCAGAAGCCTGGTCACCAACAGCGACCCTGGAACAAAAGTTCTGGCGAGAACAACGTTTCCCGAAACTCCCGAAGGTAACTCCAAGCCTGACAGCACAAATCCTTGGAAATCTGCACCAAGAGGGAATCACTGGAGATGGAGTGACCTCTGCTTGTACCGGCTGCAGAACCACGGTGGAAGCGTGATACAGCAGGACATCGTTACCCTATGAAGTCACCTTCTCATCTAATAAAAGGAAATTACTAACTGGGAATCTTTTAAAAGCTATTTTATTTACCTTGAAAAGAAAGAAACTGATTAGTTGTATAAAATACTATCATACATTTGATGTAAAGCCTTCAGTCTTTGAACAAAAAAAAAAAAAAAATACACTGTCACAGTAAGGAAATAATAAATCTGCTTAGGCACTGGACTCTGTACTGTCACCCCTCTAGCCAAAGGATCATGGAAGAACTTAAACAGCTGTAACAGAGCTTACAGTCACTGCACCCCAATGTTAACATATATTCTGTCTGTAAAACTCTGCAAACAGTGAGAAAATAAACATAAGGTACTCCAGCACTTCTGTACATTTTTCAGGAGGAAAGTTGAAGCCATATTGTGACTAAAAAAATAACTCCATTTTATTTTAAAATTCATTGACAAATCAGTGTGCTGTTTGTAGAATTTCCAGTAGCTGTAGGATTAGCTTCCGTTCGACAGAAGGACTGATCATTAAAATGTACTACTGTAAGTATTCTAGGATCAGCTAAACGATTTCTAAATAAGCTACCCGGAGAAGATGTAGTTTTAAAATGTTTGTGTAAGGACAGCATGCTTTTCTACTGTAGCTGTTTTAATTCAAGTAGCTGCAAAAGCTAAATTTCATAAAAATGGGTCACTTTAAAGCAGGACTTCATTTATTTACTTAGGTTTTAATCCACTGGAAGTAAAACATGTCTTTCCTTAACTGGCTGTTTTGCAAACCCTTTATCATTGCAAGAAAAAATCTGGTATCTGAATCAGTAACTTACAAACACAGAAGCTGAAAAAAGTTCGGGTTTGGGGGTTTTTTTTGCTAGTTGTGACAGTTCGCAAGTTGCCTATTAAACTCTGCCTTTTCAGCAAAATAAGGCAGAGTGATTTTCCCAACGTGGGCTCGTCAAGTTCGGCTTTTGTGCCAATGGGAGACACCCTGTGCTTTTAGAGACCAGGCCACTCGTACCTGGAACCCGACCGGAGAGACTCGGCTTTCAGCCATAGGAAACAGGTTTGGAGCCTGTTTCTTAAGCTGTTTGGCTTGGCTACAGTTAGGGGAAAATTTGAAGAAATCAAGAAAATTCTACATCATTAGAATTTCAAAATCTTATGTGTACCAGGTGGGATTTAGGTTTAGGGTTCTTTTTTCTTTTAAATAATTGAGGTTTTTCCAAGATAAGAAAGTGCACATCAAGTACTCTGCATATGGGAAGAAGCTTCAGCTTCTGGGAAGATTCTCTGTGGGATTCACGTTCCATGAAATTCCAACTGATGGACAGCGTAAGTGCCCTCTGAAATTGCAGGGGGGTGAGAGCTGGGGAAGGAGAACTACACAACGCTAAGTATTGGTTTCAGTAGTACGGCTACATAACGAGTTCCCTTTGAATTCAGGTTGTACTTCTCACGTACTGACTCTGCAAGGTCTACGACTGCTCTGCAGTTTAAGTTAATGGGAATTTGATGCGCTAATTATATACAGAGACAAATCTTTGCAGTATCTGGCCCCTCATTTTCAAAATTTGCAAGTAAAGAAAATCTAAAAATGAAATCTAAGAAACAAAATTAGTGCATTTCAAATCATTCTAGCTAACGTTTTGTCTTTAGACAGAAAAAAAATCAGTCCAAGTAGACTGAATTGGCTTAAATCAGTAACGTTGCAATAGGAAACCAAGACACCTTCCAAGTCTGTTTTTAAAATC
Organism: Buteo buteo; assembly: GCF_964188355.1. Lineage (NCBI taxonomy): Eukaryota > Metazoa > Chordata > Aves > Accipitriformes > Accipitridae > Buteo > Buteo buteo. The sequence goes on along the minus strand of NC_134184.1, from coordinate 31,565,449 downwards.
CTCAAAAAAATATATAAATTAAATTCAGTGGCTTACATTGTATATATGCTACATCATAAGGCAAAGTATCATGAAAAACATTTAAAAATTTAAAAAGTCCAAATGTTTTCAACTAGCAGTTCTGAATAAAAAGCAACTAAAAAAGCAACTCAATTAATGAACAAAAACAATCTAAGAGGGCCTGCAGTGCAGCCCCTGGTCCTGAGAAGAATCTCACTTTTCTTCACTGGCTGAGGTATCATTTCCATCATTCAGCTTCTGCTTTTGCATTCTTGTTCGAGTAGATGCTAAAAAAAACCCCAAACAAACAAAAAAAGAAATTAAATACTTGCTTCAGACGTGATTAGTTCTTGTAAAAAACTGGTAATGACACAAGGAATTGAATTACACTACTCTAAATAAAAGAAATCCCACATTATAAAAGTAATTCTGAGTTGCTTCAGCAATTCCTGCTCAATCTCACACAGCTTGAATTCCTTCGACCTGTCCACTGAAGTTCTCCTTGCTTCTGTACCCTCACTTTGTCTGTTTTCATCTTCACGGCGGGCAGATGGACTGTACCACGTAGGGATCTCGTCTTCTTGCCAGGCAGATGCTACGGGCCGAGCCGTCCGCACGTCCCGCAGCCAGCCTGCCCAGAAAACGCCTTTTCCCCGCGGTGACACACGCTGACACAACTGGACGCGAGACAGAACGTCTCTTCTTAACCTCTGCCACAAGGAAACGCTCAAACCTTTCCCCTACCCTAAAATAATAAACGAGAGGTGCCTGGATCTGTACTCGTACCTATCCTGACGAGCAAACACTTGCTAGGTAAGAATTTTTAATGGGCAAATCTGCTCAGCTACGGAGCTCGGATTCCACTGGAGAGTAAGAACACCCGGTCAGGCCAAGCATGCTCCTTCTCGGGAGTAGAAAATAAAGCTTGGATGTGGGGATGTGGCTGTTTCGCTTTTCCTGAGCTAGATTTGAGTTTCATTTGAAAAAGAGAAAAGCGATGCCATGAAGTCTGAAAGAAATGCTGACCCACCAGTCTCGGACATTTTAGTATAAAAGACAGCAAAGCAACATACAAAATTACATACAATTTTCCTGTGTACATAATTTTCCTTTACTATACTGCAATCACCTAAAAAGGTGTTCTGGTCAATGAAATGCTGCTGCAATTACTACTGATCTCTACCCACAAGCTCTCAGCTAAGGGTTTGTCATTACAACAAATGGGAAAGCCTTGGCAAGCATTTAATTCCATTTCAAGAATTCTAGCGTTTAGGAAAAATGTGTCATGCTCATTTTCTTATTCACATGTAATATAGCATCTCCTATGCTGCTGTGCCATTTAACATCCTCAAAAAGGCTTTTGAGGATTTCCATTTTATAATCTGCACTTTCAAGATTAAATGGAGCAAGTACAAAAAACTGAGCAAGTACAAAAAACTGAGCAAGTACAAAAAACTGAGCAAGTACAAAAAACTGAGCAAGTTACCAAAATTACATCAGTGTTGAGCAATGTTTTTATCTGAGTGGGCACAAACTGTTTTATCCAAGGCACTCACTGCTGGGCAGTTAATGGAAAAAATAATACTCACTCATTTCTGCAAGCTTTTGTTGGAACTTCGACTCCTGGGGTAGGTGTTTGCTGCAGACAGAAAACGTATGATTAAGTGCAAGTTAAAAAAACCTCCAACATTTATTCTCATAACCTAACTTTAAATCAAGTTTCATTCACTTGAGTGCTATCGCCTTCTCTTACAAAGATGCTAACTCTTTTTTCATCCACACTAAACTCAAGAGTTGCTTGATTTCTCATACGCCTAAAAAATTTGGGTTTTGTTTTTTAAAAGGCTGACTAAAGACAACAGCATGGTTTAGCACTCAGCGGTAACACTGGGATACTGGGATGTATAGGCACGGAATAAATCCTTGCTTTGGATATCAAAGTGTCTAACTGAGAAGTAGTATGCTACCATCTCTCATTTAATATATTTACTAAAGTTCACAAATTAACAGAAGTTAGGATGTCAGGAAGAAGGTAAGATGGAAGGCCCCAAGAACCAAATATACATAAGATTACCAAAAAGCCACAAACAATCCCTCACCTTCCATCTGCTTCGTCTTGCCCTTCTATATCAAAGCGCAGCCTCTTCAGTGGCTTAGGAGCAGAGCTTACTTCTGCGCTGCGTTTTAGCTGGCAGTCACTGTTGCACACCATCTGGTTTATTTTTTGAAACTTTTCAGAAGTCTGAAATGACAAGAAAGTAGGGAAAGAATTGTCAACAAATCCTGAAACTACTCAAACTTTCCCGATTATCCACTACAACAATTAGGAGTTCTAAAACTCCGCAGTTTAAGAGCTCTACCTTCTGTCAAAGCAAGAAAATGCAAAACGTTTTAAAAGTGAAGTCTGGATATTTGAAAGGAGTTAACAGGACACCCCTGTAATGTTTGTGCTTACAAATTCCATCAAATACTATGCTGAATTAGAGACACTCCCTGGCCAGTTCTACAGGTGTCAGCAGTCTATCCCATTCCTCCAAAAGTTACGTGCATTCAAGACCAGACATTAAAAATGTTAAAACTCACCCCAAACGATTCACCAATTGACACCAAAATTCTGCCAAATGAAGAAGAGAAGTGTTTAAGTTACGATGACAGAAGCATCCACCAATTCGCACAGCTTAGCACAAGGCATTAACAAAGTCTCTTCCTCTCTCTCCGCACTAACAGTGCAAACCCTTACTACGCTTTACTGCGTTGAGACCGTTCACGTTTCTATTCGGGCCAGTGAATGCTGAATCGCCAAATCAACTGTACCACACAGATCAAAAAGAAACTGTGGCTTGAAAGAATCGGCGGTCCCCACAGGCCGGCCCTTATCTGCAGGAAGACACTTCAGTGCTGGGTACGCAGATAATCATCCCTTCATCAGTACCTTTAGGTGATTGCTAATCAAAACCATGCAGGACTTCAACCTAAAATATACAGTAATAGTTTAACTTTTGTACACAGTGGGCCAGGTGCAATGGGACTCACTTGATCCTAGTTTGAAAAACCCACTGGAGACTTGCACGTTTGCTGTCATCCTCGTCTGCTATGAACGAGTGACCAACAGGTTGAAAGGTTCTGCTCAGTCAACTACTCTCAACCCTTTTGTTCTAAAAAAGTATTTTCTCTTAAACAAGCGTGCAAAGCTCATTTCTGTTTCTCAACCACATTCTGTTTCTGAACCACAGTCAAAGCCAACAACATTTAAGCAACTTGGTCAGAAAACCCCTCTTAGATGTGACTATTCTAAAAAAAGAAAAAATAAAACCCCACCCCAAACTCCTTGAGCACACTGACTCAACTGAAACTGAAAAGTGCTCAAAGATGAATAAAGATTCCAAATGCAGGACACAAACTTTTAACTAGAAAAGATAATTACTGCAGACTATTGGCAAACTAGACTATGCGGTTTTCTAATTTGCTTCCACTAAAATCCCCCAAATACCTTTAATTTAGTCAAAGAATTGCTTGCCAACAACCCACCTAGACCTTGGAGTCATCTTTGTGGGTGACTGAAACCCGTCGGAGAATTTGTATGGGCTCTTCAAGGGCGAGATGTAGATGTTATTGCCAGCAGGGACACGCCGAGGAGAGTTGGAAAACTGGTAAGGGCTGCGAGGAATGTGTGGGATTGGTGACAGAGTGGGAGGCTATAAAAATAATAAAATCATCATAAGTTCTGTTGTTTATATATTCCTATTCTACTAATAATTAACACTGAACACAACTAACAGCTTACCCTGTTGGAGGCATACTGCAAAATGTTTGTTTTCAGCTTCTGCATAAACACTAAGTTGTAGAAGACTATAATGGAGTCATACTGTTCTTCCCTGATAAGAACACGTTTGAAAGTCTACATAGGGCAAGAAAATCATAAAACAAACAAAAAGGATGAGAATTTTACATTTGACAAACTCAAAGCCATTCAAAAAAATCTGTGTTAGATAAGAGTTAAGATGGCACGGGTATTCTATACAAGCCATTGTAACTACTAATTAGAACTGTTCTAAATTGTTGGTTTTGGGGTTTTTTTCCCTCAAACACGTATAAGCATCAATAGTGGTACCTACTTAATTAATTGGCACAGCTCCCTAGTGCAAAAGCAGTTCATCAGTACTATAACAACATTTTCCAAATTCAAGCTCCATTTGCTTTCATACATGCAATTCTCAAAAAAAAAAAAAAAAAAAAAAAAAAAAAGCTTTGCTACTGTGCATGCCTTGCAAGGCTACAAAAACCATTACTGACCCGATGTGGATAAAATAGTTCTTTAGGCTTGGAGACAGAAGTCTGGAGTTTAGCCAAGACGCACAAATACACAATGAGAAATTCTGCTACTAAAAGGATAGCTACCGTTCAATTAGCTGTTTGGTGAGGTTTTTTCCTATTAATTACTGTTTGGTGCAAAAATTTAAGTACAGTAAGGCCCTTAGAAAGAAAGGAACTACTTAATGTTAGAATTAAGCCTGCAACTTTAATACATACACACCTGTTTGATATCTAACCATACATCTCTATTTGATATCTAGCCATGTTTCTACTGAAAGTTTCTATAGACAGTTATCTGCTGCTTTTCTCTTAACGCTCCATGGAAGTCAGATAACTGTTGAAGGAACTTGGGTTGCTTTTGAAAATGCTGTTACCTCTAGATCCGAATCTTTCATCTAGTCTCCAAATAGAATCATAAACCATTATTTAGCTTCTTTAAGTAAAAATGTGGAATGAAGTTTGCTTTCTAAGGAAAGTTATCTGTGAGATGTTTAAAGAGACTTTTAGTATTAGAGACAGTTTTCGCCTCCACAAAATGCAGGTGCAGTGAAGCAGAAAACTTTTGCACATTCAGGTGTAGTTTGGTAGGGTTTTTTTTGTTTTAGACAAGAGAGAAATAATTAGTTTATAACATTTTTATGGAGGAATAACATTAAAGAATTTCCATACCTCTTGATTTGTGTTGGGAAGCTCCTTGTATGCTGAAACTATTATTTTAAATCTGAGATCTACATTCTTTACTTTGCATATGCCATACATGCAACACATCATGATCTATTAAAGAAACAACACAAGACAACTGGAAATGCAGAAAATGAATTCAGCTTCTTCATGTCAAGTTAAGATGAGCTTTCTATTACTGATTGTGCTCTGTAAACTAGCATGCAACTCAACTTCGTAAGAACTTCCAGAATGTAAGTCAACTACTGTTCTCCCCATTTCAGTATGACAGTAAACTAACTGGAGCTGATAATATCTTCTCAAACTCATTTCACATGCTGCAATTTTAGGGTAGAATAACTAAACATATATCAGCCACACATGTTGTCTTCCCAAAGAAAATCAGTATTTTCTTATACAAATTATTAGAAAATTTAGTGCGTCCTCATTGTTTTGAATATAGCTGTAAATGGTATTTGAAGATCCCATAGTAAGTAACTGCCAGTACTTAGAAAACCTGAGATGATCAACTTCACTCTAAATTAATTTCTCCTTTGAATGATCAATAGAGAAATAAGAACTCAAATTACAATTTCTAATGGCTAAAGAATGTATAAGGAACTTTTTGTTCTGGAGCCTTTTGAAACTTTTAAAAACTTTTTTGTTAACGTTACCTGGTCCAAGTGCCTGTCTCTCATAAGCTCATACTCATTTTGCAGCGTGTGCTGGAAGAGGGTCCAGATCAAGGGTTCCAGGTCAGGATGTTCAGAGAGAAGCCGAAAAAACAGGGTATGTAGTCGAAGATAGGCCAGTAGATACACTTCAGAAACAGAGAAGAAAAATAAACTGAAATTGTAATAATAGGCATATACAAAATAAAAGGAACGTGATGGAGGATGGACAGCAATTAAACGTTCACCATCTCCCACTACAAAAACTACAAGCCATCAAACGAAGGTAGTAGAAGCCAAGTTCAAAAGAAATGGAGAAGATTCTTCACGCAACAGGCATTGGACACACGAAAGTCCACACCAAACAACGCTGCGCATATATGCCTACGTCGATTCAAGAAGTCTGAACAAGCATTTGGAACATGAATCTACTGAGAGTTACTAAGCACACACATCGCAAAAGGCTCAGGAAAACCCCCGAGGTGGAGAAAGTCAAAGCTTGGGACAGCAGTCAGGGGAAGCATCATATATGCTTGCCCAGTTCTTAAGCTTCCCATGACATCTATTTATGGTCACTGCTAGAAAAAGGATGCTACGATAGAAGAACCCTCCATCTGAGCCCATATGGCCATTCTTACCATCGGTAGATAAGTTTTCAGTTCGAACTTGCAGCGTGTAGAGTGCATGCATTAACCTGCTGGCACCGTTTTACTGTTTCTTCCAGAGGCAGCTGAGGGTTTCCACGGTGTTTACTACAGGTTCTATTATCATCTTTTAAGAAATGTTGAGCTCCAAAACCCAAAAAGGATAAATAACAAGAGGTAACTTTGCAATTTCAGCATGTACAGAAGCAACAAACCTTTTTTGTAGAACAGAGAGAGAGAGGTAGATTTCTGTGGTTTCTGTGTTTGGGGGGTCACACCTGGCTGAGCATCTGGAGTGGAAGTAGCACCTAGAGAAGGTCCAGGTGCTTTCTTCTTAGGAGATCTCACAGGAGAAAGATACCTGGAGATTCAACGTATATTAAGCACTTAACATCACGGGATAAAGGAACAATTTTATATGAATAATACTTGCAGGAACTCTTCCCTCTTCCCCCATTAGAAGAAATTAAAGAAATTAATTGCTACTGTAACCTGTTATTCCTGTATCAGGAATTAAAAAATTCCAGTTATTGATCAAATACCTGATAAAGGGACTTATTTATTCCTAGGCAAGTAAGGTAACAGTTTGGAATTACAAGTTTGATAGGGCTTGGAAAAAAATATTTCAAAATTTGGTTTAGCTAAATTTACATGTATAATAAGAAGCAGCAAATACAACAGTTCATCATAACCTAAGTATCAAGCCTAACAAGTAGGAAAACAGAATACGCGTGGATTTCAATATTAAGGGCGATATTAACTTCACATTTAACTAGACCTCAAGCACACATGTCACTTACAGGTCTGCAGCAGTGTGGTTGTGTTGGAGAGGCACGTTGAGAGTGGAAGTGGGCTCAGGCTGATCGGTTTGGCCCTCTCGTTCTTTTGACTGCTTGATAAGATCGAACAGAGGTGACCCCTAGAAAAATGACAGTAACAATACCTTATACTGAGAATAGACAACTACACTGGATGGATTTTGTTCCTTCTTCCCTAAAAACAACCCCCAAAATATGATCCTAGATAAAAGATTAACACTTTGAAATATTTCAGAACAGTCATATTTTGCCCAACATATTTTAACTCTTTAACTGACAAGTTTTAACTATTAAATACACCAAACACTTTTTCTGTTTCAACAGCAGCCCATTAGATATAGGCTAACTCCAGTGTTGAGACATAACTGTATTCTAGAGTCTCCTACTACTTCCTATTAAATAGCCATTCCTGGAAAGAAGAACAAACCATACAAGAAAGTACATAAAAGCTCACATTTAAAAAAACAACCAACCAAACAAAACACAAACCCATCGGTGACTGAAAGTTCCTGTCCTGTCAATCCATTTCTGCTACAACATCCACTCGGTACTTTACATATTATAATATACAAACCACGGTCATAACTCATCTAAGTGCACTGGGGACTACTTCGGTCTCTGCAGTGTCATGTTCCAGACCGACCTCTGGCAAGAATTATAGTCACTCTGGACACATTAAGTCTCTGCCCTCACACCCAAAACCAAAACCCACTTTGATTTTAGGTCAGTTATCAGTACTTTAGGCAAGGCAGCTGGAAGAAGTCTGAACCTACTAAGAGCTTGAGGTAGGAGGCGACGCGGAGAGGATGTAAGCGGAATGGGGAAGGTTCTGGCTGAAGCAACATTAGTACTACTGCTGACGTTAGTAATAAAGAGCAGCCTGGCAGAAACAAAATCTCAGGCTTTTCTTGCTTGCATGTCATGTACAGAGAAGAATTATGCTGAGACAGCAAGACTGCATGGGAAAATATTTTGGCATCGTATTTATAATTAATTTTGAAAACACAGGGTTGCTGGCTTCTGGTTTTTTATTTTCTTTAAAGAGGAGACTCATCCTTGAGCACAATGTTGCCTTCCAACAGTGCAGCATCAGAACTCCCGAAGCAACAGAAGAACATTGGATTAGCAAATATCTGCCTTCTCCAGGGGAAAGCAGTGTCCATAAGACTGAGCATGAAGTGGGCAAAACCAAACATTCAGCATATTCCTCCAAATGATCCCCCAAAAGACAGCAGTAAAATCAATCAGCTCGACACTGTACATAATGCATCGTCCGATTGTCCAAGGTCTATTTGATCCTACAAATGCATGTTACTAATATATTAATATGATGGCACGGATGACAAATCTGTAGCTACTATAACAAACAGGAGCACAGCATGCATGTAAAGCAAGCTGCATCACCTGGCTAAGGCAATAAGAAAAGGCCTAGTAGAACTAGACTAGATTTACTAGAATTAAAACTAGCATTAAGACTTTCCTCATTTAGCCATATTTCTAAAAAAAGATCACCTTTCTTCTGAAGTGCATCAACTAAAAATTCAAAGCAACAAGACAAGAGTGACTTGAGATTTACAGTTTTTCATATTGCGTAATTTTTAAACTATGGTTTTGCCAATACTGGTGCTGTTCCATCCATAACAGAAAATCATCAGTTACTGACTCATAACCACATACTTATTTCTCCATCATTTCTCAACCAGATCAGCTCTTGGGCTGGTTTGCATCATGTTTCCCTGTACTTAGGAGTGAACACATTTCTCACTTGTTTCTTCCAGCGCTGCCCTTGCTGGAAATGCAGAGACACGACCTTCTCCATTTCTCATTCTTCTGGCCACTTGGTCTCTTCCTTTTTATTATTCCCATCAGCATTTCACCATGCCCTGAAGAATCTAAGTTTCTTTCCCAGAGCAATCACTAATTCATTGCTGAAACATCTCTTGATTCCTTGACTAAGAGTGAATCCCGCTTCATTCATTTCACATTTTAGCTATTAATGACTGGGAAAATATTGTTTTCAATGAAGCATCAGTAGGAGGAAAAGGGGTTGATAAAGGGGAATGAGAGGTCAAGAAACAGAAGCAAAAGTTACTATTTTTGAAGTTAGCACTTGAGACCAGCAGTTCCAGGTCCTCTCGCAACCCTGCTCCCATTTTCACTACACAGAGTGTGATTTCATCAGATAAGACGAGGGGACGCAGCAGCTTGCTACCTGTGGAAGGGATCTGCTTATTTTTGTGTCAATCCCACTCCTCCTCTTCTACCTGCCAGCCTGGACAACCAGTCAACCTCCACACAAGTCAATCGGATGCATTAAACCAGTAGAAAGTTACCAGAAAAAGCAAAACCAGCTCTGCCGAGAATCACGAGCAGAGCCAGAACAAGCGTTAAGAACAGACGGGGCAGCAACACCACGGAGGTTGGGAGCAAAGCAGGGAAGAGCAGAAAACGGGGAGCACGAGATGTCCCCCATTTACTGACAACAGCCTGCTCGGTCGGCTGATTGGCACGTGAAACTTTACCCTACAAGAATTTATGAAACCTGCTGCTGCTTTCCATCAGTTGGATGGACCACAGGTAGCAAGAGGATATTCTTTGTGTAGAAACATCTACTCACCGAGACTGAATAGCAAGACGCAGTGAGTCTGATACATCTTTTTTTGGCTCCCACAAATACTAATTGACACTGGGAAGAAGGTGCTATGCTGACAAGACTGGTGCCTCCCAAAAACACGAGAGTGCCATAACGCAGAAACACGCAGAGCCGAGTTTTCTCAAATGCATCCACCCCCCACTCTGCAAAACCGATGGGTTTAATTACAACCTTGCCTCCTGTCTTTATATTTAAACATGGAAAAGACTTCTGTTTAGTGAATCTGAAGCACATTCTGCAGCTTGCAGGGAGTTTTCAAGCTTATCAGGGCAAATTCTGTTTGGCTTCGGTCCCACTATTTGGTATTCAACAAACTACCTCTCGCTTGAATGAGCAAAATATACCATTAACCAGTCAATTACCAGTCCTCTAAGCAGCAGTCACAAAAGAACTTTAACCCCTGGGTCCAGCTTTATTGAACAGGAATGTTTATCAGTAACTCGTTTCTAAAGCAACATTGTTCACACTACCTTTTATAAATTTTATATTGCTTTTTAAAGCTTTTAAGCAGCCCTTCAGGTGCACAGGTCACCCCCAATGCATTCCTTTCACATGACAGGAGTTTTGCAGTTTTTACTTTAATGCTTAGTAAGTGATTAATGTTACTAGATGCAGCCACAGAATAAATTTTACTAATTAAGTGAAATGTTGCTTTTCATTTGAAACTTCCCTGCGATGGCTAGAGAAGCCCCATTTTATTAGTGCAAAAAATTAAGGCCTAAAATTTCCCAGGGTCAAATGGCCACTGGCATCAGAATGAAGAGTAAGATTGAAATTTGACTCAGTCCCCTCTCACACTACCCGGGGCTAATTATAACCCTGCAACACTGAACTCCGTGAATTAAGCGGGACTCCGTTAAGTGAGCCCCTGCAGGATGCTTCCCTCCATCGCAAGCATCTGCAGTGATTTTTCCGCAATCTAAAAGTTCCTTTTATGGACAAAACAGGCAGAATTTTTTGTTGGCTAATCTTTATTTGGCTATGGTGAAACTACCGGACACACAGGTGCTTCCCAGCTTCCTGATCTTTTCAGCAGCTCTGTCCCAACAATGTTTCACTGGACTTTGGGTTTCATGAAAAGATTAAACAAAAGACCTGAATCTCTAAATATGGAGAACAGCTACCCCAGGGTTTGGGTGTAGTCCACTGACTACGGACGAAGTCCCTGAGCAACTTTACTCTCAGCAGTGCTAATTAGCAGTTTGCAGTATTTTAAAAACTGCTTTTGTCTTTGTTTTCTACTGCTTTATGTTTTTATGCTTCATCATAATTTCCTAATCGATTTTCAGGTTTTAGTTATTTGTCCACAATAAATTCAATGCGGTGTTTATCACTAAACTCAGTGTCTATCTTAATTCCAAGCTCCCTTTTTTTTTTGGTTTGGGTTGGTTTTTTTTATAATACTTATTGAATCAGTCAATACAATACAGAACATTATGAAAAGTTCTTCTTCATAATATGCTAAACGGTGGCTGTGATTTCACAAGGCAAAACAAAGCCCATTTAGGATCGACAGCTCTAGAATGGAAGCGCAAGGACTGGACCGGCGCGAGCTATTTCCACTCCTCTTTCCCATGACAGAATTGCACATCCAAATAGTTGACTTTTGCTTGCAATTGTATTTTCAGGAGCTTCACACGAAAATTAGTATTCAGATTTGTGAAATAATTTAGGCCTGCTGAAAAAAAAAATATACTTCACAGACTAAATTTAAATAGTATTTACCATGAAAAACGAGTACGATTAAGGACTGTATTTTAATTTCAAACATTAGTTCTATCATATAAATTATGATCCTATTAGGGCTTCTTCTTACAAAATTATAAAGAAAAACATTAACAACTCTAGTGTTGACGGTTTAATTCGTACAGAATACTGTCAGATCTACTTTTAACTCCTTAGACCAAATATATGTTTAATACAAGTCCTATTCCTACCTTACTGTCATCAAGTTTTGTGAAGATCTCCTTGTATCTAAATGCGTAGTATGCAGAGGAAGAAAAAAAGCAGAAAAGCAGCAGTGACTGTTAATTAGTTCTGGTCATTTAGGAGCGGTATTTTGACAGGATTTTCCTCCTCACAGATGCTTAGAAAGTCATCAGCTCTGGAGGAAGTGACAAGCACATACTGATACACATACAAATCATGAAAATTCTGATTATTTGAAGTCCCTGACACAAAGCACGTGAGCAGCTGACCTGAAAGCGGGTGTCCTAGCCTCAAGCCTGTTAGGAGTTTTCATGTTCAGTGCCCTCCTATTCCAGCTTCTTATAAAATAGCTATTGCACCAAAAAAAGAGTAACTGTTCTCTGCTCTGGCACGTAGGACCCATCGTGGAAATGTGGAACCGATTTAGGCGGTGTATATACATACATATTAATGTATATATATACACATACATATTAATATGAAATCAAGCATCTCTAATGGGAGAAAGAGAGATTTCCTATCAAAAGTTACTTGAAGGCCTAGTAAAAAAGGAGTTCATATCCCTTCGGTCAGAGAAAGCCAGGTCACCACAGCATGGATATGCATCTTAAACTTGTGTTGCTCTAAATAATGCTGCAAATCCATTCTCTTCGCAGCTTTGCAATAATCTAGTCTTCCTCAAAAGCCTCTGGAGAGACCTGGCACATCTTGGTAGAAGTCAGAAATTATTTCGGAACAATCAATACTGCAATTTTCAACCACCCCTGCTCCCAAAATTGTTCTTCACCAAATGGCTTTATATTAACCAATTATCCATGTTTTATAGGGTCTCTCAACAAAAGTCCATGCGGCCACCTCACTGCAAGATACAACAGCATCTTCAAAATATGCTTCCTAGCAATGGAGAAGGACGTGTGTGAAAACAGCCATCAAACTTCTGAGAGGCCCACCACACATGTGTCTTCCCCAGAAATTATGGAAAGGTGTGGGGACAGGTGGGGAAAAAAACCAAACCCAAACCAAACCTCAAGCAGCACAACACAGCAAGACAAAGAGTTGGCAGGCTCAGTGAGATATTTGGGGTGATAGCTGCTTTTAAAAACAGCAGCAGCAAAGTCAAGCTAAATTAAAAAGTGAAACAAATTTAAAGACGACCTAGGGATTCCAGCAACTTCAATTTGTTTTCTGCAGTTTCTAAATTTTAACCATAAAGATTATAGAACTTCTGTGTTAAGACAGTGACTCATACTATTGGTATGTTCAAAAATATGACACAGGCTAATGATAACGCTCTGCAAACAGGGAAACTACTGACACAGTTATTGCTTTGTAGCTCCGCAAATCAATCCCCAGTTGAATGTTGAAGAGCAAAAATGAACCATGGTCATCAGGACTGCTCCTATTTGCCAAGCCTGTGAGACCAACTTTTTCAAAATCGCTTTGAAAGGAGTTCTGAAAGACAGTCTACAAGCAGAACTACATTTTTATTCAACTATTTTGCTTAAACTACTCAGGATGACCCTGGGAAGACTGCTACTACGCGGCTTGCACCACCTCCTTCAGCAGTTTTTTCTGCTCAAGACTCACAAAACTCGCAGTGCTTTTCATAAAGAAAAAGGAAGGCTTGCCGAGTAACTAAGGAGTTACTGTTCAGCACGTTAAAGCCTTAACTACACAAATACTCCAAGCCAGTAGACCACCCAAACTCCTCCATCCACCTGCGGCCTCCCTCCTGTCCACCGTCCCCAGTCCCTCGTCTGTCACCAGAGCTGGAGTTCTGCTCCAGGGAACTGAGGTTTTGCTGTCGTTTTTGTTTATCGCTGTTTTTATGTAAGCACGTTTGGCAGGGGAGGCCTTAAGTTTTACGTTCAGAGCAGCTCCCCTACCCGGACCACCTCAGGGCAACGCGAGCGTTTGCGTTTTGTCAAGCCAAGCGACAGAAACGAGCAGCCGGAGGATGACGCGAGGCACCGGCTTTCGCGGAGAAAGGGACGTCGAGCCTCACAAATCCCCAGGATTCTCCTCGAAAAGCGGTCAACGCGTCTTTGATCCCGCAGAAGATCTCCCGATCTCCAGACGAGAGGCTCTGACAGGCTCCGTCAGGAAAGCGCTGCCAGAGGGGGCAGGTGGGAACACAGTCACCGGCTGAACAACAGGTATCAAAACTATGAATAAATGGTCAATTTTCACAGCGGAGAGAGGTTATCAGTCAAGTCTCACACTCCCTGCTGGGACTGCTGCTGTTTAACGTTGACAAGTGACAGGGAAACGTGGTCACAAAATTATTCAGTTTCAGGAAAAATAAACTCGCCGCGAAAAGATCTCACGACTTTCAATGAGTAGGCAATAAAGTAGCTGCAATAGTCAAGGATGATAAAAGCAGAAATAACGAACAGGGGAAGATGACCTTAACTTTACATTTTTAAAAAAGGGCTTTAATGTTACTGTTATTTAAAACAAACAAATTTTGAATTAGTAGAGTAATTCTGAGAACACCCACCCAACACTCCAAAGTCAAAGTTTAAAGAATTCTTAGCAAAATAATAAAACAGAGTTATCATTAAGCCAGTAGAGTAGCCCATGGATTACCAGTCACCAAACTAAATTACCAGGCAATAGGACTGAAAGCCAAACCCAACTACTTTATCGTACAGCCCGAGTGTTCGCCTGTGGAAGTAACCGCTACAAAATGTGAATGTGGAAAATCCACGTTGCTTCAACAGACAACTGCACTCGTAGGTCCACAAAGCACTACAGAATACAATAATCCTTACTATGTTTTTTTTTGCTGAACATTATCCAAGGCAATAGCATTGTAGGTTTGTCCTCCACTTTTTTTTTCCCCAAAGCGATTGCTACGAGCGTCTTCCAGATGGATCTGCGGTCTGCAGTGGCAGCGGTGCTACAGAAACATTCCATGTCTGAAGTAATTAGCACGTTTATTACCTAGCTCCCCAGTGTAACCGGGCTTCAATAGGACTAATTCTTGGACAAACCTTACCTCTCAAGACTTTTAGGCGAAAGCCAAAAGGTCTCAAAGACAAACTGAACTGATACCCCTTTTTCCTCCCTCTCTGCACAAGAAATTGTATGCAATACATGAACTAAAACCCACTTGAGATGAATCATTTGACTGTTGGAAATGATAACATATCAGTCAGCAACCAAAAATCTTGAGGTTGAGAATTATATCAACAACTTTAAACTGTGAGAACACTACAGAGTGTGAAGATTTTTGCAGCACAGGAAAGAGATAAGAGATGCTTTAAAGGACCATCACATTAACTGACATCGCACGGTGTTAAGAACGACATTTCTACAGTTATTTCCATATATGTAAAATTATTAACACTCAGGAGCAAAACAGCACTCTTTCTTCTGAAGAACTTTTGGGTCACAAAATGCCTATCTCAGTAAGGAGAATTTATTTGTGTAATTACTATTGTAATAATCAAACAGATTCTTACAGTACCACATCATGCTTTCTAGCGGTTTCATTTCTAATTAACTTACACAGTTCTGGTTCCCAGAACAACAATTAAGAACAGTTCCAGGAATTACTTTTCCAAGTACAAGTGGAGACATGACAACGAAGCTCCTCTGAGATTTTTGGTTAAAGCCAGTAATTGAGTTTCAAGTCTCGTGTTCTATCCAGTTTCTCGTTAGCTGGACAAATTCAGGTACAATGTACCACCACCGATTCTCTTAATCCAGCTGAAAGCGGTTAAGTGTGCCGGGAAACTTTGTAGACAGCAGTTTTTGAAAGAGCAGGACAGTATCCTTTACCAACAAAACCAAGTAGTCAACAAATCACGTATTGAACAAAAAAGGATAAAAGGGGCAATCCGTAGAGGATGCAGATGAGCTGCATGTACAGAAAAACCAATTCTCTAGAAAAAGTAGTATTAGCTAGGTGATGGTACGTGTCCTGAAACCATTACGAGCAGACTGCTCTATGATATTTAAAAGCAAAAAGGACTATAAGTATCTTGCAATGTGCTTTATATAATCTAAAAGAAATAGGACAAAGAAATTGGTGTTCCAAAAACAATATGCCATGTTTCGTAACAAAATATGGCAACACGAGCATGAAAACTGTTTTATGCAATGGATTTAACAACCACTTTTAGAATATATTTTGGTCTGAAGAAAATTACACATGACAAAGAAGAAA
Organism: Buteo buteo; assembly: GCF_964188355.1. Lineage (NCBI taxonomy): Eukaryota > Metazoa > Chordata > Aves > Accipitriformes > Accipitridae > Buteo > Buteo buteo. The sequence continues at coordinate 31,549,586 of NC_134184.1, read as the reverse complement.
GAAAGAACTAAAGTTGTAACAAAACTATCAGTTTAACAACATTTTGGGCACAAACCAATCCCTTAAGAAGAGTTTTGATCTTAATTTGAGCCCATACTTCTGTGATTACCATAACAGAATATCTCAAGCTCAGTAACCTCAGTCTATACCTAGTATTTGCTCAAGGCAGACAAAACCTGGCAGTTGTTGTGTTGTGCTCAGCTTTCAAAGCAGAAGCATATGCAGAGCTGCTGAGCGGTCAGTTGACAGAATTTAACAAGATGTCTCCAATTAAACATTTCTGCCTTACAAGCAGTTATTTAACAATCAGACAAAATACTGTATAATAGAGGTAAGGAGTAGTGCACTGGAAATCAGTTTAACAAGAGAAGATTAAAAAAGGCTTGGGCTATTGTTTAGTCTTCATTAAAAATACATTCTTCCCAACCTGAAAATAAATAATTGAATTTTGTCAGTGTGATACAGAACCCCTCAAGTATAAGAATCCCTCAAAACAACCCAAACTTTTCAATAACTTCTCTGAACAGATCTGAAACAAAAACGTGGAAGACGTTGGTATCTATATTTTTTGACATTACAGCCTTTTCACACTTACTTTTTAGTCATTTTACAAATCTAGTATTTTAACATTTACTAAGTGTTTTTCCTACTGTTTTCTCTCAAAGTTTTGCAGCTAGTTCTGAGGCAGTTATTACAGTGCTTTCTGCTAAAAAAAGTGGTGATCTTATCATCCTGGCTTTTTTCTGGTTATCACTTCACTCTCCCCCACTCCTCTTGAGGGCAATTTCACTGATCTACAGCATTAGTTGGCTTCCTTTGCTATAAACTGTAAATTCATATAACCACACCAGAAACAATTCTAAAATTAGTATGTCAGCATTAGCTTTTCATAGATCTGAGACGGAAAAAATATAACTGTTATTGTCAAACACAGGAGTATCCCTTAGTAAATGATGGGAAGTATCTTATGCTAAAACATGTGGGGTACCCATGGAGTTACTCTAGGATCTTTAAAAAAGACTAAGAAAACCTTAATACAATGCAATATATCTGCTTTTATTCTTTTCTAACACCAAAAGATGTAGTTGAGCTAGCAAAAACGGGCAAAAACACTAAAAAGGGGCAAAAAAATGTAAACAATTTATGTACCATCTAAGTGACTGTGTCTATATGGTCACTTGGACCTCAGCAACATCTGCAAGAACCTTGAGCTAACGTTTCCCCAAATTAGGCCAGTATTATTTTTCAGAAAATAATGTAAGACGTTATATTCAGTGCCTTTTCTCACGGCCACGCACAAAAATCTTTTTTGAAGACTGATCAGTGAAGGCTAGCTTACGCTCTGGAAAAACATGCTGGAAGGCAGAACACTTCCTCCTTAGATATTAAGAGCAAAACGATGCAGGAAATTACTGATTTATAGTGCTTTAAAACACTTTGTTTCCAGTTCACACTATAAGGTCAAGCCTAAATGCTCTTCTATGTAAATAAAACGGCCTAATATACGACGTCTGATTACTGGATGTCATAGAGGACAATTGCTGATCCCTACTTCATATAAAATGAGCTCTTTTAATTCACCTCACCAGTTTGGGGGATAGGAGAAAGAATGGATGGAAATAACGGCATGCTGTGATTCTGAATTATTTGACTAACGAATAACAGATATGTAGAGAGTTGCAATATAGCCAGGTGACTGCACCATAAAATTTTTGTTGTCAACTCAACCTTCTCATTTTTAGCTTCCTTCCTTGTTAAAAATTGGACCGAGCCTTTTTTTTTTCCTTAGGTGTCTGAATTACAGAAGCTACCAGAGTAGAGCACAAAGGTAAGTGACTCAGAGAAAACATGGTTTTGGACAAAAATGTCCGAGTGCTGAAGTACAAAAAAAGCAAGTTGGATCCTGCTGACACCCAGGGAAACAACACAAATTTGTTTTCAAAACTCAGAGTGCTTCTATTTGGATGACTTCACCAGGACCTAGGAAAGCAACGTTAATCATCTTCAAGTTTTAAAATCAACAGTTATAAAAAGACGAAGATCACGTGTTTGGGTTTTTTTCTGAAATACCACATACGAGATCCCTCACTTCACTTTTGAGTAGCATGGATGCAAAAACCTCTCTCCCTCCCTATGGGAAGGTCTTGCGCTACACCCACACCAAGGACCCGTACTCAGCATCCCACCTTCAGCCCCTTTGCCCACCCAATTCTGGAACCTGAAGCCAGAACTGGGTTTGGAGGCTCCTTGCAAGACCCATGAGGGCAACCAGGTGCCTCAGGAGAAGGACCTAACCACAGCCGTGCTGGCCGAGAAACACGCACCCAACCGCCGACTTGAAAGCAAGGTTGCCCAGCTGAGACGTGGGCGTGTGGGTCTTGGGTCTTCGTCAAGATAATGAGGAAGCCAACCCTCCTTTTAAAATGACAAAAATTAAAAAAGTAACATGACCTAAAAGAATGTCAAAATTTTGAGAACAATTTGGATGATTTTTTTTTTTTTTTTGTGCTCAGATACTCCTGAGTACAGGGAGCAGATGCATTTATGAAAATCAAGATATTTGCATGGCCTCTGGTGTCTCTTTCCTCTGTGCAACACTTGCTCTTTGACCACTTACCTTCCGGTGGTATTTCTATGGACATATAACTAAAGGTTGCAAAGTGTACAGAAAGGAATGGAAATTACTCTCCCTGAAGCAATAAATCAGTGACATTAGGCAATACATGAAGAGCAGCTATCAACAAAGCAGTAAAACTGACTTAGCTGACAAGGTACATTAAATTACCAAGTGATCAAAACTTATGTTTCCTTTGATCTCATTAGATTACAAATATCCTGCCGTTTCCACACAAAAACCGTGAAATCCTTCAGTAACAAAGTGCTTTTCTATTCAAGCTCTCTGAATTTTTGTTGTGAGAAACTCTTAAGTCACTTGTAAACAGAGCAAAACCAAAGTTTCAATGTTTCTGATGAAAGCCCTATGTTTTACGTCCTATTTTGAGAAAACTGAAGTCTTTTGCTCCTAGTTTTACTTCCTGAAATTTAAGGAAAACTAAATTAGCTTCTACAAAATTTCTTTTTTTTTTTTTTTTTAAATTCCCTTGGCCTTTTTGGAAGAAATTTCACTGAAACATACTCCCACAGAAATCTTACATTTTGCCAATATGTTTTCCAACAAAAAGCATTTCAAACTCTTTCCGCTAGTACTACGATCAGGTTGTGGTACCTCTTTGAGGAATGGCGAAACAGCAGCTCACTGATCGGTGCTTTAAAAGGCATCATACTAATTTTGAAACTTGATCATACTGCGAACTACCATCGTGCATGATTTAACTGAAATATTTGAACCCTGTTTTACTGAAGTTGCATACGACCGTTTCGAACTTGGTACTGTTTACTTTCTGTGGCTCAAGCAAACGCGGGAAGGTTGGGATGACTTGGAAGCTTTCCTCTCCCTCTAAGGAATTTTAAACTGCCAGGCTTATGGAAGCCCCCCAAAATGTTTCCCTTTAGCTCTCAAACTCCAGAGGGCGTAAAGGTCGCACATCACGTAAAGAATGATGCAATCTGGAGTCTGTTGAATTTTACAGCTTCTCCTATTATTTGCACTAGAAAAACAAACCTGAACTGCAGCTTAGCCATTTCTGCTAAACCCACCTTTCACATAGTTTCTACTTTGATCGTTTCCTGCCCTCGGCACACGGTGCAATGCCAAAGCTTAGCACGGGCGAGCTGCATAGACGTGGAGTAAATCCTACCTCTCGCAGGCACGGAGACTTCGGCCATACCTACGGCCTTGAGCACAGCTAGCACAGCTATGGCAAAAGCAACTAAAAAGCGCATTTTGATTGACAGGTCTGTGCAAGAAGAACAGTGCAGATGGACAGCGCGGTCAGACGGATTACATAAACAGTTTCCATTCCCAGTTATACAGATCTCCAAACAACTTCCTCCACCCACCAGAAACTGAAAATAATTTTTAAGAAAGGCTGGGGCATAGAAACAAAGTGTTCACTTTAGAAAAAAATAATAATAAAAAAAAATCCATTTTATCAACTCTGCTATAGAGGTGAGCTCTGAAAGGATTATCCTAAAAGAAGTAAAATCCCTATGAAATTAACAAGTCATAGCTACTATAGAATTCTGTTGTATTTTAATAAGGAAAACCTGCCTGCCTCTGAAAATTTAGAGAATAAAAAGACTTAAAAAAAACCACAAATTGAGTTGACCTTGACATTTCAACACATTGCTTCTGGTAAGGAAACAGCCCACTTTCACACTGACTTAGGAATATACATTTCAGTTGTTCTGTACATCCATACATTCCAGTGTTTTGCTATCTCAGGGGAAGACAGACAAAGAACACATGGAAATAGCTGTCAAATTAAAAGGAGTTACTTTGTTTGGGATGCAATTTTACCCTGCTGGCTTCACTTTCACTGTAGAGAAAATGTCCATTTCTGCTTTTGCTTAGTGTGGTATCTGTTATGGGCAGCTCCACTGACTTCACCACAGATATACTGATGTAAAACTCACATAGAAACCAAAGCAAATACGTAAAGTACTACAGCCCAACGTGCGCTCACAAGTACAGCAAAACAGCAGACAGGAGCCTTACATAGAAACAGCCCTGTTTAAGAAAAGCTCGTACAAGGCACCACAACTCAGATGCAACAAACCATCAGTAGGAGTTCTCTTATGTAGACTTCTCTATTTTGGTTTGTTTTGGTTTTTTTAACTTAACTATCTAACAAGTTCCTCATTTGTCATTCAGTGGGCATTTTCTATAGCTATTGTGAAGCATATGCTTATGCTATAGCAAAAACAAGACAGGTTTTACCATTCACTTCCAATGAAATAAGAGGCTGCAAATTCAGGCATTTCTGAAGTGAGATCCACAAATGACAATCTCAAAGAATCTGAATTCATCTCTCTGCTACCTGACTCTCTATTCTGTCTAACTGCAGGTGACATGAGGTACCTGTACCATATTTGTCTGTGGTTTTCTAATTCTCTAGATTGTTTAACATGAGTCTTTAGACTGTAACATGACAGGGAAAATGGAAACCAATACCAATACTAAAGACAGTTGGCTCAAAGCATCCACCACCCTGAGGTCAGTAAGAAAACTTACAGCATCTTCAAGGGAATCCGGATCGAATATTTGCCGTACAAAGCTGTCGCCCTTTATCACCCCGATTCATCTCAAATAGGAAAGCATGACTATGCACGGTGAGTCTGCACTGCTGCTCATTTTTATCTTCCTTTGTGGAAAAACTAATCAGGCATACGTGGCTCTTTTGTTATAAATATCACTGTTTCAAACCATTTATATGACAATAAATTACAGGGTAGTAGACCAGAACCACAGATCTCGCTCTTGAGCTTAGCAGAGGCTTTTAAACCTCATATAGCCAACACTAAGTTAAAGGCTGGCCAAGAGTCAAAACAATAAAATTTGAAAGCCTCAAAGGTGAACATTCTGCCACAGAACTTACAGCACAGTTTCACAACTGGCTTAAATCAGTTTAAGTGCGCTGGTGCTCCTCGAAGTTACTCACCTGCGCTTTCTGCTTCGTCCCTTGCTTTAGCATTAGCACAGCTACGACTGTGGAAATGATGTATTTGTTAGGATTATTTTTAAACCAACTAGTTTTCCTCATTCAGCTGAGTGCGTATATACAGACAGCACAAGGGAAGAAGCAGAGGGGAGTCCTGAAGGGACGGCAGTAGGGTTACTTCGAGCAACAACCTGCATTTAAACTGTTTAAGTCAATCATAGAAACCATATCAGAACCCAATGAATTCAAGAAGTACGGAGAGAGTTAAGGTAGCATTTTTAAGCAGAAGTAGGACCTCCGTGGCCTTTCCGAAATAACGGGTACCTAATCTGCTCACTCTTATCTCATGCCCCCATGTCAACCAACGTTTTCTTTTGTTCTTTCAGAGACGATGTAACTGATAACTACGGAAACTTAGAGCCGAGGAATTTCAATACCACTGCTTCTACCTCACATCTGAAGGATGTGCGTAGCCAAAAGTTCACTTTTTCCACCTATACCACTGAACCACTAAACTACCACAAGACGGCAGCTGAGAAAGTTTGAAAAAGCCCAGAAACGCGAGTAAGGGGGTGCAGGACAGAAGCATGTCCTACATCCCTCCTCCAAAGCTTTGATGTCTCCTTTCTTACCTTCTAGGTATTAGCTGATAGCCACAGTGAAAATAAAACTGCTAAATGTGGTCAACAATGTAATAAAAAAAAAAAGTTCATAAAGTACTGAATTTATTTCATAAAACTTCAGGATATGGTCTGGAAGTAAAGAGCGGGGGGGGGGGGGAAGTCAGCTGAAGTAGTTGTAATTGCTGTTTCCCAGTGCTAATGATATGCTAAATAATCATTTAAGTAATCTTATGATGCAGAATTTAAAGGGGCTATTTGCTGACTTACACATTTAGAAAGTAATAGTTCTTCTCATTAATCAAGTCCAAGTTCTGCTTTTTGGCAGTAGTTCTCCCCTGACAAGCATTTTCATGTCAGTATTTATCTATACTAATTAGCTTACCAGCTTGAACAACTCTTATGAAACTTTATTTTTCCTGAACTTCTTACATTCCAGTTTTGTGAAGGAATGCAAATTAATACCATAGCCGTTTTTTTTTTTTAACTATAAAATAAATCTTATTGAATGACTATGGTAAATTCTTTCAATAACTTAATTATGTTATCCTTTATAAAAAAGAGAATAGGAATGTGACTGCGGGCTTTGTGCTGTCTCTGACACATAGAGGTTAAAATCCTCTCGTACAAACTCAGAGGCCTCCATTCAGCCAAAACTGCAAGGGGCTGCAAGCACTTGATGTGGTGGTTGCAAGTAATTTGGCATGAATGTGAAATACATCCTCAAGAACTACAGGGATAAATGCCAGTAATTCTGACATGGAACCAGTCTACCTCAATCCTGGCCAGAGAATACAATTGGGCAAAAACTTAAACTAAAGATCTGAAAAATAAAAGTAATTGCCTTAGAATTAAACAAATTAGAAATGTCTTTCTGCAAGTTCTGTCCTCCTGACCCATTTCATCCTGTGTGTTTGGAATAGCTTTGAAAATAATTCATGAAGCTTCTTCCATTTCCTTCCTATCATTTCTAGTACTTGCTTACTGTAGCAGCTGATATTTATTTTTTTTTTCATAAAACAGTCATGTTTTGCACTTGCAAAGTGTTTTGAATTTTTAGTCACGGAACATTGGGCAAATTTCTGCCAACTACAATTAAACATTGAATTTCTAATCCTATGATTTAGAAAGTATAAGCTTGAGTAGAGCCAGAATTTGCCATAGTGTTAGATAAAGCCATTTAACTTATTTCCTGCATATAAGGTGGAGAGAAATTTCATAATTTCCATTGCTCTGAGTATCTTTACAATTGCTTTCTCAGAAAAATTTCCTTTGCACATCAAAACATTTGAGAACATAAGAAAAAACTGCCGCTGGTACTTGCCGTGAGTTACACAAAAAGTGCAACTCAAGAACCTTCATGGAAGTATTTTAGACCCATCTGTTAGTGGCCTAAAACACTGCTGTAACTGCTCATGTGTATTTACAATGCAAACAACCAATCTGCATATTCCATGACACCATTTATATAATTCTAGGTAAACCTAACGTGTTCATTAGCATTAACTGGACCTTTGAGATAGCAAAGCTCCTTTTACTGTCAGACACTGCACATTTCTCTTAGTGCTATCACAAAAATGACTTTCAAACTTGCAGTATTGTGCTTTAAAAAAATTAATCCCATATATTCAATCTCTGTCTCAACTACTGTGGTCAACAAACCAAATAATGCCAAGAACAAGCTCTAAAATGTAAGCAGAGGGGACATATGTTTTTTGAAATGAAATATTCTAAAACTATCTTCAGAACTTGTACAACAAACTCCAGAACATAATTCTGCACTTCTCTCCATCACTGTGCATGGGAAACTTTCCGCAAAACCCTGCCCCAAAAAACTTTTATGCAAAATCAAAATGAAACAAGAATGTCGTCTTTAGAAGGCCTCAAGCAGACTTTTAAGTATTCTGAAGGATTATCTTACGCCAAGGGATACTGCAACGACTGAACGCAGTCCCAACAGCAGCACTTTAGAGGCAAAATTTCACTTCAAAGGAGAGGGTTCCAGCCAGGAAAGCAAAAGAATATGCTTATTTGCCTCTTAGCTGCTTAAAAATTATTAATCAACACATGTCGGTTTTCCTTTCTGCCTGTATCAGCTTTTACGTAGCATTCCTTAAGTAAAAACATGTTCTCTGTAGTCCACTTCTCTTGATAACACTAGGTATATAAAGGACAGTATAGGAAACAGCAAGGAAGGAACTTCAGATAACTAATTGAAGTGGTTCAAAGAAACTGCTTACCCACACAGGGTCACACAACAAACACTGCAAAGAAGTATTTCAGAACTAGAATTTGACTAAAACTGGCACTTCTTAAAGTATGGTTGTCATACTCACCGCACATTTTTAAGAACAAAGAACCAAAGCAATCTGTTGTTCTCACGTTATTTAGAGAGACTGCAACAATAAAATACCTTTGCTATACATATATTTGGGTTTAAAAAGCCCTCTTCTCCATGAATTCAAGAGTAGAGGAAAAAAAAAACAGGACTCTAGCAGCCTGAATTTATATAAAAGGAAAAAATTGTTTCCTCTTTCTGCAAGGAGGAGAGGAGCAGTTGTGTTTCCTACAACGGAAATTGAAACAATTGAAAAGAGAAGCATTTCAAATGCACAGGAATTAAGAACTCTTATTTTATTCTGAGCTTCCTTTTCCCTTTTTAAGCAATAACACACAGAGAGAAATTATTTTAACTTAGACAACCTAACAGACTCACAGCCCAAACACTTTAGCTTCTCTTGCCTTTTTTTTTTTTAAATATTTGAAAGATTTTTGGCAGCTGTGTATTAGAACATAGCTAGTAAAACAAAAACTAATTGGGAAAACTGGTTCTAGAAGATCAGTCAGACTTTCAGTGGAAAATATTTACAGTTTTCTTTTAACTTTTACTTGTAATTTGTAGGTGTAGTTTCGTCTGCATTTACGCTAACAAGTTTCCTGATACAGAGGAGTCTAACTGGCTATGCAACAGTCATGCAGGATTAGTCTGACTAGGTGAAAATTGTCCGTTCACCATAAATCTGATAATGTTCATTTAAAGACTTGCCTACTGCACAGGAAAATTTTTAAGGCGGAAAAAAAGAGAATTTTCAGTGTGCTAACTCCTTCGCACTGTCTCCGTAGGCGGACACCATCATTGTGTTTTACGGTGGCAGTAAGCCCCTTACCAGAAGCAGCCTTAGAGTCACTTAGGAGTGTCTGAGCAGGCAAATCCTGAAAGGTAACCGAGAAGGTCAGAGTTCCCGGCCCTGCTTTCTCTGTACCTACTTCCCCATAGACTTCTGGAATTAAGTCTCTTAATAGATCCTTTTGCTTGGCAGGAATCTAACCTAAAAACACAAAGTTTTAATCTTCCTACATTTTTATCGCATTCACTAGCCACTGCAATTATCTGAATATCATACTTAATAAAATGTTCTCCATCCAAGGACTTCAAACTATATTTAACAATTAAGGCGGCCTTGCATCCCAGTGAGGAAGCGAATGAGCTCTTACATGGAGGGAAGTTCAAGCACAAAGTCATAGAAAACTCTGCCAGGATTGGAACAGAAAATGTGTGGCAGAGCCAGAAAAAGTCTTCCTGGCTCCCAGCCCTATGTCTCAACCATAATAAATTCCTTCCTGTACATACAGATGCCCAAAGAGAAACTCCAGTAGATAGGCTAAAAATGCTAAAACCCATGAAAATGGTGGGATAAATAGTAATACTTAGGGCAAAGAAAATACTGTCCTGCCAGGGTTTGTCTTCACTGCAACAGATAGCACAACTTCTTTTGCATAAGCTCGCTTAACCGAAATGAGAACAAATGCCTGTACCGTGATACAGGTGTGCCTCTAAAAGCAGTAAGGTTAGTTATAGAATAACGGAGTTACACACAGCGCTTTGTGCATCTGACAGCCTCGGTGTAACAGTGCATACTCTGGGTTTGGAAGCACTGTAAGAATTTATTACAGTGTTATTCATGGCAAAGTTGGTTTTTTTTCCTCTAAAGAGCTTTCAGTAGCGGCATCAGCGCCAGACTAAATGCAGTACACAGGACGAGTTCAAAAGTCATTTCACCTTTAACTACGACTTCTGTCTGATTCCAGCACTGAAGACCAGGGTAACACCAGAAGAACACGCAACACTGGCCGAAACAACTCCAAAGGCTTGGAAAGCCTTCCAGTACTTGTTTTATTTCAGTGAAATATTTCTTTACCACTCTATTTGGACTTCTGAATTTCAGGGATTCTGCCCCTGTGTCCTAAACGAGAGCCAACAGCTCTGCACTAGCACACTGCCGGGGTTACAAGGACTTTTCCTTCTCACCCCCCTGTTCAACGCTGGAATCAGTTTGCCTCACAAATCCAAGATCGCTCAAGGGCGTAAAGAGTCCTAGATACCTAAACTCAGGTATCTCAACCCATGTAAGCAGAGATAAGTGGTAACCGTCCGAAGGAGCGTACAAAAATCTGTTTGTTGCTGAAGCAAGAGACGATCCCAAGCATCTCAGGTCTCAGCTTTAAGGAGCCCATGCTTGCTCTGCCTCCGATCCCTCTTCAAGAGCCAGAGGAAACCTGTTGATGGAAACGCAATCTTTGCTCATCCAGCAAACGACAAGTCCTAACCCATTCCCGTCTCTGATGCAGAAAGGCAGACAGACTTACGTACGCATCTCCCTGCAGCAGCATTTCCTTTAGAGAAAAAAAAAAAAACAAACTAAAACCCCTCAAGCGTACAGGGCCCTCGCCGCAGCTGCTTCCTCCTCCTCATCCCAAAGGAAAATCTGCCCACGGTGAAGGAGCACAAGCAAGGGCATTACCACATCAATTCTTCCTCCATCATAACCAATACAGCTTTTAAATTTTTTTTTTGTTTTTGTTTTGTTTTTTTTTTGTTTTGAAGCATTGGGGCTCACTGAAGGCTCTCCCAAATCCCATGGCGCAGAGCCAAATGTCTTAAAAACGCGACCTAACGAAAGGAAAGCGTGCGACGAAGTCTCCCGGCCGCTCGCGCCGGAGCCCAGCCTGAAGGGAGGCTGCTCTCGATTCCCATGGCGCGCTAACGCAGGTTCGTCAGCTCGGAGAAGCTCGCTGCTTGATAGCAATCGGCCACCTCTAAATTAAGAAAATGGCTGTGCGAGTCACTTTTGCCCTTCACGCTCTTACGCTAAAATGACTCAGACCACCCGCTCAATCATATACCTCCTCACTGAAACACAATATGAAGCAAAAACCTGTTAAACTCGGGGTTTCCAAATTTTCTTCTGCAGGTGGAGAAACCCTGCAGCAGAATGCTGTTTCTGGAAGTATATCAATATCAGCTAGTTCTTCAATTAGGGTAAAGTGCACGTACTGTTCTGCACCAGAAAGTTGCAGGGGCGAGAGAAAATCCTAAAGACACCAGAAGCACATATCCGAGCCCCTAAAATACAGCTCTGAGCAGCACCCACGTTCGTAACAGGAGCAACACCACTGGCCACAGCACGCAGGGGCTCTGACGGACGACTGAAGGCTGAGGATGCACCCTCGCGATTGCTCTAAAGCACATTTATGGTGGAAAAAATGAAAAGTGCTCCCGAGACATCCCCACCCTGTCTCTGCGCACCCACACCTTCGCCCAAACAGAAAATCCAAGGACTCATGAATAAGAGACATACACTCATTTCCATTAGTTTCTCTCTCTAAAGGTGAATTCTTGCTTGAGGTCTTGACACGTGACGTCAAATTTCTGTACTTCAGGGATTTTCATTCCAGTAACTGAGCCTGCCCCACGCGGTTTTTCCGTGCAAACAAAGCCGGACCAGGAAAACCGAGCTTAGAGCTCCCACGGCCCGATGCAGAACTCGGGAACTCTGGCAGGAAAACTCCCCTTTCACTGTGCAAGGCTGCCGGGAGCAGAAACAAAATTTAACCACGTGTCACTACTGCTTTTGTGAGGAAAGCCAGGTAAGGCAACTTTATGCTAAGATACCAGTTAAGTTGGACCCACAGGAGACTCTGCCAGGCTCACATTTTCATTTCTCGCTGACTTAGAAGTAGAAAATGCGCTACGCTTTATGGTTAGGTATGAATTTCAAAGATAGTCGAAAAGGTTTCCGGTAGTTTCTTCCTGTAGAAGTGAAACTGCTTGATTTCACCTCAAAAACAAGGTGAAAGAGTTTCACAGAAGAAACTTAGCAAGGAAGCTTGAAATAAAGCAAGACCCATTTTTGCATGTTTGTGAATTTTGTCTGACATACCTTACATTAAGAAACTACGCCAAACCCCTGTGAAGTGCTACTATTTACTCTCCTTTAGAGCAGACTAGAAAGGTTTTGCCCAGAGCCTTGCTTAGGTACAACTGATTAAAATCTCGTTCAAAAGAACCATGCCACCCAGCCAGATATGAAGAGATTTGTTATTCTAAGACTTAGAAATAGACTGGTTTTGATGCCAGATGTGAGTCTATCCAAGCTGTTGTTAAATAAATGGGTCTGTCTAAACTGAGATTTATCTCATATCTGCCCCTAAAGGCAGTAAGAGCTGCTTTTTTAATATTTACTTAACAATTTAATTAGTTACAACATGTTTTCGTTTCATTAATCAGTGACTAATGGGAGTATTTTGTGCATGTGTGATAACTGGCCCCCTTTAAATTATCAGAAACAATTGCATAGTGCAGTATTTATTTTGGTATATTAATTCTGTGCTTACATATTGAAGAAAATGCTTTCTGTACCACAGAATTTAAAAAAAAAATGAAGCATTTTTTTTTTGTAAGAAGAACCATCTTTCTGATTAGGAATAGAGCTTGGGATATGCTTTCTAATATGGAACAAGTTAAAAATTTCTCCTTGCACTGCAACACATCTCAGTCCTGGGAATATCCACGAGCAACCCACAGGCTCATATTATTTATGCCTCTCTCTTTCAGTAAGTATTTGGTGAAATGATTTAATTACCTATCAACATTACTTTGTCCCTCCTGAGGTTTGTACTGGTGTATTGAGGGAATCGAGGTAGGACTGCTCAGGTGAGTTCTGGCAATTAACGCATTATCTGTCACAAGCAAAGATATCTATCGAAAGATGCATCCTCCATCAAATAAAATGTAAAATAATCCTATATAAGAGAAAATATAAGATCCCACAATCACTACTATCTCCAAAGAAGAACGGGAATTTCAAGGCGCATTATTCAGGCGCTGAAAAGTCTCTTCCTAACTGAAAAAAAAAAGATTTTGCGAGGAAGCTTTTGGCCCCCAGGACTTTTCAGGGAGCAGGGAAAGAGTTAAGCGGAGGCTGCAGCCGCAGCGCTGCGCTGGTGACCATTTGCACGCCTGCAAGGTACAGTCCCAGCAGACGCCTTATCAGATGAGGGGAAGGCAAACAAACCGAACTGAAACCATTCTTCAAACCCAGCCCGACCTCTTCCTCCGGTGATGTCACGCTGCTAATTGCCCCGAGATCTTTTCCCTCCTCTCCAGAAGGAGCCGGGCTGGCGAGAGGGACGCCAGGGCTGTGCTCTGCAGGAACAAACACGCTCTGGAATTTCGGTTCTGCCTTCGCAAGCCGCTTGCTTCCCACCCCGCGAAAGCTCCTTTTACAGAAGGAAAGCCGAGGGAGAAACGCGAGCGCCGACGCTTTGGGGAAATCCTTTTTTAAAGCCTACGTTCCCGGCAAATTCGGATGGACGAGGCTTCGCTGTCGTGATCTGCAGCCCAGAATAAGGCAGAAAGTTCTACGACGGCTTCATCGAATCGAGGGGGGGGGAAATGGAACTAAGCAAGCTTTGGGATGACCTCATCCGCCACAAATGATACGGGTTTTTGACTTTCAAAGACCGGCTATGTGATTACAAATAGCGCTCGGAAGAGAAGAGCGACGTCCCGGTGATTGCTGCTGGAGATGAGCTCCCCTGCCGCAGAGCCTGCGTTTCTCCTCTGAAGCTGTACTGTGCAACCAGCTAACCAAATACATCTGCAAGCTATTCTGGAATTTAAAAAAAGTTGCAATAAAAATACCAGAGAAACCTCCAAATCACAGGAATTTTAAATACACCATTATAATGGTAAGTTCTAATTGTTCTACTGAGGACTCCTTTAAATATACTTTATATGGGTGTATCTTTAGTATGGTGTTTGTTCTCGGCCTCATAGCAAACTGTGTTGCTATCTACATTTTTACTTGTACACTAAAAGTGCAAAACGAGACTACGACTTACATGCTTAATTTAGCAATATCGGATCTGCTTTTTGTGTTTACATTACCCTTCAGGATTTACTACTTTGTAGCGAGAAACTGGCCATTTGGAGACATTCTTTGCAAGATTTCTGTCACCCTCTTTTACACAAATATGTACGGGAGCATTTTGTTCCTGACTTGCATCAGCGTAGATCGCTTTTTAGCCATAGTACACCCCTTTCGATCCAAGACTCTCCGAACCAGAAGGAACGCTAAAATTGTCTGCGCTGCAGTATGGATAACCGTGTTAACGGGCAGCACGCCGGCAAGCTTTTTCCAGTCTACAAACCGCCGTAATAATACTGAACAGAGAACGTGTTTTGAAAACTTTTCGGAGGACACGTGGAAAACCTACCTATCCCGGATTGTTATATTCATTGAAATAGTTGGGTTTTTTATTCCGCTCATCTTGAACGTGACCTGCTCTACGATGGTCTTACGGACTCTGAATAAACCGCTTACATTAAGTCGGAATAAATTAAGCAAGAAAAAGGTACTCAAAATGATTTTTGTCCATTTGGTGATATTCTGCTTCTGCTTTGTGCCTTATAACATTACCTTAATACTTTACTCCCTTATGAGAACGCAGACCTGGATTAATTGTTCAGTGGTAACTGCAGTCAGGACTATGTACCCCGTCACCCTGTGCATCGCCGTTTCAAACTGCTGTTTTGACCCTATAGTTTATTACTTTACATCGGATACAATTCAAAACTCGATAAAAAAGAACCGGTCCACTAGACCACGGGACATCAGATTCTCCGAAAGGCCAGTTTCAGAGAACTTCATTCAACACAGCCTTCAGACCATAAAAATGAAAATATTTGATAGTGACTCTACAATATAAAATGTATTAAAAGACTGCTGGGACTAAACTGGAATTAGAAGCCTGCACATTTCTTCAGCTGCGGAAATATATTCTGATATGTATATGTTATGCTTCCTTCACATCCGAAAAGTTTATGATAAGACTGTAAAAGTGTTAAGCATAATAGTACACAGAAGAAGTATTTTAAGAATTTGTGTCAAACGTCTGTTCTGACAGCTCGTATGTTAGAAATGAACTTTTGGTTTTGGATTAGGTCAACCAAAGTCCAAAGACTGTCGAGTCAAACACAAAAAGTAGGTGGTTTTTTCCTGAAGTTAAAACAATTGGTCATTTTTAATAATGATATTGGTTTCCAAGTTATGGAGGACGGGGGTGAAACTACCTGGTTTAAACAGCACCGTATTGATCCTATCACCCCAGCTACAGCGCCTGCTCCGAAGTTTCCTCTTCTCCCTCTCTTACTCCTCCCTCCCGACTTTCTCCCCGCACCTTCCTTCTTACGGACCATTACGTTCATAGGAGGCTTCGATCAACGGGCTACGAGAACTTTGTTTCTCCCAGGTTTATCTGATAAAATACATGCTCTCTCCATGAGCCTGGCCCCCATAAAGCAATTAAATCTTCTGGTAGTTCAGGGCATCTGGAAACAACTCGGACAAACTGGTTTTTCTTCTCACCTCTGTCTCAAATGCCTGTGTAATTATAACAAAATAACCTCTGATGACTGAAGTTAGTGCTTTAGGTACAGTAGCACTTTATTAAAACTCTTTCGTGGGAAGTTCAACTCAACACGACTTTTGAGCAAAATAAGGTAATTCAATCTCAAAGTAGTAGTTTCTTAGAAAAACATGACCTTTGCTAACTAGAAATGAGCATGTGGATGAACCCAAATATTTCTTCTAGGAAACTATTTGGCGTCCCATAAAGAAATTCAAGACACAGTAATTTAGAGTGAAACTTCCTCTCAATCTTTTGTGTCCTAGAAATATTTTTAACATGGGCATTTAAAATTTCAAATGCTATTTTCTTGCAAACTTTATAAAGTATAAAAATAAATTACTTGGGGGTACATGCTAGCAAAATTAATTGAGACACTTTGAAAAGTCAAAGCCATGTGAAAGGAGAAATATATGTATATTACTGTTACAAACAGGAATATATAGACAAAAGTGCTTTAAAACGTCCTGCTATGTATGTTTCCCAGCTATTAGAACACTGCATACATTTTCCTCAAAATTAATTTAATATCACTGTAAAATAAACAAATATTTAAAAGGTAAAAGTAAGTAGTAAGTGTTGTTTTTTCCTCCCCCAAAACAATGGAGTCAAGACTAAGAACCGAGTTAAAATGAATTTGCACTTTAGATTTAGGGCAGTCAGTTGCAACACAGATACAGCACTGAGGCATTTTTACTTCAGGGCAGTATACGGAAGCATCTCAGAGAAAACACATATTGAGCTGTCAGAGCGTACGATATGTTATCTGATTGAGTTCACTTCCCTTTGCAAAGCTTTTGCTTAATTGTTATAAATCAACTGTACATTGCCTACTACTACTGGAAGACTGAGTTACTCAAAGACTGCTGCTAGAAACTAATGCTGATTGAATTTTAAATTTAACAGCATTTTAAATCTTTATCCACACAACTTACGAAAGGAAAATTCAAATAGTATGAGCTTATGCTACAAAGATAGCGTAGATATGTCTGCATAATATCTGAAAATAGGCAGTTATCTTAGTTGGGAATCCTAAACTTTCTGATTCATATCTGACTTCAGAAAAATGCATGAAACCCCCAGCACGAGTGGAAATTCTGTATGTTTTCCATATGGCACTGACAAATCCAAAGTCACTGACATTCAAAGTTCAAAAGCCAGATATGCATCTCTAATGCATCTCTCTCTAAAGAGCCTGTTTCACATTACACTCCCTCCAAAGACTTTGAGACTAAAATCCTTAATGTCACCGCCGGGCTACGTGCCCGGGCTACTGCTCTCCCAGTACTTGGCAAAGCTGTTACTGGGTTGAGTGACAACTTGTTCAACAACACCTCTGCGTTACAGCAGCGAGCACCCCGCAGCCTCACCCTGATAAAGAGAAGCTGCTTTCTGAGATTATGGAAAAGAAAAAAAAAAAAAAGAAAAAAAAAAAAAAAGAAATCACTGACTTCAAAGCAGAACAAGCAGATAAAGCCGCACGTACGGGTACTCCCCTTTAAACCAGACTCTCCTTGGTGTGTATTAGCTCAGAGAGCCTGGGGAAGCATGAAGAATAGCTCTTTCTGCCGTGCACTCACTCTCCAGGGCAGTTGCTTCTGCTTTTTGCGACAGCGTAGTGCAACACAGTACAATAGCTTTCCGACCAGTTAACAGCTTGGTATCTCAAAAATGTTTGAGAAAGCTTTATATTTTTTATTGTTAAACATACTTCACTCTTTTCACAGGGGAAAAAACCCCCAACAAAACAAAACCACAAAACCAAAAAAGACGACAGTCAAAAAAGCAACATCTGTAATTTAGAGAATCTGACCATTACTTGAGAAATTCCTGATCTGACCGATTCAGAAGAGGGTGGGGTGAACCTGTACCTCCCACTACCAGCTATTCAGAACTGGATGAGGTTTTCTCCACCTTTTCCAGTTCTGCAACAAGATTATCCTGGAGAGCTGTGGATGCAGCAACGTTTTCACCGGCACATTCCTGAATACCTGCACTCCCTCCCTCTGCTCCTGCCTTTTATACCAACTCTTCTGTCGCTCTGGTAAGAGCTTATGCCAAAATTTAAATCTAGATGAGGGGTTATGCTCTTAAGTCATGCCTAGGCATCTGAAATAAAAAAAAGGTTTATATTGTCAGAGCTCCTGAGCACCTGAATGTGTTGCATCCAGCACTTCCTAGAAGTACATTATTTTTACTCAAATGCTTATAGAGGGAGGGTTAGGAGTTCAGTTTCAGGGTCAAAACTCACAAATTTGTTCTTTGTAGTCTGGTTTCTTCATCTACAGAGTGCAGATACTGTACACTTATCATAACAATAAAAGCAGTGAAAATTTGGTTGCTTCCGAGCATTTTTTTGATCTACACCAAGGTAGGCAGCCACTGATAACTAGATAATTAACCAGCAGTTTCAAAAAACAAGGAAAAAGAAACAAACTTGCTATCAACACCTCTGATATACCTCAACATACCACTACTTTAGAAGCAAAATATTTCCCATTTTATACTTTTTATATTCCGCTTGAAATTTTAATTTCTGGCTTTCTCAGGAACAGAACGCAAGTCAAAATTTGTTTCACTCAGTATACATGTCTTTGACATTCAAAGAAATACCAAGTCAAATAAGTCTTTATAGTTTTCACCTAGAAGTGCTTAAAAAAACCCCATAGATGATACTTCAGGTGGGTAAGAAATCCTTAACCGGAATCAACCTCCAAACTTTTATTTCTACAGTAAGTAACCTCAGTCAGAGAAATGCAAAGATTGAAAAAGAGCTTACAAGATCTGGTAGAAGATACGAATGGCTGTAGCGGATCAGACCCCAAATTTTCAGCTAATCGACAGTCCTGCCTCCCGGCGTGGCCAAGGCTGGGTCCTGGGGAAGAAGGTAACAGCAGGAGAGGCACACGACGGCTTTCTCTCGTCCAAGTGCTGTCCCACCTCACCAGGCGTATCTCAGGACCTTCTGGGTCAGATGTGTTTGTGTCCTCAGCAACGCCAACGTTTTTCCTTCTGTGAGCCCGTCCCGCCTCCCTTTGAACTCATATAAAGTTTTTAACAACCACAGCATCCCGCCGTAAAAAGTTCACATTGTATGTGTGCGTGCGGAGGGGGAACCAAACCAAAAGAACCAAACCTTTTGTTTCAAACCTATGAGTTTCATTACTGCCTCCTCGTTTCTTTTGGAAGAGGCAAGGAGCACTTGATTGCCATTCAGCCTTTCCATGTCACTCCTGATTATACAGTCTTCTGTCATCTCTTGCAAATGAGAAAGTGATTTTCGTTTGTAATTTCAACCAGCATCATCGCCAAAGATGAGATTTTCAGAATTACATAAAGAACTCAGCTAAAATTACAGTGAACTCAGCGAGGTTCACTTTGAGACTGATAATTTTGAAAATTCCACTTGGACATAGTATCCTCTAGCACTATTTATTCTTCCAAGTTATTTTCTAAGAGTTTTATCAATGAAGAGCAATTTGTTCATACTTTTCCAGCAGTAAATGTAATATTATGAGGTTCTTGCACCTAGGCAGACCTGTAAATCCTGACAAGTTCCCTTTTTTGCTAGACTATTATCATTTATACCTCAGGGTTACCAGCATTTGAGCATTACTGACAAAATGAAAGAAGATACATTTCAAAAGCTAAGGCAAAATGTAAATCAGAATGATTCTAAATCTTCCAGTTGTAAATGCCTGGACTGCATTTGTTATCCAATTATCAGAGTGTTGAAAAAATTGTATAAATACCACTGAATTAGCAAGTTTTCAGAACGTACTCAATAGAGTTCATTTAAGATGACTGCAAATTCAGAAAGCCATGCGTGCGCAATCTAATACTTCTGCAAGAAGTTAGATGGAGAAGTTTGTTCCAATCCTCCAATTCTGCTCTGACACTGAAGCCTTGCACATTTATGGCCTCCCGCCCATCCAGTTCCTGTTATACAACTGCTTATAAAGCAAGCCCAGTTTTTCCTGTAACAAAACTGAATTTATCAACAAAATTAAGACAAGCAAAAAGAAGCCTGTACGCATCATCTGGTCTTCTATAATACCTACCATTTTGTTGGAAAACTAAAAATTCCAGAACTGAGAATTTATATTTTAAATTATTTTTTCTATTCAACAAGCAGTCTGTCCACCCTAGTTGTAACAAAACTAAAAGCTGTCCTGCGCTAAGAAGGGGTAAGTTTTCTACATTTTAAACATGAGAATCAAACTGCAAGCAACAACAAAGGCAGGCCTCTAACAAGAAGTTCCTGTCTTTTTATGAAGAGATAAAAGAATAATTTTCCACACACATAGCTTTAATATTTGCCTTAACTCCACCTTTTTTAAACAGTGAGTTGCTGCCTTAAAGAAAAAAAACCTCTTAAATAACAATGCTAGTAACAGGAGGCACCCAAAATTAATGCCATTATCTTGGGAATAACATTATCTCACATGAAAACAACTGTGCTATGTTAACTCTTCTGCTTTTCACATGAATTCTGCAAAAATTGCTGCTTTATGAAAGGAAGTCAATTGTACACGAGTTGCAAGTCATCACCCTTCTGTAAAATTATGCAAAATTAGATCTACTAATTTTTGGAAGTTTGTCCTGGTAAGCACTTCCTAAAAGCAGCTATTGATGTAATAAGAACTGAAGACACTCCTAGTCACTAAGGAGTGATACTGGATTATAAAAAATTTACCATTCATCACAGCATCAAGAACTACACTTGACTAAAGTTGGAAGCATCTATAATAAAACTCTGATGCTTTTATGAAGTAATGAAGAAAGTACCCACAACACTGCAGCTACTTCTTAATGAAGCAATTTGTTAAGTATATAGCAAACATGGCAAAAAACTGAGAATACAGACGGCGAAGCAAGTACCAAAATATCTGCCTTTTGAGCCCTAACAAAAATATCTTTTGTTAATGAAACCAAATCTGAAAACTCTCGGTCTGCTTAAGTTATTTAACAATTTTTATGCGTGAAAGAAACTTTACCATATATACCGCATGCTCATGTTGTGTTTTACATGCTCCTGTGGGTGGGTAAGTGCAAAAAATCAGCAGCTATTTCTGTCCAGGTAAGATCTGTGAGTTCCTCTGAGCTGCTGGAAGGTGCAGCAGGCACAGAGAGAGCGTGCCAAGCGCAGGCTCTGTTCTGGGCAGGATGACACCCAAAACGGGAAGGACAGGGTGATGACAGCTCCGGTACTTACCCAAGCCAAGTTCAGACTAGGTACAGCCTAACTGGGTAAGCCTGACGTCTCTTTTCAGGGGTTCGGGAGAACACCAGGCATTCAGGTCCAGACGTTAGTGGCACAGCACCCAGCTGTACCGCAGGCGCTGAGCAGCCTGCGCCGGACCCATTCTGACAAGCAAACCCAACCCAGATGAAGAGCTTCGACAAAATCCAGAGGGATTACCTTTCTGGAGGACGGTGAACACTATGCCTACTCAACAGCTGTAAACAGGGGAATCCTCATCCCTGACAAGGACTTTTTATTACTGGAAAGGTCCTGTAAAACATACACTCAGTGATACAAACATATAACTGAAGTACTAAACACTTACACAGTATAAAAGCAGGCACAAAAGCACTCACTTGGCCTACAAAAAAAAAATTAAAAACCAAAACAAAACCCATGCATTTTTGCATGCAACAACTTAAAGAAAATGCAGCAAGCAAAGAGACAAAAACCCACTTCCAATGACATATAACAGGCAGTTTGAGTTTGACAAGATACTGTTATCCCCTTAAGCGCTTGAAAATTGAGCATATAGCTGGAAAAACCCTCCACATTACAATGTTTGTCTGGCACCTACTTCGCTTCCTAACAGAAGCTAATTCTATCTTCCACAGAAAAGTTAACTACGGAATGGCTCAAATAACACATCAATAAGGATAGAAAGAACAATAAAAGCTTATGACAGTTATTCAGGACTGTGGCTCACATAAAATAAGCAGGACCAAAACAAAACCCAAAACAAAAATTCATTCTACCCATTTCACCAGTTTTGTTTCACTGAAAAGATTTACAAAACTACAAAGTTAGAGGGCATGATCCCATCCAAGGAAGAAGCAGCAGGGATACAGCCACAGAATGTAACCTAAGCATTATTTACTTTTGTATTTAAGGAGACAGCCACATCAAATTTGCCCCACTTCAGCGAGACTTTACAAAATTAAAGAACGGCAAGCATATCTTACTGAATTCTAATATATTTTTTTCCTCATGGCCAACCTTTAAACATTCCTACAAAGTATTTGCAATGCAAATAATGCAGAGCTGCAAGATGAAAACTTGAAGTTCAAATTATCTAGAAACAGAGTAGGACTAAAATGAAAGTCCTCCAGCTGTGCTATGACCACCAAAACATCGGATAGTATAAAAAAACCAAAAAACTTGAAAAGCAAGGATTCCCAGAAAACTGTTTCACTTTTTTTTGTTAAAATGTTCCTAATAATCAGGGTAACCTTAAGGAAAAAAAGACTAAAAAAAAAAACACGTATCATGTTAACCGAGTCTTATTTCTGTGGCTAACTCTGTACTTGGGACCAGTGTCAACGCAGACAAGATATCTTTATACTGCAGCACCAGAGCTGCAAGTTCCCCTGAGCACAGGCTATAAACCCCAGCTCACTACTACAGCTGTAATTTATAGCCAGAGAGATCGTGACACATCCCCTGCTGCTGCAGCCACGCTGGTAACGGTACATAACCTCTGCACGAACAGAATCCACAACGGTGACTATGGGTGAGGTAAGTCAGCACAAGTAGCCACCTAAAGCAAAACTCGGCGTAATTAAATAACTACCTCTTGCTAATGCACCCTCAGTGCTGAAAGGAAGGGGGGAACGCAGTGACGAAAACTAGTATTAACCATATGACTCACTTCTACTAACGTTAGCAGGCAAACGTTACACGTGTAGTTTAGGTTTGTCATTGAGACAGATGGTCTCTACAGTCAGTGGAGAGGTGCCTCCAGAAAGCGAATAATCCCATTGTAAAGTACCTGTTTAAGATATATAGAATTAATTGCTTTCTAGAAGTACAGCTCTGTCTCAAGTATAGAGGGAGCCGAAATACCCAAGTTATAGAAGTCTAACAATGTAGGACTCATATCTCCCCTAATAAGAGAAACTCTATACTTTAAAGCAGTAGATGAAGTAGAGAAAAACTTAAATCCTTAATCAAGAATGGCACTCAAATTTCTCAGAACGAAAACTCTGCATAGCTGCTGTGTCTTAGGTAATCCCTTGGGTCATGTTTGTACTTGAACCAAAATAGCATCTTAAGGGTTGAGCGGACTTGGTATACCTGCAACAGACAAATCCCTTAATACTGTGCTAACATAACCAGTATCTTAGAAACCCAGTGAGCGTTTTGTACACTTGGTGAGTGCCTACCAAGAACTGAATACATTGCCACCACAGACGAAAGCAGGAAACACAGGACCTCGGCTTTAAGCGTTCTGGTTTCTCTTCCAGTAGCCTAGAGGATTTGCTTAGATGGTAACACCCAAGCATGAATAACAGCTTGAGTCATCCTCACGATAAACAGGAGTGGCAGGGAAGATTTTCAAAGTGATGGTGCAGACAGCGACGACTATTATTCGGTATTCTTCCTGTTTTTTCAATTTGCCTTCAGCTCTTAAGGCAGATAAAAGTTTCAAGCCTCAAAAAGCACAGTATGATTTCTATAAAAGGAAACTCTTCAGGAGTACCAGAAAGGCATGGGAGAAACTACATACTTTATTTATGCATTTATTAAAAATGTGTGTATATATATGCTCAGGCTAAAAAAGCATCTAAACCTGTATGTATTTGTATGATACTCTATGGTATATTCACAAATACCCAAAAAGCAACCATCTTACAGACTTCTAAGAATACACCTTGTATGAAAAAGGCAAAATCACAGAAGGCTTTCCAGCCACAGCTGTGACAACTGAAGTGTCAGAGCTAATTCATGACCTCAAAAAAAAAAAAAAAAAAGGCAAGCACATGCAGCAGAACCAGTATGATCCTTTAGCAATATCACACCAAGCAGCAGTGGTGGCAGTGACCTCTCTCTCATCACACACACTTCTGGAACACACTCATGATGCAAGCAGAAATATATTTAGTATGTACAGACAGAAAACCTCAAATCAGTTCTCAGTTCCTTCTTTAAGGTTAAAGCTGCACCCTCCTAATGTAACTTTTTTGAAAGGAGCATGGTGAGCACATAAAATGGCATAGCTTCCTGACCCTTCGCACGCTTTTTCTCCTGTAAGAAAAACCCTAGAAAATTCCACATTAGAAATCATCGTCCATAGCAACTTCCATGCCTAAAATCCGGAAGATCGCAGGAGATGGGTGATGCCTGCAATCCCTGAGGCTCCTGCCTTTACACCAGTGTGGTCCCCCCCGTGGTTCGTATCCTGCCAGCGAGTGTGCGTGCAAACGCTGTCGTTCTGGGTAAGCCGAGTGGTTTTTTGCGCCTAAGGCTGCCCCTCATTCACAAATTAGGTGCTCCTATATCTAAGGCAAGGCAAAATTTAGCAGGCATGAAAGGAGCATGGCTGACATAGACTTTTCCGGCTGCTGTGCAGAAACACGCACGACTCCGGAGCCCAGAGGAGACAGCGACGGAACGCGTGATTCACTTTCCAGCGCTGAAGTCCCTCGTGGTTGAACCCACGACTACGTCTGTTAGTCACACAACGAGCCACAGCCCGTCCTAAAGAGGACTTGCCCTCGAGGGCAAGCGGCAAAAGCACAGCTTGCATCCGCGCAGCTGAACTTTCTCCACTTCTAACCCATACCAGCAGTTGATGCAGCTCAGGGACTGCGTTCACGTCCCAAATCTTGCCTGGGCATCGTCCAGCGGAGCGCTGACAAATGCCAAAACACGCCAGGGAACACTGATGAAACACCGCCGATGACCGCGGGGCAATACTCAAGCCTGAACTATTGTCCCTTTGCAGGCAGTAGCCGGCCCTTTACAGTACAAGGGGTATTGTACCGATAAAACAGTTTATCCAGTAACCTGTTGTATAAAATGTCGACAGTATAACTATTCCTACTTCTTCCAGTTTTGAAAGGAATGACTTAAGACATCGAAATCAAAGAGAGGACTTCAGACTGCATGTAGACACCTGCCTCCACAAGAGGTGTAGGACTTCAGGCACAAACCTAATAGAAAACACTCCTGAGAAGGATATATACCACAAGAAATTATACGAACTCCCACTCCTAGATGCTCAGTTCCTCCTTACAAGGAGCACAGAAACCTAATTTCAAACTGTACACTTCATCCAAGGAAACAGGCACTAAGCACTCACGTACAGTGAGCTCCACAATAACTGTGTCCTCCTATAATCAAAGACCAGGAGGCTGCATAGTTAAGCTTGTACCATACCTAAGTACTAAGGAGTACTTGCTTAACTGCAACTTCTTACAGCTTTACCCCGACCTGGATTTGGTTAACACTTTTTAAGCAAATTTTAAACATACCTATTTAATATTT
Source organism: Buteo buteo (assembly GCF_964188355.1). NCBI lineage: Eukaryota > Metazoa > Chordata > Aves > Accipitriformes > Accipitridae > Buteo > Buteo buteo. Next base: position 31,524,144 of record NC_134184.1, on the reverse strand, counting down.
TTGTCCTTATTGCACAATCAAAGTAGGTCTGCTGTTATTCCAGCTCAGCGAGTTTGACATATTAATGCAATAAAATATATTCTCTGGGAATACATGGTTTTCCTCAGGAAGGAGTTTCTGCCACAATGAGCTGCATAATTTAAAACCAACAAAAGTCTTTGGTGTGGGACGAGGTATCCGAGTATAAACATTAACTACATAGTTAGCTGACAAATATTACAAACATTGAGTTATACTAAATCAACAATATGTGAGAAAACAGTACTGTAGATTTCATCGCAAATGTTTAATTGACAATAGAAACCACAGAGAAGAAGGAGCTGATAAAGGAGAAGCATTATGGAGCACAGTTCAGGCAATGCTGCGTGGAAGAAGTTATAAATAAAGCAAAGCACGCTTGCCTAATTCTGATGATATTTTAACCATTAAGAGAAGTAACCTTGTAAAGCCACCTTTATCTCGCATCAGTCATTACAACTCCAAACCACATTACAAGTCTAAATCACAACCCATATCAATGCTGACGTTCCTTCTTCCTTTGAAAAATACAAACACCAATTAGGATAGCAGGCGTTAAAGAGCAATGCAGCCAACGAAAGCTACAGCGTCAACAGCTGCAGTGCAGTGCACTGTTTTGCTTCAATATCCGTTTGTCCCTCAAACATAAACAAACACCAAAAAACCCAGTCGAAGCTAGCAGACCGAATCAGACCCCGAATGAACTCCCTGCAGCCTGCCGCGGCACGCCTTCCCATTCTGTCCTGGGCTGTCGTGGGGCTGTAGAAGGCAACGCGGCTGCCTCTCAGCCCTGTTAATAGCAAAAGCTACGAACATTACGTTTTACAACTGCAGTCCTACGAGGAATACCCCCTGGACTCCTAGGGCTGCTGTGGATGAGTTAACAAGTTAAGAACAGAACATTTTACCCTCTGTAGAGCTCACCAGGAAAGTGTGGCCATGCTTCTTTCTCTAACCCGCCTTACTGGGCTGGCACGTTACCTTATTTTTGGACACGGCTGCAGCTGGTCTGCAGCTCCAGGGCAGAAGAACAAGACCCCTTCCCTACCCCAGTACTGGGCAGCTGAAGCTTGACAGGGCAGAAGGGCTTCACACATCACATCTCTGGCCCACCAAAGGCTGGCTGGCAGAAAAAGTATTTTGTAACGTTGCCCAAATTATTTTAAGTATGCTAAACGTGATGATAATAGAACACGTGTACGCGCCACACTCTCCACCTACTGTACGTATGAAAAGGCTTGCAAGAAGCACGTTCTCCAAGTAGCGGTATGAAAGAAATCTAATACATTGCTTGTTCCTCCCCGTTCACAGCTTACGAGCGGAGTGCAAGCTGAGAGGCAGGGAAATAAAACTGGATTGCTTTGCAGATACAGGCAACAAAGATGGATACTCCATTGGCGTTTACTTTCCTGAATGACACAGCAAAAAAAAAAAATTAAAAAAAAAAAATCCCAAACCTAAGTCACACTGATCCCAGAAACAAATGCATTTCAGAGATTATCGATATTTCACTCTTAAAATCGACTGTGAAAATTGATAGACTTTGTATTTGATTTGCTTGCACTGAAAAGTTGCTCTTCCTTCTTTCTTCCTAATGCACTGCAGCAAGCAGTGACACTTTAGTCAAATATGTGACATGGCAGTTGACAGGGATTTCTCTAAAGGAATTTCAGAGATTCTGGAATTTGTTCACACAACCTTCATCTGAGATATTCAAAACAATTACCTTTTTGGCTGGCCACAAGAGAGATCAGTTTGACAGAATTATGGAAAATGCTGAGCACAAACTCCCAGGCTGGCAGGTAACAAGCTATCTTTTTCACAGGAAACAGATTTTAACTATACCAGGGTTTAGATCATATTTATATAAGTATGATAAAAATTAAGCAAAGGCTATAGGCACCGTTATTTTGAGTCTAAAATAATTTCAGTTCCCTTTAAAGTTATGACCCTTTATTTAAAGTTATGAAATTAAAATAGTGCCCAAAATACTATAGTGAGATGAAGCACAAATATTCTAAGGTAAAGAAAGAATATTGTACGGTATATTTCTATTTTGCTAATAAAAATTACGCAGCATTATTAACATATTCTAAACTGATCTCCACCGAATCTGCATCTGGAAGCTTCATAACCTCCCTGGTAAATCATATCTGAGTGGATAAATGGGGCTTTTCCCTTCAGCATTCAATAAAGATTTAAGGAAAAGGAAGTACTTTCCACATTATTTTGTCAGTAGGGACACTTGCCCCCTTTCAAAATGAAGAATTATTGAGAAGAACCTTCAGCATTTTTCCACCCTTTATTTTGTCTGGCTACCCTTTTTTTGCTGAAAGAAAGGATGACCTAGAAAAATTTAATCTCCTTCCTGAAGTACAGATGACTAAATCAGCTAGCTATGCAAAAGCAATAAACATATTCACAATGACTAGCAAAGGAGTGATATATTATCTTCAGATAGCAGTAAGAAACAGAATCCTTCACAATCATTCGATACAGCTTCCAAAGTCAGATAAAGGTCAGATTCAGTCAAGATTTTTTTTCTTCAGGGAAATTATGCACGGCATTTTTCCTGACAAAAGCTCTGTGACAAGTAAAACTACAACAAATTCAAGCTATTCTGTATTCAATTGCTCAGTCCCTTTAAATCTCATACTGAAGTCCTGCTTCCTAAAGCAGTCAGGGGAATGGGCAAAGACAGGATAAATACAGACCTGACTTTCCAAAGAGCAGACAACCCTTGTAACGATACGAACTACCTGTGGGGGAAGGTAAGAACTAAACAAAAATACACGGCAAATAATTGGGGGAATCAGAGTTGCATTATGCAAATATTTGTAAGTAAGTATTTTTCAAATGTTTCTATTCTCATTTACCAACCTAGAATTTTTTTGCGTAAGCTTTACTCATTCCATGCTTTTCTTCATTTTAACACTTTCCAAAACAAATACATTCTCTCTAACCATAATAGGAAACTTGAACTTTCTTGAGAACCCATCTTTTTTGGATTATCAGGTAATTTGTTTAAAATTAACCCAAAGCAATCACCTATGGTGAGTTATTCTTTATGACTCAGCAGAAGTCATCTGGCTTCTCTCTCCTCCTTTATCAAGTGTTTGGAGCTAAGAGAGATTTACTGGTACGAACTACACTTCTCTAACCTCTTACCCCTTCTTTAGGGAATTACTAATTAAGCAGGTGCTTTGTAAACCTTGTGCATCATTATGTGGAGCCGATATCCAGGTAACGAACTGCAGAAGAAGATGGTAAAGCACTCCTTCCTTCACTAGCTGAACAAAGCTAGCGGGACACCTGACTTCCAACAGCCTTGCAAGTCAGCCACAGAAGCATTTTCTCCTGTTGCTAAGAAATTAACACTTTTCAGACTAAACCAGCCAATATTTAGATGTGGGGCACGGGTGGATTTTCCGCACTAGAGGACTCATGGTTTTATGTTTCTGCGTGCAGCCTTACAACGTACAGACCTCAGGTCCTTCACTGCAGCGACCCAGAGACTCAGCAAGACATTTTAGCCTAGAAAATATTTCGTTACTCATCTGCTGAGCCGCCACTGTGCAGTTTGCTGCTTACAACTCACGGCTTTTCCCTGATGGGCAGCTGGAGGAGGCAACGGAGGCTGGTGCAGAATCAGAGGGTGCCCGTATCCCGGTTCCAATGTCCATAGCTGGACCTCAGCTTTTGAGGGAACCTCGCCGTGCCCGGTAACGACAAACCTCTGGCAAAAGGAGACTGCACGCTGTCCTTGGGGAGATCCAGGGCAGACACGACAACACGGGTCAATGCAGCAGAAGGGCCCTCGGATGCGTGTTCTGCACATTTCTTTTTATCCCCTCCACTGTGCTCCGCTCCACGTATCTCACTGGCACTAGATGATCTTTGTAGGTCCCTTCCAATTGAACTATTCTATTAATGCTCAAATCAGCTATTTAAGCCACCCCAAAACAGTGCCAAACACACACCTCCGGAAACTCAAGAAGACAGATTCAATACACCAAAATACATTCAAACAGAGCACTTGGAAAACTTGAAATAACCTTGTGCTGCTCGTTGACATTGTAATTTGTTTCCCAAAAGTCTGCAACGACACCCGTAATTTTTGAAAACACAATGTTTTGGGTTTTCCAGTCTGAAACCACTAGTCCAAATCAGAAGCAGTGCTTGAATTACTGGGTAGAAACAAGTAGATATGGCTTGTTGCTGATCAGTAAGCTGACTTCAAGCTGGTTTGCAGAAGGTAGCAGGAGCCACTCTTTGCTCATAGAGAGTGAAACTTGGGTATCCATACCTCTGCCTTTTGTCCTCTGAATGTTACAATTCTCAAATTAGCACTTTTTATACGCCTGCAAGCTTAAAATACTGCCTGCCTCATGAAATGCTGCCTCACCTTCCCTGGTTCTGTAGGCTCTGGGAAAAGGCTCTCAGCCTCAAGTGCTTTCAGGCAGTCTTAGTCAAAGAATGGCAAAACTGTGAAGAAATTCATACAGCAATGGAGAGGCCACGTGCATTCCCCAGGACACCAAACAGGCAAAAGTGTTACAGAGGGAAAAATTTATGCTCTGGTACAGCAGCTATAGCACTGCACCAGAAATCCTGGGGCACACACAATGTCGTGGTGATGAGCATGGACCTGGACACACAAGCCTTGGCTCCTGCAGAAGAAGGGTCACCTTCATCACAGGGCACGTTCAGAGAGCCACACGTGTCCGCAGACTTCATCAGCAAGGAAAAATCGAGTGGCAAGGGCTGGCTGGTACAAGATTCAGCCTGGAGCATGGCAACTGCTTCCATACAACCCTGAGACCAGCACGCTTCTCCTGAGCTAGAAACCTGAAGGTGGATGGGGCTCCCGCTGTCAGGCACAACAAAGCTCCTTGAACCCAGGAGTACAACCCCACAGTCTGGTAAAGCATCACCCGTACTAGAAAATTGCTAACTCTGAAGTCATACACAAACCAAATGCAGATTACCCTGAAAAGAAAATTTGCTTCACGATTAAACTATCCCATTACCTATGGCATACCACGTTTTTTAAACTTCCCAGAACGGTAAGGTATGGGGTGGGTTCTTAAATGGTTGCTTTGTGTGTCTCTGGTCAAAATTACCCGTCTTTATAGTCCCCTGTTTTGTGGCTTTAATAGCATATTTTTGGTTTATAAGTAACACGCCATATACAGAAACAATGTTTGATTTACTGAGATCCAGCCTAAAAAAAACAACCCAACCTCCCAGCATTTTATTTTAACGGCATCCAAAAATACCAAAGTAACTGAAGCGCAACACACAATGCAAATCAATATTTTAAGTACTATTAACAAATATATCAGATGCACAGAATGAAGGCCATATTGCCAAGTGGGAAGAGCAACTGGATAAAAATTAACCTACCAATGAAAGCATAGAATTTACTGCCTCGTCTTTGGCACCAAAATACCGTTTAAGGGTATTACCCTTAATGATTCATGTCAGACTAGTAAGATGATGTTGGCTTACAGTCACGTAAATCAGCAGAGCTATGTCGACTTCTTCTGATACATTCCTTTTTTTCAAAACCTGAAGACATGCCAAAGCTAATCTTGTTTTGCTCTTGTAATCTATTTCGTTAGAAATAAGTCTCAACAAGACCACAACTTATTCTACAGCATTGGGTGCTACTTCCTTTTTCTAGATATGCACGTTATACAAGGACAAATACTACTTTAAAGCATTACTTACAGATTGCCAAGCAAGAGACTCCATAATTCGATGCTCACAGCGTTCTAGATGCTTTATCATTTCCCTTGTTAGGCTTGGCTCCGCTTTAATAAAGCTTTCAATCACCTTGTAGAAGTCAAAAGCTTTTAAATCAAATACATTGAGAATCCATGGGAAAGACAAGTCTGTTTCAGCACTGGTACCATCACTTTGTGAAGCACTTCCTGCAGGGAAGATGGACTAATATTATCAAGAGTACTACATCCTTTCACTTCTGACATTTTTTCCTTTTTCTATTTATTGAATCATTGCTAGTTCAGAAATTTCTGAGAGCGCTTTTTTTTTTTTTGCTATTTACTGTATTTTATGTATTAGAACAAATGGCAATAATTATCAATAAATAACAATGCTATTTACCACTTTAGATTCAACTTACTGCCATATGTAGCCACGACAACCTCAAGAGCACATGCCAGAAGAGACGTGTGGAAGATGTTATCATTCAGAAGTTTGCTAAGGAAAAAGAAAGTTATTAATACTTGTCCCAACACTAAAATAGTGGACTTTGATAACAAGTTAGGGGCACATACCTGAAATTCTGCACTGAGAGGCGCTCTTCCTCCTGAAATACATAAATCAAACTTGTGAATATTTTTAGTATTTGTAAATGCAATGCCTGTACTAAGCTACCAGTACTAAACTTACCGACTTCAGCATAGACTCCATTACTCTGTAATACAGACGTACTCCAAGCTTATATCTCTGTTAAAAAAGAAGAAATTCAAGAATATTGCAGGAAGTTTTAACAGACTCCAACAGGCAGACTCTCATGTTTTAATGATTCAGGACATCTCCTTTTTTTCTGGAAGAGCTACCATAAAGAAGTCATTGTCCCCAGCTCCATTTGCCAATAGTACTGGAGACGCCTCAAAGGCTACTCGGGTTTGTGCCTACCCCAACCACATGAAAACAGATTAATCAAATTTATGTCGATTCACAGCTAACAGGATAAAATACAGTGCTGACAGAAAGGAGACTGCTGAGTACAAACTTGGTTGGATTTGCTTTCCAGAATCCTTGTATAACACAGCTGGCCTACTGATTTTATAAGGAAATGAGTCACCTGGTGCCGTTTTAGGCTAAGTTACATGAATGAATGCAAATATATGTTTTATTAAATGTACTTTGCCCATCAATTTTCCCATTCTCCATGAAAGTATTTCCATCATATTTCCACCTAGTTCCTATTGCTCCTTATATATTAAGAATAATTTGTTGAATACTATCTTTACAGAGCTTTAGAAAAAAATACATGCCCATTCCTCAAGTCGAAAAGAATATTATTACTTTTTACCATTATTGATCTGTGCCGAAGGAGGACAGTCAATAAGTCAGGTCTCATGTTAGCTAGTACCAACAGAGTTCAAATGAGTAATACTCATCCAAAATGCTAGTTACCTGTGAGCCAATTTCAGCACATCCCTGTCCAACTGCTTCAGCAAATTTCATTTTGAAGATGTGGCCAAGACTTTCCACTCTTTTCAGGATACTATCCTTAGGGTTCACTGTGCAATTCTAATAAAGTACAGGAAGGAGGGCAGGGGAAGGAAGAGCAAGGAAAGGACATTTTACTTCAAAAACATTTTAATGATTTAATCACATTAGTCCTGTTTCACTTTGTAACATTTCTCAATCAGCTTATTAGCACAAATAAAAGTGGAGTATTTCAAAAAAGATAGGATCATTGTATATGTTCAACAATTTCTAGTAACTACAACATCATGTTTCACATGCAACTAACCCAATATGTGAGTAGTACCACTGACATTAATGTCTTTAAAATTAGAAATATGCTTAAGCTGCTCAATGTGGACACAAGACATTCTCTGTGAGTACATCCTCCTTCTCTTCTTTGTCCTCCTTTTATAGCCCCTTCTTTTTTCCATCTGATACATACATAAATAAACCTTAATATTTACTGCAGTAACAAAAAGATTTAAGAACTTATAAGGTTCCAGTACACATCAATTAGATAGAAGTGCTTTCTAAAATGATTAATTACATTTAAACCATCCCAATTAAAATGTAATTCTTCAGAAATAGTTAATAAAGGAGTTCCCAAAACATGTGTGTCAGATCTCAATGTGTACATTTTACTTGAGTGATAATTCCAAGAATCTTTCACAAATCTTCCTTCTAGCCACTTACATTGAAATACCTGATGAGAGTATCTGATGGTTTATCAGTTGCTGAGTTTAAAATCATAATCAATTGCTGAATGTTATTCATTGCAGCTCTGGAAAAATACAATAAAATGCATAATAAACATTAAGGTTGGTTTGACAGTTTCCGGAAACTGAACGGCAATTCTACAAACAAAAAAAGAAAAAAAAAATATTATTTTAGTTCTTAACTCAGTTACCAAACAACCTGCTGGGAAGAACAGCTGTACTGTGTTAACCATTATGAATTGTAATAATCTAATTCATCTAATCATCTAATTATTAGAATGATTACAATCCATAAGTAAACAACCAAAAGAACATAAATTAAGTAATAAACACTAACAAGCACTTTTAAAAAGCAATAAAAGGGTGGAATTGCAATCCTTGTATGTGAAAAGAGTCAGTTAAATCAATCAACTCCCAAACAAAAAACCAGTTTGGCTTTTGTACAAAAATAATACAAGACTGGTGAAAGACGACAGCTTTTATGTTTCAAGTCACCTGTTCACAAGTGTAATAAGTAAGATGTGTTAAAATACTGCAGTCACAAGAAAATACAGCCTTTTTAACATAGGTGCTTTGAAAACCCCACATTTTTCAGAGGCAGAGTTGTCAACTTTCCTATTGGCAATGGCATGAGAACACAGAGTCTTCTCCCTCCCTGGATCTGAACCCTAAAGTCACATTAAAACTTAAATTCTTGCTTTAACTCAAATTCCTTCTATTTCCGATAGAAAGGCTACAATTTCTGCAATCCATATTCTACCTGCTGTATCCATAGCTAGGTCTGAAGGATCTTAAATATAAAATCTTCTTAACTTCTAAAGCATTATAGGTGGGGAAAAGGATGTGGACATTAAAGAAAATTTTCAGTGTTTGCAAGAAATACAAACAATATCTTCTTAAAAAAAGTAGAACAAAAAATCTTTATTGTCTAGATGAGACGTAGATGAAAAACATGAATAACACTTTATTAACTTGGGACCAGTGCTGTTAATATCTTCATCAGGGACACAGTGGGATCGAGCGCACCCTCAGCAAGTTTGCAGGTGACTCTGAGCCGAGTGGTTCGGTTGACGCACCTGAGGGACGGGATGCCATCCAGAGGGACGGGATGCCATCCAGGGGGACCTGGACGAGGTCGAGACGTGGGCCCATGTCAACCTCATGAGGTTCATCAAGGCCAAGCGCAGGGTCCTGCGCCTGGGTCGGGGCAACCCCCAGTATCACAAATACTAGATGACCTTTACAGGTCCCTTCCGACCCAAAGTATTCTGTGATTCTGTGAACTTGGATATACTGAAGTACTGAAATATGCCTCCATGTACAATCTTACTGGCATTATTTTACAGGTACAGAGTAAAGAAAAAACCCCAAAACACACTGACATCAAAACTATTTCTATCTCTACTTAATGCCTACAATTTTCTTGCTAAAAACAGATTCAAAACCACAAGTGATGTCCATTGATTCATATCCAATGTCTTAACATAGAAAACTACAAAAGCTAACAGAAGTAATGGCAGTATTTCAGAAAAGCTGTAATAATTTAAAGAATAAAGAATATTCTTAGAACAAGTGCATAATATCCTGTTGTTTATTCCGCAAAGTTAAATGCCTTGTTAAGGTGAGTGTGTAACTCTCTGAAGAATGCATTTTTTAGTTTCTCTTCTAGAACTTAAATCCTGATGACAAACGTGTTTCATGACTTTCAGAGAGATCATTAAGGCAACAGAGCATGGCCTCTTCCCAAATAGCATGTATTATCCAGGAGGTGACTGAAATATCTATGAGTGGGAAAATAACAATGATAATGATCTTGTCATACAGGACAAGAAGATATGCGCAGGAGCTAGCATCTAAACAGCTCACATTTCCAGCTTTTAGGGATATCATGTATTGTTCTGCCTTTATTACTTGCACATATATACAGAACTAATAATATATCCAGTATGTCCATAAGTACTAGTGTGGCCTGGCTTTTTTTAGAACTTATTTCAAGTTGTGTATTAAGCAATGCATTAAGTTTCTATTCTTTTAGAAAGGTTAGTGTATTAATTTCTCTCCTAACATCTAAGAAACAGTTTGATTCTTCCAGTGGTATTGTTACTTCCTGAATTTTTCCTTGTGGTTTTTCATGGGGTTTGTTGTTTGTTTTAAATTTCTGTGCTATTTAACTTCAGTTTGGCTCATATCGCTCAGAAAATAAGTGGAGAAGGAAGAAAAATATGTTCAATCATTACAACTGTAGTAGTGCAAAGATGCATTTTTCTTTAATCTCCTTTTTAGAAGGTTTTGGTAAAATCACTTCTACCAAAACTCTACTAGTGATAAGGAAAAGCATAAGGAGAGTGGAAAACACTAAAATGAAAACACACAATCCATTCTCATTACACTCTGAACTAGTACTTGCACTCATTTCATCTACTGCTTTCTATATAAACGACCAGATACAAATCCTCTGATGAAAATTATTAGATTCTCAACAATTTCAGGGGGCTTTAGAGCAGATCCTAAGTGTCTAGGTCCAGAAAGAAGACATTATAGGAAGATTCGAAGTAATAAGTATGGTGATTTCAACATAACCTGTAAGGGGTTCTACTTAATGCAGGGATTGTTAATGATACACTTTCCACTCTGCGCTGGTGATCAAAGGTTTACTGCCACTGCCATCTAGTGACAGTTCTGTGGCTTTATGGAAAACAGTTTGCTACACCCTTCATTTGAACTGTCATAAACAGCATCAGTTTTCTAAAACTCAGAGAAAAGCCCAAATGTGGATGGAGAATCTAAATATCTCATTAGACCTCCTCTCGGGATCGGAGGTGGTTTAGCACATTTCAAATTTTTAGCAATGAGGAAACTTGGTGCTCCTGAATTTTCTTAGTAAGACTTACGTGTCAAGAACTTTAATGAAGCAACTGTCACAGTGTTAGAGGGCTTTCTTAAATGCTAGTATAACTGAAACCTGTTAATAACAAGCTATCTATATTTGTCAAAAATGGGATTTGTTGTCAATAACCTTGTTAAATACATTGCACGTTATAGATGGTCCAGTTCCTGATGTGGCACATTCAGGCTGGGAACTGAAAGGGAAACTGATACCTTTATGGCTAAAAAGCATCACTGGTGACTAAAGATTTGAAGCATAAGACTAAAAGGGACCACCAAGGCAATCAAATAAAACCTTTTGCAGTCACAGGTGATTAAAAGTTCTTTCATATACTGATCAATATCTCTCCCAGCTGCATGTCTCCTTTTATTATTTTTATGAAGAAGCTTTTCAGAACCTTTTTTCTCTGCTAGCTAGAAAACAATTAGTTTCTCCAGGTGGCCTTTCATAGATTTATAGTGGATGCACAAGCCTACAAGCATATAACACTGTAGAAGTATTTTTAATAAAAACAAAAATAATTTTACTCATTTGCAAAAACTGAAGTAACCATTAAGGGTACAATATTTTCACTTCTCTCATCTCTACAGCATGCTAAAATGAAAGGCATTTATACAGCAAGCATGGAACAAGAACTTCACTGTCCAATTTTATTAAACCTGAGACCTTAAGAATGACTGCCTGCACAAACACTTCTCTGTTTGTCCACACAGCACATGGCATTGCAGTGACACAGCTGGTTGGTTCTTAAGCGTCCAGGAATTTCTAAGCACCATCAGGCAAAAACATACTGATTTTGTCAAAAAATTACGTGGCACAAGGGAAAAACGATACAGGCAAATCTCCTTTCCTTTGGTTAACTGAATTCAAACTTGCAGTTTTTCTGCATTTGATTGTAGATGAAACAATCTCCAATTAATTCCACACTTCTAGCACATCTGTCCATTTTCCTGGTAGATCAAAATACGTTGGCACTCTGAAATGTTCATCTTCCCAATACAGGAAAAAAAAAGTTGGTACTCTGAAATGTTAATCTTCCCATACAGAAAAAAACAATACTATGAAGAAAAAGATCATGGGAGAAGAAATGTGTGTGCATATACAATTTGGTATCAGGAAAGGAGGCCAGAAGATACAGAGCTAGATTAAAGATGGGAGAGGAAGATGGAAGTATAGCAGACAAAAGTACCGCCATGGAAGTATGAAGTTGTATTCTCACAAGAACAAATACAGTAATCTATTTAACAGACATCTTGCACTTCTTAAGACAAGTCAGTAAAAAGCTTTTTCTCTGTTTTCCAACAAATTCACCAGGAACTGAGGGCGCTAAGCACCCCTCAGCATATGCTCACTGCTCATTAGTGACCACAACTACGGTATGTTTTATGACAAACAAAACAGCTGCTTTAAAATTAAAACAACTACTCTAAAGATGAATATTTCTAGTTCGGATATTACACAAAAGAACACAGTTTAAAAGAAAAACTCATACCGAACAGGAGTCTGTGGAAGTATAACATTAAGTTCCTCATCTGGATTGTTTTTTACTGGTGTCCTCTCCAACTGTGAGCTACAGAAATGGAAAACAAACTTATGAAGTACTAATGTAATTCAAAAAAGAATGCTTTCTATAAAGACTTATTAATCTGCAGAAAAATACTGTGGAACAGATTTTTAGAAGATCTAGATGCCCAACCACTCCAGTTTTTGGAACAACATAATTTACATTGCCAGGTAGATCTTCTTTGAGCATGATGTTGGACTAGACGAACTCCAAAGTTCCCTTCCAACTTCATCATTTCTCTAGAATTTTATTTATAGCCACTTCATTTATATGAAGCTGGTATTAGGTCCATTTTAATCCAATTTTAAACATCTATATTTTTCTAGCATAGATAAAGTCAGACTCACATCGTGATCTCACTTTAGGTAAAGCTGTGGAAACGTTGAATTGCCAGGAACCACTGGAATTCTAGAGTATGACAAAGAATTCAACTACATCTGCATTACTGAACAGCACCAGGGAACGTGCCTGGCCACTGGTACTCAACTGTTTATTCTGCTAAACCACCCGTGGCGTATTTCTGTCCCACGCACACTACCATTCCTCAAACAATGTGTGGCTACAGGTCAGAAGTCAGAATGGCCTGAGGACCATTCCCAGCAGGCAGCTTCCAAATGCCACCGGCCGGTTTTAGGAAGGAGGAGCTGGACAGCGAGGACCCAAGCCATTCTGTGCCAGCTGGCCCCAGAGTAAGAATTAGAGTAGAGCTTCCAAATCATTTTGAGTCACATTCATACGTTTTCTAATTTTAATTTAAGCTATAACATAAAGCAAGGGTGGGATTGCCAGAAATATCTTAGCTGAACTACAAACCTAGGAGATAAACAGGATAAAGAGATCTCCATTTAGAACACACAGCAGGGGGGCAAAGGGAGAAATCAAAACAAGTTCACATTTTCTATTATAAAATGAAAACAGTAAATGGAAATATTACCATGCTATGACATCAGGCTGTAGGGTTTCATCGTGATCCAGAAATAATCTTGCGTCTATATCTTTGTTGTTGTGATAGAGCTCATCATACTGTTTCGAGAGAACCTCAACCTCAAAAAAAAAAAATTGAAAAAACCCTTTTATTTTATAGGAACAAGTTTGACAGTTTACTGAATAATATAAGCTAGTCCTACCTCATGAATACAATGCTGAAATGCTAAGAGAATAACCTTGGAGCTCACAAAGTCACTTCTTATGCAAATAGCTGAAACATACCCAGAGAAAAATTATCGTTCTCATGCACAAAGAAAATCTTTTAGAAGAGAAAACAATACAAGATCATGAGACTTTTTTGAAGAAATGTAGGTCCTGACACTGTAAAAGAGCTAAAAATAGCCTGAGTGGGAGACATAGACCTGCAAATAAAACTAATGTTTCCAGCCTTTCAAATCTTCCCTTCCAGAAGACAAAAGTGTCTCTAAGAGCAGGAAATATACCATGAGTGTTCTTAGACAGCTGCCAGACAATCCGCTAGGTCCCTGTCTCTGCTCGTTTGGAGATGAAGGCCAAGACCCAAACTCAAACCCTCTTCTTCTGAGTGCAAGAAGAGTTTTCCCATTCCATATTAATATTTGTAGTAGTGTAGTTTTTAAGAGATATGCCTATTTCTACAAAAACATAGACCATTATTACATATCCACATTGTTGTTTTTTAAATTACTGTTAAAAGTTTCTTAGGTGATTAGATCCCATATTAATATGACTTCATTTTGCATGGAAAAGTTTGTGTTGGTTTTCTGTTGTTTGGTTTGGTTTTGTGTTTTGTTGTTTTTGTTTTTGTTTTGGTGGAGGGTTGGTTGTTTGGGTTTTTTTTATTTTGAGTGACTAAGTCAAAGTCTGGAATTTTTTTATCAGGGCCAGATACCAGCCCCAACTTCAAACCTGCTTCTGTGCTCCTGCAGAAGTAGGCAGTTACCTCAATTATCTGTTCCCTGACCCCTTAAACATAGTAAATGATGCTGTGCTCTAGCAAACTGCTGCTACAAAAACACGCAACAGTGCGTATGAACCCAAATTAGTCTCCTCCCAGCCTCAAGGAAAAGCAAGCTGCAAATAACTCCCATGCAGCTTTGCTCCTCATCCTCTTCTTTTACCTTTGCCAAATTAATTTGCTCTAACCTGATCTCATGGTTAAAACTTTTGGAGATTACAACTATTAAAACAAAGATTATCTTTAGATTCCTATTGTCACTTTGTTTGTTTCATTTTAGAAGTTCATTATCTTCCTAATGGCTTATGTGTTCTTTTTGTCTAAAATATTTCAGTATTTCATAAATATCTAGAAACTTCAGATTCTCACCGCAAAAACCAGCAGCTCTTAAACAAAATGACTGCACTGGGCTAACTGGGAAGAAACCTTCAGCCAAAAAGAAGAGTTCTGAATCAACCTATTCATCAGTTCATAAAGCCTGACCATCAAACACACAGCGAAGACAACTGAAATACCAACATTAAAAAGCCACAAAAATACCACAAAAAAAAAAAGCTCAAAAGCTTTTCTTGTTTTGGAAACAACGTTAAAATTTATCGAAAGCTCAGCGTTTTTTTTAGGAAAATTAAGTCAATTTAAATGTCCCATATTACTAGATATTGTACTGATGATCTCAGCTAGGATTGATGGTTAGTTGGATTACATACACGAACTAACTGCCTCTGAAATACAGCTGTAACTTTCTGCTTTGTTTCAGAACGTCCCCTCAGGGACTCAAGTTTCAGAAGCAAGGATCGTGTGACTGGATTTTTCCTCAAATGCATCACTTCATACAATTTTCACCAGCAAGAAATTTCTTAGACCAGTAATTTTGATACTATGCTTAAATTGAGCAGCCTTGGAGAAGAACCCTCACTGATCTGAGGATAAGCTGTATAATGACCTTTGCCTAGAAGTTCATACAGGACTTCCCAACTACATAGAGCCATAATTTAAAATGAAGTCTAAACAGACTGCTGATACCCTGAAATTCATTTTGGAAGAAATTAAGATCTTTAGTGGGTCTTGTATTTTGTCCCCCACCCAACACACTATGAAACCAAATAGAACATACACTTGGGCTGAATCTTGCAGACCTTCAGTCTGATAAACCTTCAGAGCTGCTTATTTTCAGGTTACCACATCCATTGGTTTCACACAGCTAAACCTACTCTTTTAAGAATGATGGATGTAAATATATTGCAAGAAGTTACCTACTAAGGCTGGGCACACTCTTGCATGTGATTGCATAGAGGTAGTCTGCCGCATCCAGGCTACAGCTCAGTAAGATGAAAGTAATTCTGCACGGACACAGCAGTCCAAACTCTGCCAGTGGTGAAACTGAGCCTAATCTTTTGGCTATCTCTCCCACATCACTACAGTAACATGTCTCAATTATATTTAAATTAAGCTGTGTAATTTAAGACTGTATGCACTTATAGACTGACTTCAGAGACCTCACATTGTAATAGCTGTATTGTAGATTAATGGCCTCACTAAGATCATGGATATGCAACTTTTATGCCATGTTTTGCTTTGAGCAAAAGCACTGGTTCAGCCTCAGGAAATTAATTTATTAAATTCAAATGTAAAAGCTAAATATACTCCATGAATACTGGAATCCCTGCTAAGCCACATTCCTGAAAAAGAATACATTTTGCTAGATGATTTTAGAAGAACCTCTTAGAACTTCATCAGTGTGTAAAGAGATTCATAAGTAATTTGGCATGAAGTAAAGCACTGTTGTTGAACTGTCTTAAATTACCTCTGGTAGTCCATTTGAAGCTACAATACCAATAGAATTCAAGAAAGGAATAAAGCTTGTGAAATACACATTTTTGACCTAAAAAAAAGAAAAAACATAACATTAGCAATATACAGAGGCAGCCATGCCTACACTCCTTTCACGTCTTTAACAGGAAACTAAATGAGATGTTTCTGTAATGCACTGTGTTTTGTTTTCAAGACAGCAAAAATGAAATTGTCTACGTATCCAAAATGTAGTGATATGTAAGCATGCAACACATAATCCATTCTAGAATATTAAATGACTAAACTAGGAAAGAACAGCACTCTTCCCAGCCCTCTTGTATTTCTACTTCCATCACCTGCTTGAATATTAAAAAAAAAAAAAAAACAACCAACAAAACCCAACAAAAACCAGTCCTTTTTAGACAGGAATAGATTTAACAGCATAGGAAAAGGGGAATGGGATCTTTAAGATCCCACACAGAAGCAATGTGCTTGTCGTGTACTTTTTCTCATCATAGGATGCAGCTGTGAAACCCCATCAGAACAGCCTTGTGTCCACACGCTACACGCCGTGATCAGCGTGTAACTTCGTACTGCATTCTTCACCCTTCAGTTTCCCTGGCGAGGTTATCACCCATACCAAAGGGTTTTGTTGGGGTTTTTAAATTACCTACTAGAGAAACTACAGAATGGTAGAATACCTTCATTACTCCACTTGAGGAAATAGTTAAGCAAGCACGACTATTGAGATTTAAGATGACCATTTAAATAAATGCATATTCCGGATGGGGTTTAGCAGCAAGATCTAACAGACTTTAAAACACAGGCATTACCTCATCTAAATTACAATCATGCTCTTTACAAAGGACTTCAATAACTTTCGTATCGGTATCAATTTGCTTTGAAGTACGTGTATTCCTGTTCTGACCTCTTCTTGGAGTTCGAGCTGAACCATTAACAGTCACTGCAGTCACAGCAGACTCTGGAAAGATAGTCAGAACAACAACAAGGTTAGACTCTTCTTAAGAAAGAAGAGATTTAAATTTTTAAACCTAAAGAGATTTAAATTCTGTTTTTTCAGGTCCTCTTCTTAAATATTTCCCTTTTCATCTGTTCAGCTGGGTAAAAAACCATCATTACAGAAACATATATAAAAAACCCCTAATTTTTAAATTTCTGCCTCAGTATTTGGACATTTTGCTTTTAAAAAGCTATTCAACACAGAATGTAATAGCACTTTCTCTAAGTAGCTTTGAATAACCATCTGTTTTGCAAAGCTAAGAAAGCCTTATCTTTTCACGGATGAATTTTTTACAGAAGTGTGAAACAAGGAGCTGAAAGAGTAACTTTACTTTATGTGTCTGAAGGTTAATGAAGTCACAGAAGGCTTAAGTGCTGGTGGGAACCTGGAATATGGTTCCACAGGGGATTCCTCCTTTCCCCAAATACTTCCAGGCAAACAAGTACAAAAAAACCCTAGTTCACCTCAAAGAAGATATGAAAAAAAAAAAACTTAATTCAGTGAGGTAAAAATGTTTCATTTTGTTAAGCTCAAAGTAGGTGGCTTCAATATTGTCAGCTTGAAATACATGAGTTATATTAATAACATACATTAATACCATTAAATATTGTTGGTTTAAAACTGATACTCTAATCAGCATGCTGGTCTCATTTGTAACTTCATTTGTATTTGATAACTGTTCTAAGAAAATCTGAAAAACTACACTGCTTGGGTGGCTGCATCTTAATCCCCTCAGCCTTAGCCAGATCATAAAGCCTGACATCATTTAGCACAATGTGAAGCCTCTTGGTCACGAGGATTTGAACAATGCGTTGTGTTATTTCCTAAAAGAATGAAGCGCTGTGTAACAGTTTATACAACACCTGCGCGTATCACACAGCTTCAAGTTAGAAATCGAATGGTTTACACTTAGGACAGTGATACCCATATTTGCAATTTAGCCTGAAGCGGTAACGTTTCTTTTCAAGATACACTCCACAGGACCAAACTGTTTCCAATAATGAGCTCCTACTCTTCATAGTCTCACTAAAAAAAAAAATACATCAGCGTGAACAGAGTTCAAAACCAGGTTGTTTCAATTCAGTGTTCTTGGAAAGAGATGTTCATTTAAGCCAGCTATGGCTTTATAACATCTGAAATAACCAGTAGCATGTATCTATCCTACCACAATCAACAAATTTAAATTCAAAATAGTACTGGAAGAGGGCAGGGATTTGCTTGGCACAAGCCCATCCTTTCCCACCCTTTATTTGCATTGGCATTAGAATAAAAGTAAGATTTGGTACAAAAACACAGGTTATTTGTTCTTACCTGCAACAAATAATTACTAGGTCAGATAAATATCTTCCAAAACATGGAATTTAAAGAATATAGCAGGGAATACATCATCTATTCTATCACACTGTAACACAAGCAGGTATTCAGTTGTGAAACAAAGAAATAAAGCAAGTAGATTTAGGCTGTAAATACTAGTTTCACATCCAAACCCAGCAGAGGATAAACCTAGTTAGTATCAAAAAATAGTTTTCGACATACTGTGGCTCCAAATACTTTAGTATATCAATCCCATAGCTTGCAGAAGAAAACATTGAACAAAAATAGAATTTTGTCTTTGAAAGTTACAGTAAATGTTTGCTTTCTCTGCCTTTTTGGTGAGGTTTTCCAGGTCTGAGGGATAAAAACTGAAGGTACAAAAAGTTACTGCTGAACAGAAGTTTCTACAGTGAAGACCCATTATATTTTTACTTAAAATAAAGAAGAGCCACTTGCTAATAATAAAAGGGATGTAATAAAAGCAAAGCTATCTACATTTTACCTCTACCGTTTTATTTTGAGCTACCACTGCAATTAGGTTGTCGATCCACCGTATATTTCTTTTAAATGTCTGTATAGTCCAGTATCTTGTACATTTCTGTTGTCATCATACTGTTGTATGTCAAAGAAATAACTGAGTCAGAGCACCATCTTTTCCTTTTGCAAGTCAAAGCAAACCTAAATTAATAGTTCTCAGTCATCATCTACCCAGAACCTGAATTCTTTTACCAACGTAAAACTGCTGTTTTAACAAGCCCCTGAACAACTTGTATGGGCAGAGGACATAGCAAATGGGTGGTAGGAACAAAAAAAAAAAAAAAGAAAAAAAAAAATTAAATACACTGCCACATTCAGATTATTTAATTCACGTTCACTATCATCCAAATTGAACTAAAACATCAAAAAATCCATTTTAATAAGTTTAAGAAGTTTTATTATGTTAATTATGAACGTTAGCATGACTACTAGAAATTTAAACCAATTTACTTTCTACTTTAGTGAACAAAAATACTAAAATCCTTACTGTATGGTTCCTTGAGCATAGCAGGAGGTGACAGTTTGATAAAATAATCTAAGACACACAGCAACAACTGGAAAGAAATCACCAGGTCATCTTCCACTTGCAACACTTTACCTGCAAACGTTTAAAAAGGTAAACAAAACCTTTGTGAGATGTTTGACATAGTTTTGGAAGTAATTTTGAAAAAATAAAGACTTGGAAGTTCATTTAATAAAACACGACAACTAGAATCCAGAAAGCATCAGACAGGATGCTAGTGTTCTTTAAAGGCTATTAATTTTAAAACTCGCGGTTCTTAAGAGGTTTGTTGCTTTAGAGATAGCATACGTATAAATAAGTTTACTGTGCAAAAAAGTCCGACCTCTCAGTGCTCCTTCCTGATTTCTTTTTCATTTTACTACAGTGGAGTAACTGTGTAGACTGATTTACCTACATGAACCTCTTCTTTCTGTGCAATTCTTCCTCACTTTCTTTTTTGTGGTCTCACACAAGCTTTGTGAAAGCTGCCAAGTATTCAGAAAGCAGGAGTTGCTAGTATATAGCGAAGAGAAATTCAAAACATGCTATCACACTGTGTGCTCAGCATGTCAAATTTAATTTATATGAAATGACTTAAAAGTTACACAAATATTAGCACTAAGAGCACTTTTAAAACTACATTAATCCAGCTGTTCCCAAATTATGATTCATATGCCAGAGAAGACTGACAGCCATTCCAAGATGGCATGCATCGCCACGAAAAATTGGGAAAGCCGAGAGCAATTCAAAACAGCTACAGACTACTACTTATGTTCTATTTACATGTGCAATTTTCGTACTATTTTCTATCATAATCAGCAAGCATCACCCAGGCTCTCCTGTGGCTTCAACTATTTGCTGGTCAATTTTGGCTTTCCTTATTCTCAATGAAAAGGCAGGCTAGAAAAACTTTGTGGGTTTTGCTTTATGCTTATGCTGCTTGGAGAATTCTCGTGAAAAAGCTCCACAAAGCTCAGCAGATCCAAGACCAGTTTCGATGGCAGAGATGTGTACAATTCACTGATAACAGACCTGGAGTAAGCAGCAATTAAGATACATGATTCATTCCTTTTTGTAGGAGTAGTACATCTGTAGTGTCATTGACAGGACTGCATGGACTACTCTAATTGTTTCATCACTCAGCTTTAACTGGAACTTCTGCCTTTTCAAGGAAGAATCATAGCATTCAAAGGACAATTTCAGGGACTTATCTTATAATTAAAATTATTTTATTCATTTATGTATTTCATATATATTTACAATATATATAAGCCTATTTTAAAAAAATCTGCCAGTCTTTCGAGGTAAGCATCCGTTATTAAAATATTGGCAGACTATAAAGGACCTCAGAATAGACTCAAAGAGAGAATACCAACCTTTAAAGTAAAAAAATCTTAGCAAGTTTAAGAATATAAATATTTACATACAGGAAGTAATACCATTAAAAGAATAGCCAAATTGCATAAAAAGGAGTACTACCAAGTAGTTAAAAAAGCCACACAATCAAAACATTCTGGGCCTGTACTATGCGTATTTGTAATGCGGCTGCTAGTCTCATACTGGACATGTAAAACAAAGCCATAAACTCACTTCAACACTATTCATTAAAATAACTGTCTTTTAACCAAAACCCACCTTTTGCCAGCAAAAAAGTAATCCAGTAATTTTTTAGGGCTAATACAGAACTGAGTTCAGCAGAAATCCTGTAGAGACACAAAAATAAAGACTTTGCATTAACAGCTCTGTAATAATTTAAGCCATAATTTCTGAAAACGTGCTTCAGTCTATAGAACAATTTAAGACAACATGCAACATTTCCCATATAGTTTATTAACAATCTCATTCCATTCCCTACATAATTATGACTACACATTTAAAAAAAATTAAGTCTCTGTAAAGCCATTCAAGCATCAGGAAATATCTGTATCGCCCTCAGAAAAGAAAGTGAATGTAGATAATTCACTTAACTGTTACAAGCTGTTTTCTCTCTTGTGCCTTTGACTAATGCCCTATTCTCCAGTCACAGCATGAACTCAAGCTCATTTGGGAGTTGCTAAGGCATCTTTTCATCCACTCATTTGTTGCTACTCTCCAAATGTTCGTTTCCACCATGCCGAGACACCCGCCATCGGGTGGTGATCAAATACATATCACTTCTGCGGCTCTCATCATCTCACTGAAATTCAAAGTCCCCACTAAATCTAAATTAAACACATGACATACTATGACTTAGGTCAATCTTAATGGGTTACAAGATAAAACGCTGGCACGTTTTACATCTTATCTTGACAAACGCAATTTAGGAAAGTCAAACTTACTCACTACTAGGTTGTTCCAGATAAATAAGGCCACAAGTCCTAGAAAATAAAAATAAAGTCTTATTTTTAAACACTTTTCTGAAAACAAACCATGCGATATCTTTGACTTGAATGTAGTAAAAAACATGCCAGTTCACAAAACATTATTCTAACTTTAAACGAATGCTGACTCTTGGAGAACAGATTAACGACACACCAACTACAGCCCTGCCAGAGCTGAAACAATGCTGTTGCTTGCATGCTTATGTCAAAGCTTAAACAGCAAGACACTTTTAATTTGGTATAACAACATCTGTTATTGTTTTCTTCCAGAAAAAGATTTGTATGTATGTTGTTACTCAGTGGCTTGTAAAACACAGCAAAGTATGTGCTACAGCTGCACAGAACACTCTACAAAAGGGCATTTTAAAACCTTTACTATTTCTGCAGTGTCACTGCAAGCCTTGTGGCATAATGTTGCTTCCTAATTTTTCTAAGTACATGTCATTCCAAGAAATAAATTCAGTTTATTCAAAAACAAAACGAAAAAAAAAAATCTTTCAAATCCTGTTTGAAAAAGATTGTTACTGCAATTCAAGTTTCAAAAAAGTAAACAAGTGAAGAAGAGTTAGAGGAGGGACAAAAACGAAAACATGCCTGTGTAAATCTGCAATGACACTTTTATAGCCCAGAAAAGCCTTGCAATTAGTAAAAACAAATTATTTACAACTTTCATACAACTTCATACCTTTAAGGCAACTATAAACTTTACAAAAATATTGTGATATACACGTTACCCAGGATAACAGTAAGTGTGATCGATTGGACTTTGAAAAGACAAATAAAACTTAAATCACATTTATGCCTTGATTCTATAAACTACCAAGGGGTGACCTGCTACCCCTTTCAAGGGTCATTTAAGGGATATTGGAGAGCCTTTTGTGGTTTGGGAGGCAAAACATTACAGTGGCTCAAATTCCTGTAGATGAAAATACCAGTGTTCTGAAGCAACGGTATCAAATAATACAAGTAACATGGAATGATGCTTCGATGTTTAACAACATGAAACAGTTTTCTACTGATATATGCTACAGAGAATTTCACAGATGGATTACAAATTGCCGCAGAGGATATCGGATCTTGCTGATATGCATCTGTGCTAGCACATACTAGCCTGTAAAAGCACCAAAAGCCTTTATCATCTCTGTCTTCATGTTAAAGCATAGAGTGCAGCAGCTTACCACCTTGGAGTAAGGGCAACTCAAAACAGCATCCATTTGAGAATCTCCTGATTTTCAAGTTACATACAGAAAGCTCTCGGCACTCTGCCATAAGCACACTCAACTTATTCCGTACAAAGAGAATGCCCCTCTATTTTCATTCTATCATCAGCTAAACCACTTGGGAAAGTTCACCTTGATTACAAGTGAGAACTGCTAATAGAGCAGGCTCTGCAATGCCCCTAGACGCTGGAACACACAGCCTTCAGTTCCAGATCCGGGATAGCGAAACTATCTTATTTGTGCTTTTTTTCCTTTCCAGAGCTCCTGAGAAAGAATCTCTTGGATGAGGATTTGGGGTGGGGTGTGCAGGTAGAAATGGAAAGTCCATTAAATAAAAAATATTAGATAGTAAAACAATCCTCTTTATATCTGTAAAAAGCTTAATGAAGGGACTAGCAACCATTTGTCATGCTACTCTTACTATTGTTTGTACTGCAACAAGGAGATTGTTTAACAAAGCATTGTAATAGTTATGGAGTAAAATGTAAGATGTGTTTATTCAATGCACGTATACAGTTCCATTTCACTGTTCTGTAAATATTAGCGCACAAAGTTTAAATGGGCTCTTCTAACATACAGTTTGAAAAATCTAAATACTTAAATGTTGACAGCCATAAAGAATTAATAATTTCAAATGAAAAACGTACATTACCTTTCAAACTTGTGGTATAGTGCAAGTAATACATCATATTTCTTTTTCAGCCTTGATACAGTGCTATCAACTTTAGTGCTTACAGTATCCATGTTAACATCCACCTCTTTCAGAAACTGAAAAAATGTGCATACACTGAAAAAAAGGAAAAAGATGACAGGTTATCATAACTCTGAGAATGAGTATTTTGAAACATCTCTAAAAAAAAAAAAAACAAACAACAAAACCACAAAACAACAAACAACCCCACCAAACCCCATTGCCTTACTTCACTACAGTATTCTTACTACAACTAGCAGTGACTGAGAACCTTGTCTTGGGAAACACTACTTGTTTACCTCGAGCCCCACCTTTACACTTTCCAGATGTAGGAATACTGTTCAACTGGGTAGCAGAGGCATCTCACAATATGGGCTCTACTACAGAAAGAGAATTTTCTTGGCTAGCACTATCTTTGGAAGTCAGAATTTGTGAACTAGACACATCTTTCTTCTGTGCTCTGCCAGTAAAAACACAAATAACCAACACAGACATCTCGACTCTTCTGTTCTACCTAAAAGTTCTACTTTAGAAATGTTCTTGCTACCCTAAGAACACGAACCTTGGCTCCATCCATGCTAAAGAGAGACCTAGGAATGAAAACTGAGATGAATGCATTGAATTATATGGAATTTCAGGTCTTGCAACAGCGATTGGGGGCAAGGACATGCCCACCCTTTGGAAATATTATTACACAGGGGACCAAAGCTTTTCCTACTCATCCGTGTAATATTATGGCCATCAAGAAAGCATCTTGTTGTTATGTTCATAACCAAAATGAGCAGATTGCTAAAAATTAATGAGGAGGAAGCTATCAACTATATTCAGCTATTTCAACTGTATCAAATATATTTTGAACCTTTATCAGAATATAGTATTCTGAAATACTTTCTGATCCTTGTCAGATTAAAAAACAGAATACAAAAGCAGTCAGAAGTTCATTTAGGAATTCTTCTACCATGGAATGAAAAATGTTTCCAATATACCTGTGTGGCTCTCGAGGATAAGATGACTGGTAGAAATCTCTGCCAGTTTGACCTTATAGCTGACAAAAAGCCCAGGGCTAATAAGCAATTGAGTATTGCTAAAATCAAAATCAGCAGAGTAATAGCTTACTCTTTGAAACCCAAAGGGAAAAAGTGTCTTTCAGTTTGCAGCACAAGTTGGTCTGTACTCAGGTGGAACACGCTGAACAAATGCAATTGGATTTCATCCACGCGGTTCCAAGTCAGTCAAGACTGAAGAGATTAAGACGAAACACAGGACCTGACCGCTGCTCTGGGACATGATGCAAGGTAGAAGAGGCATGAAGAAGTCCAGTCAAAACAGACGACTTCCAGGAAAAAGGATATTCTGGGGCTACGGCCATGACGTGCCCAGCATTCTGCCTTAGCCTCCTGCCCTAGAGCACTGAAAGGCACACGCTTTCGACACACAGCACAGTTATTAGGCAGATGGCACTGGAATTCCTTCTTAGATGAATCCAACACAAGGTATGCCTATTGCTGTTGCCACCTACATTTACCTTAAAAGCAGATATTGTCCTATAATCTTAACTTCTGTATTATGAACTTAGCGAATATACAATATAACAATAACAATCCCCTAGCAAAAAGCACGTGCAAAAGTACAATATCTAGACTGGCATTAAAATGTTTGAAAAAGAGCAGCCTGCTGGCAAACTATTGGAAGAGTAACATTTTTTTCCACTTCTTGATTTAGCCCAGGCCTAATGTTGGAAAAAAGGTTTTATAGAAAATCTTCATACAGGGAAAGAAAGGAAAATATTTTAAGTGTAATTTACACCAGCTTACATTGATGAAGACTTTAGGTTCAGCAAGAACAAGAATCAGCTGTGTGATACAATCAAAGCCAATCACAGTTGAATCAAACAAGTATCATTGCTCCCCCAGCTAAAATACAGTAGCAAGACTCCTAGTTTACAGAAATATTGAGAATTCCCATAAGTAGCCTTCACTTTAAAATCAACTAGCCTGATATGCACAAAGATTTACAATGCTTTAAAAACATCCTCTTTTTAAAAATGTTGACTAGTTAATTATTGAAATCTAAACTCACACACTTCAATTCACTTACCTTATGCTTATACTTTTCAGAAGCTCTGTGAAAGTGAATGTCATTTCATCCAGATCAATTGCTACAATAAAGATACAGACTCCCCATGTTTCCTTTTTCTTTTTGTTATAAGCCTGTTAGAAAAAGAGAAAACAGGTTTTATTTTTATTATGCAATAAAAGTGGGTAATAGATGGAAAGCATTAATTTGTCCAAACTAGATTAGAAACAGTAAAACAAAACACCCTCAAGCAAACATTTGACTATGATAGTCAATTATTTGATAACTGAAAACCATTACAAGTTTTATGTTACAAATGAAAGACCAAACACTTCAAACTCTAGGAATAAGAGTGCAAGATCAATTTTACCCATACAATTCAGCAAAGCCTCAAAATAGCTTTGGTTCCACGGAACGTTTATGCGAAGCAGAAGCCATGTTGTGGGGTTTTTTTAAAGTTACTATATTTGACCATAACAAGACACTGAAGGTTAAGGAATCAGGGGAGAAGCCAGAAGAACGAAATATAAAATCCTTACAAGGACAGGCAATAAATACTCATGAACTTTATTCTCCAGCTAGGTCTCAACCACTTATCACAGCTGAACCACAAACCCATCTCTTTGTTTAGTAAACCATGATAGGAACAAGCACCTTTGGGCAGTTTTCTACCATACATCTACACTTAAGGTCTGTCTTCTACTGCTCAGGAGTAAGGTACGAGCTGTAACCGATCATCCTTCGCCAAGAAGGAGTCATCCCACAAAGACACACATGCCACCCACGCGGAGTTCACCCTTGACGGTTCACAACCGAGTCCCTTGGAGCTGGCCGGGCATCAGTTACAACTCCGGTACCCCTCCACCATAACTGCATCTCAAGGGAAAACCTCTAAAGAGTGATGTTTTGTAAAAGCATGGAAGAAAAAAAAAAAACAAACAACACTTAAGCAGGTATACCACAGGTTTTGGAAACAAAGCTATTTTGAAGACAGAACTAGGTGTGGGTGCAGTCCTGCAAGACCCCTAAACCAGCAAACTCATAAAATACTCTTTGGATATTTGGCATCCTTGTGAAGAAATCTCCAACACCACCCAGGCCCACGGCCGCAGCAGCAAAGGAGCAGCATTTGAGCATGTCCCTCAGCAGCTCTAGGTCTGTCAAAAATTTTTTTTTTTTTTTCCCCCTCAATTGCTCTGCTTCTTTCTTGGGACCAATGTTTATACCTTCACGAAGACCAGCTGGGGGCTCCTCCAAAGAAAAGTTTCATTGGTTTGTGCAATCGATAAGAGTTATAGTACAGGCTTGAATGCTAAAGTAACCAGACACCTTCAACAACATGGTAACTGTCCGTTATTTATGTTACTACTTTCTTTCTGCATTGCTATTTGAGTGCTTCTACAAATCGTGACACCTCGTACAACAGAAAATTATTTTGAAAGAAGCTATTAACAGACTGAGATGCATGTGATGATACGTAAAGGAACGGATATTAATATCAAGTAGTCACTGTCTCTGTTTATTGGAAACCCTCAGTTTTTAGATGTTTTCTGTACCATCGTATACCACTAGCAACTTGAAGGTGAGGCAAATAATTGCTCTCGAGGGAGTTTTGCACAGAAGAAAGGCTTTGCCAAGAGACGCACTCCCACCATCTCAACAATCTTTTGCTGACAGGTACAACAAGCTACGAGGCACACAAGAACAAAAATGTCCTGTAGGATGGGGATGTCTGTTTTCCTGCATTCATCTGTCTGTGATGCGCTGTAAAAAATTTTGAAGGTTAAGGCTAGCTAGCGAGCTACCAAGGAGAAGGAGGACTACTCGCTTACCGAGGACACCACTGCCACTGGAGCTGGCTGACCTTGTTTCATAAATAAGTTCCCTTCACTTCATGCTCCTGCAAACTCGCACCATGACGTTGTTCTGTAAATGCAACATCTTGTAGGGCAGGAGGACCAACTGCTGGAAAGTTGTGAAATCATTCCTGGTTTGCTGCCTACCCAAACAAGCCCAGCTCTCCTAGGCAGCTTAGCTCTACCCTGGGAAGATGAATGCTTGAAGGCTATAGCAATGGTTTAACTGGTAAGAGCGAGGTCTGGTTTTGCAAGAACAATCTTTAAACTCCTTACCCAGCATGGTTTGGAGTTACAACTCATTTATTTCTACCATTAAACAAGACAGCAGCCTGTCAATCCACTAGATTCAAACCATTACAGTGAGTCAAACTCTAATATCAGGACTAACTCCACATCCACTGCTAGGGTTACAGGATGCGTTGGGCTCCTTCTCAACCAGACAGAAGATGTTGGATGACTGCTGGCCTAAAACAAAAGTTACACAGAACCCAGGATAAACAAATAGATTGTGATTTTTTTCTAGTAGCAAAGAAAAGGTGAGCAGCACCCGAGCGTGCCGCCTCTTAACATCAGCTGAGGCAGGGAGGGAGGAGAGGAAAATGTGAAAGAACACCAGGCTGGGACTATCCCACCAGCTACTGCTGGTTAAAACACCCATCTGCTCATACCCATGCATGAAGATTTTAGTGATTTTAATACATGAAATATAAACATCATGGGGTAGGAGAAGAGGAGAAGAGTTAAGAAGAGGTCTTCCTGACAAGTCAGAGTCCTGAATATTCTCCTCTTCATACCCCTTCTCTCCCAAAGCTCACAAACATTTTTCAAGTTCTTTCCTACACAAATGAGTTAATGCTGACTGCAGAACAAAAATGCAGCAGCATCACCCCGTTCAACTATTTTGCCAGTGTCATAACTCCAGGGGAGCCAATCCTATGACACAAATTAACGGTTTGTTTACAGCCAAAGCCAGACGATTCATCCCAGATGGACTTGAGGGCATGGGAATAGACGCAAGACAAATTCACAGCCAGAAGTTCGTTTCTGAGGGTTTTCTTCTTGACCGCAGTCTGACTTAAGATCTTTGTTGATACAGCACCACTACAGAAAACAGGCAGGACAACGGCTCGACGTTTCTCCTTGGCCGCCAGTTCCAATAAGATGACTTCTAGCGATCTTATTTCAACTTACTGTGAATCAAAGCCCACCAATCACTAACTAAAAGATTACTTAGCACCTAATAGTCTACATAGATTTCCTTCCTTTTTTTAATTTAGGATTCTGGGGAACGAGTGCTGCAAGTTTGGGCAATGTAGGTCAGTTCTGTTGAATCAATATAGGTTTCTGTAGGAAAAGATTTAAAACTCTCACAAACTCTTTCAAAATATTTCTCTCTCATTCTGGACTTACTGTTACTACTATTTAATCTATTTTTAGCAGATCATCAGTTTGCCTAATTCTAGGGAAAACAATGTGGAGGAGTCATAGGCTTAAAGTGCTCATCAAACTGAACTACTGTGAAATGCGATTCTTGGCTCTCTTCTTTCCAGATGTTGCAAGGTGTTAAAGGCAGTAACAGAAATAACTTCTGTTCTCTACCTCAAGAGGTTCTCCAGTGCTAAGCCAGTCACGAGGAGATGGTCACAGGAAGTCTCAGCTCTAGTTTGCAGTTAGAGATGTTTATTATTCTGCCAACACTGATAACAGTTTTGATGACAGCCTACGAAAGTGATCCAGGAATAGAAACTTCCAATGATGTTGTGCAAAAGAAGGTCAAGAGAAATGTACATGAGAAATATGCAAACGCAGATGGGTATTTGAATCAAATGGGATATAGGATGTCATGACATAAATAGCAAAAACCTGATTTTTGAAGGGGAAGAGGTGGAATTTGTTGGCTCACCAAAACCTCAGCCACCACGTCCTAATCAATATAGGCAACTAGCTAGATGGTACAAGAAACATTCACAGATATGTTTATGATTACAGGGGGGGAAGATGGCAGGAAAAAAGAATCAAGAAGCATTCACGATAGAAAACTGATCAGAATTAAGACTTGTAGGAAAAATTTCCTAGAAAAAAATTCTGAAAGCGAATACTGTACCCACTGTCTGCATATAAGAAGTTCTGCGTAACGACAGTTAGATCCTCCATTTTTCAGCAATAACGGTTTTAAATTTTCTGTTGCACACTGTTGTCTGGAATGGAAGATTACTATTAGTTCTCAACAGATTAAATCAAACTCAAACATAACACTAGCTAAAAGTAATGGAAGTCAACAGAAAGCATTGAACTGATGAAAACAGTTCTTCTGATATGAAAACTTCCCACTACACTTCTTTTGCAGGTAGCAAGACCAGAGGGGACAACAGTCTTTTCCCAGGATGGGCAGATGATGAGTAAAAGAAGAAACTGTATGCCAGTTAGCTGTGCTTTTAAAGTGCAAGGGCACAACACACACATGCAATGCACCTGCTACTAAGATACTGAATACGACCAGCAAGAGGCCACGGTGATGATTTATGTTTGCTTCCAGACTTTCAGTAGCTCTTTGTTTTTGTTTAATAACAGAGGATCCTAAAATATCTGTTATTTTGCTCATCCACCCAAAGCTCCAGTGGATTCAGGTTCAGTTTAGCTGCAGTTCTATAAATAAGAAACAAAGCCCTACAGACAGAAAAGACTTTATTAGCTCCTATGTGTTTCATGCTTTTGACAAAAGCAAGAAGCCTCTGTGTGCCTTTTAACATGAGGATGAGGTGGTTTACCAACTACAGTGTTTTCCTTTTCATCAGAAATTACAACCAAGAGGAAGTGATTTAATTTAAATGTGAAATTTTATGGATTGGGAACACTTGACCTGCTCATCACTAGCTTTTCAGCCTATAGAGAGCAACCTTGATATATTTAAGAACTCATCATTTCATTCCTCCACTTTAGCTACAGTTCATCGTTTAAGTTTTCTTCACTAAGAACACAGTTCAACTCTCACGTGAATCAAGTGCTCTGCAGTATCTGCATACCAGTGTAAGCCACCAGTTGGAGATAATTTCAGAATGTAAGATGAGCAATTACAAACAAGGAAAGATGAGAGAAACATCTTCAGATGCTAGAGACTTTGGGGCGGGGGGGGGGAGTAAGGCAGCAATTAATACATTCTCACATCCATGGGGCACAGAATAATTACCACTGGCTTGAATTATAACACAGAAACAGATTAGCGTAGTACTTGGGGAAAAAAAAATCATGAGCAAAGAAAGTTAAACTAGGAAGGATTAACTATGCAGACTGCAGATCTTTCATCATCAGAATTTTTTAATAGTGGGTTAGACAGGCACTTGATAAAAATAACTCAGGAATTCACGAGTCTGAGCAGCAGCAGCAGCAGAACAGTGGGCCACATTTCCCAAACAGTGCTATGAACAGCAAACAAAAAACAAAGCGCCTGCCCATGCACCACATCCTACAGCAAGTTGGGTTGATGAGGTTGAAGCACACCAGACCCTGTGCCTCAAGGTCCTTGGCAGACTTCAACTTCTATCAATTTCCTAAACCACTTTAATTTTTGTTGCAGAAGTTCGGTTCCAATTTAGTCACTGTGTCATCTGCTCCTTATGTTGCTTCTTTCCAATATATTAAGCAACAATTCACTCAAGTTTCTTTTTCCTGCTTACATCACCCAATATGCTACTTCAGATTCTCATTTTGATGTTCTTTACCAAAACAAACAGTAGCAGAACACAACAAAGCCCTGAACCTTTTCCTAACAGTATTAGTATGACTTCCAGGACCTCTCCTAGTCTTTCTTACACCAACAATCACATGCTGCTCACCAAAGCACATCAGTAATTCCACTAAGTCTATTTACTCCATCTAGAGTTTACAGGCACTATTGATTCATAACACAGATTTCAGGACAGTTATAAAAAAAAAAACCACAAGTACAAGAGAAGCAAGCATCAGAGCCAATTTTCTAAGTCAACAACTGTCAGTGTAGAAGAGTTTTGAAATTAAGACGGTAAAAACTACAACTCTAAATCAAATATTTTGCTTATCTAGGTAGCTTGGTTTGGTAAACAAGAGATATGATAGAAAGAGCAAAAGTCTTTGTATGTCACTAATGCAGCAGCTCTTATTTATACATACACTTCCATGTTTACAGTAAACTTGCGCGGGAGTTCACCAGATACAAAAAGAATGTAAAATAAAACATCTTTCTGGTCATGCATTGGGTACCTTCCTTTACACCGTATACCAACAGTGTTGATTCAGTACAGCATTTCTGGAACCAGCGTTTGGGGTTTTGTCTCAGAGATTTCAAGTTATGATTTTATTGCAGAAGAGTGTAATTAAACTCTGGTTGTCATAGAGGAAAACTTTACCACCATATTTAACAGACAGTCGTAGTGGTTTGAACAATCTCTCTCTGCAGGTCTAGTTTTTCCAGCTACAAGTCAGCCTCAATTTTCCAGGAAGATCGTGTACGCATCTCTCTCTCCTGTCACTTTCCTCCACACCTCTCACAGGGGTTCAGCTGTGATAGGGTGCAGCTGTATACCCTTGACTCAAATTGCTGCAGAAACAGGTAAGTTGAGAGCACTGGAAAAAAAGCTGCAGTGCAGAGCTATGCAAGATAAGAAAGGTGACATTTCAGACAGAAGTGGGATCCCTGGTAGCTCAAAGATTCAAAACAAAAAATATCAGCGTGGAAAGGTGTGACATGCTGAAGGAAAAAAAGCAGCAAACCAGCCAGTTTTGGTGGTGCCAGTGGCTTCAGTGGGTAATAGCACAGAGGATTCATTCCAGGGAGCAGCAGACACCAAGCCTTCTCCTCCTGACTGATGCCTACCTGGCCAGCAAAGGCTGTTTAGGTGTCTCACTGAAGTGCAGGCACACTTCAGCTGATAGGTCACTACATTGCTAGGAGCAATCTTTTGTGTGCATGCGCCAAAAATAATTGCTTCGTATTTTTAAGCTGCATATACCTTGTTTGCAGAGTCTCTTTGCACATGGTTACATGTACCCTAAGTGACCTAAAAAGGAGAGTACTAGGAGATGTTTTCCCTTTAACTCACTAAATATTCACTGAGAAAGGATAGAGCAGGTGCTCAGACTAGGTCCAAGCCCACATTTGCACACTGAATCTCTGCCTGTTACCACAGTACCTTCTGTCTGGGCCACGCCGCTTCCTAGTTAGCGCTGTGAGTCCCCTCTACGTCCTCAGAGGCTTGGCAGGCACAATTCTGAGATCAACCACAAAGAACAAGGCCAGTGTGCCAGGGAAAGTATGGTTTCAGGTCTTTATGCTCTGTAAGTGCCTTGAAAGTGCGATCATTAGATGCTGCCTCTATTTCTATTGGTGGCCTGATGATTTAAACCTTCCCCAAGTCAAGCCAACTACAGGGTTAAACAGAAGTGTTCTGGTAGGTATTTGTCTCAGCTGGTGTCCTGCTATTTCCCTTTTTGCTCGAGAACAGAAAGCTGCTACATAAGCAGCTTCTGTTCCAGTTCAGAACTGAACAGGTTAGCACTGAACCACATTGTTTAAAACAGAGGCAGCTGGTGCTTGCAGGACAAACCCTGGGACAGACCTGCCAGCGCATTACCTTTACCAGAGGAGGAGAAAGGAGCGGGCATTTATATACAGCCTCCTCCTGAGTCCCTGCAACCTGAACCAGAGCCACCCTGAGAAGCTGGGCTCCCCATGATAACAGCTTGACTCAGAAAGAGCAGCAGCAATCGGCCAGGTTGTTAATTCGCTTGACTTCACACTCAGGTGAAGCCTGCACTGGTCTCAGGTCCCCACGGAGGCACGTGCTTGCCAGCTTCCTCACTTCCACACCTTGCCGATACCTCCAAAAGTTTGAGGAAAAGGCCTTAGATTGAACCACAATGTAACGCAGACTTTCTGCTACATGCTGAAAGGCTCTTAGCATAGGCCTTAAGTGCAAGACAATAAATATTATCTGTATGTCACAATGAAGTCCTTGCCCTGTTCTGGCCAGGTAAAGGAGGTAGGTCACCTTCAGATGCTGAAAGGAAGGGTTTCAAACACCCTGTATCTTATCTGGCCACTGCTAAGTAATGATCAGTGAAAACAAAATTCCACCTGCGAGTGAAACTTGCAGAAATACACTGAAACCTGCCTTGTTTTTTTCACTCAATAGAACTGACTGCTTCTGTTTTAGTCCATATAGAGGAGTTCGACTATGCTTTTAAGTGAACGTTCCCTGGGAACATCCATGGCCAGAAATTGTATCTGTTACTGAAAAAGCTGTACACAGTCTCTCTCCCACACTGTTACTGTATTGTGTTGCAAAACTCAAATGCATCAAGAGCTGGTATACACACACTGCAGTTTAAAACCCACAGACAATAAGGTATTACTAGTGACAGCATAGCTGCGGCATGTCAGCTCAAGCTGCAGAAGAATAAGGAGAAGTTGCAACAAATACATGGATGCTAGCCCACATGGTGGGAATAATACCCCAACGAGGTATTCTGAATCTAATTCAGGTCTGTATAACAAAGCTTTGGTTGTGATTTAATTGTATTGTAGCTGTTCCCTGAGTCAGCTTGTTGAGACAGCAATAATACACTGAGAAGAAGGGGAAAAAAAAATCAGGAAAGGACATAACATTTTACTCTGTTTACACATGCCCAATGACTAACTTTGAACGGAAATACCTGAATGATAAGTACATACAGATTAATATTATGCAGTAGGAAAAAAGTTTAAGATTTCTCTGCAATAGTCATCTCCAGACACTTTCTGCAGCCTCAGAAAAAAAGGACGCAGCGGGAAGAAATACAGAGAAACACACGACGAGATGACCTGCATAAAGCCAACTCAGACATATTTGAAACAACCTGCGGCTTGAAGGATTAGCTGATGACATGGTGTTGTTTTCTAGTGTCATTTATTAGTAACCTAAAAGAATTCTTGTGTCCATGCCTTTACTGGAAAACATTAACAAAATAAGGGAGGTATCTAGAAACCGGTTTATATAGATGTGCACGTGGCAACCTCCAACTTCAGCCTAACTGCGCTTGGAAAAAACAAACCCACACCACACAACCCTTGGCTGCGGGACACTTGGCCCCCAGTCTGGCAACGTTACGGGCTGATATTTCAGCTCAGGCACGCGACTAGACCCCAGAACGGAGATCCAACTCCCAAGCAGCCGGTACTCACCGGAGCTCCATCTGCAGCCGTTAAGCTCTCGTACGTCTTCCACGCCTTCTCCCTCACCCTCTCCGACACCTTCAGAGCATCGCAGAGCCCGACGAAGTCCGCTTCGCCGATATCGAGCCTAAGGGGTGAGAAGATGTCAACGGCGGGGACGACAACGGCGGGGACGACAACGGCGGGGACCCCCCCCCCCTCCTCCTCCAGTACACCCACTACCCACCTCAACAGCTGCCAAAGGGGCACCCTGGGGGTGACAACGACCCCCCTCGGGGTGACAACGACCACCCCCCCCCCGGGAAGCACCACAACCCCTTCCCCCGTGTCGTCCCCCCCCCACCCCCAGGTACCTCAGAGACCCCCAGGTGCCTCAGAGACCCCCAGCAGCGCACCCCGGGCCTACCACACACCCCTCACCCCCCCCCCCCCCCAACGACGGTCCCGGCCCGGGACGGGGACGTTTTACCGTGTGGGGGCGGTGGGGACGGGAGCGGAGCCGCCGTCAGGGCTGACGCGTTGGTTCCTGACGGCGGCGGCCGCCGCCCTGCGGGGGGGCTTGGGCGGCATAGAGGCCCACGGGGGGGGGGGCGTTAAGGCCCACGGGCGGGCGTTAGGCCCCGCCGCCCTCAAACGCTCCGCTCTCCTCTTCTCGCTGCCCGCCGCCCTCAACCGCGGGAAAACTGCGTCACCGCCAAACCGCTCTGCCGTCACTTCCGGGCCGGCTGCCGCTCCCCCACCCCACCCACCGGCGAGGAACGGCGACCGCGCCCTCCGCCCCCCCCCCCCCCCAAACACGAACCGGCTCGGCGCGCCTGGGGAAGAGGGAAGGGAGGAGCTTCCCGCGCTAAGCGCTCAGCCAATGAGCGCGCGCCTTTCCTCCGCGCTTAGCCAATGGGAGGCGGCTCCGCTGGCTGCGGCCGCCGGTAATTGGAGGGGGGGGAGGGAGGGGCGGGGCTTAGCTCCCTGAGGGAGCGGTGGGATGGCGGCGGGGAGGGCTCTCCCTCATGGCTACGGCGGCGTCTCTCGCCCTCCCGGACTCGTTTTTCGGTTTTTTTTTCCATTCACAGCTGGAGTGAGTCAAAGCTGGGGACGCAGCAAGAAAAGGAGCGGCGGTAAACCGACCGTCCCAGGCGGTGACCAGAAGGGACGTCTCGGTGAGGTGGTCGATGCCCCTTCCTCACAGAACGAGCACTTGCAGCCTCGGCGTCAGGCGTCCTCCGGGGTCCTTCGGTCACTCCAGAGACGATAGCCTAGCTCTTTCTGGTATTTCAGGTACTCAGCAACCTGGAGGCGGTCGATACGTCTTTTCTACGACGTGGGCAGAACCATAGACCTATATACATAAAAATAACTAACTATAGGCGTGCGGAGCAGGACAGAAATTGCAAATCCTTCATGACCTGACGTTCATCCGAGTCCTAACTAAAATACTGCTTTTAACGCTCTGCATTACAATTACGCTTAACGTTAAGAAATTCTCCAGGCTTTGGGCATCTTCTGGATTTTAAGCCAATTAATTCAGTGCCCCGATTCACAGGTCTTAAAAATCTGCTCTATTGTCTGCAATTGCACAGCCACGTTTAGAAGGCAGATCACTTCTGCAAACGAGCACATTTATTTCCAGATTTTTATGATGACAACTTCTTAGAAAAAGCAAAAATATTTGTATGTAAGGACTCTTACTCATGCACATATTTATCATTTGTCTGTAAAGCAGCTGGTTTTAGTGAGATTGCTGTCAAAGCTCTGGATTAAAAAAAAAAACAAAACAAAACAAACCATGAGTAAACTATGGTATACAATAAAAATTCACTAGTATTTTTAAGATTCACACACTTCATTCATTCGTTCAGGCTTTTTCTTCATTAACTTATTTGAAAACAGGAGAACAGTCTATTTGTCTGGTTCGTAATTAGAATTAAACCAGTTACAGTAAAGTGAATACAGAACAAATGGGCTTTCTAAGGCAAATCCAAGTACGTGAACTCCAAATGAAATGTTCGAGTTGTAGACTGTAGTGGGATTTAGACATTCCTTATTATGATTCTAGTAAAACTACGACAGTAACTTTACCCTGCTTCTAAGCACATTTAAATACTTCTTGTAATCGGATGATACCAGATGCTGTGGATGATAACAGATGCTCTAGGACTGCATGTTGTCTACAGTTGAACCACAGACAACCAGGCACATCTACCAGCTTGGAAAAGTAAGCTAAAACCCTAAACCACAGATGAGTCCATTGCCGTCTCCTCACAACTGGCTTTAAGAGCACAGGAGAATTTAAAATGGGAGCGAAGCATCTCGGAAAACTTGGTCACAGCCAGTGGAGACCCTCCCAGCTGTCAGCAAGAAGGAAACACACCCTCCTGGGTAGCTTCCCTCACAGCTGCTTTAGCTGCTTTTAGGGCCAGGCCCTAGATCATCCAAACGATAGGCAAAGCATTTGTGTTGCTCTGATTACTCCCTGTGCGTTAATGCTTAGGGAACATGATATCCTTTTAAAGAGTTGACAGCCAGCCTCAGTGTAAATACTAATTTTCTAAAATTGTTAGCGCACCAAGCACCTTCTCAAGTCAAATTTTATGCACCTTTTCATCAAGCAAGGCACTTAAGGCTCCCCTCCATAAGCAGGTACAACAAAAAAAATAATCACAGAATGCTTCAAGTTACAACTGGAGGGAGAAGGAAGGAGGCAGCAGATAAACCTTTAGTCCTCCATCCCCAAGCCTCAAATGGAGTACCTACATCTAAACTGCAGTAAAAAGACTTAACGTGTATGTATGTACTTCCAAAGAAAGGCACATTCATGTGTAAAACTATAAACTGCTGTGCTTTTTTTCTCCCATTGTTAGATATACTAATTTGAATGTTTTAATTCTGTATTTTAAAATGTCTTCTTTCAAATGGAGCCTTCGGACTTTTGGAATAAAATGACGAAGGAAAGAAGAAAAGCAGCCCTTACTGGGGAGAAAAAAAAAGGAACAAAGGAAGCACTGCAAGGTCAAATAAAGTATTAATGATAATTTCTCATCTGACCTGACAATATCTTTATTCGAAACATCTTTCTACAACAGCTTTTAAAGTGTAGGTCATAGACAGATGGCAGTCTGTGAAACATTGCCCAGTCAGGCAGTCCTGACTCATTGTTTCCAGCTGCTACACAATCTTAAGTAATTTTATTATCTTAATTTTTTCACTTGAAACTGTTGCTATAGTTTCATGGTAATTGCCGGTGGGAATAGAAGTCATGCTTTCATTGCAAATGAAACCAAGCCTTTTCATTTTGACTCTTACTGCTCAGATATGGTAGAAGCTTGCTACTTTTTTAGTTTTCATAAAAATGAAATATTTGTGATGGGGAAACCTGATTTCAGTGCACCTCATGGTCTACCAAGACTAGCTGCTTTTACTTCTACGTTATCACAGACCTCTATCACTGAAGTTACAATTACAGTAACATCAGTTCTTCTGGAGATGCATGACAGAAACATATGCACTACACCTACTATATTGGGAGCTTCTGGGTATTAGTCCAAGTACTAAATATTGGCAGAATTTTTGCTTGAGTAAAGGCCATAGGCTGTAAAATTCATGGATTATATTCTGGAGCTCAGCTGTCCCTCTCAAAGCCCCAGCATAAGCGCTAACAGGAGCGAGGAGGTGACGGACCTGCCCCAGCTCCCTGCGGGCCAGCTCTTCTCCAGCTGCTGCCCTACGGGCCCCAGGCCTTACGAAGGACATCTGCGGAGCAGCACCTGGAGAAACGGGTGGAATTCGGTGATGGTCTGGCTTCAGGAGCGCCCCGGGGACCGTAAGGCCGTGGTTTGAAGCAGGCATTTCCCACTCCCCAGCATGACCTCCCCTGGTAACGCTGCTGCAATCACACCGGCATCAGCTCTGCCTTCAAAGTGGGAAATTACCAGTGTGATGGGGTGAAGCTGGCTGGTTGTACTTCTTGTTGGTGAGCCTGGCCCCTAATATCGTTGTATCCTACATAAAGACTCAGTTCAAATAGGAAGGGTAAAAACTATTTCTGAAAGTTAGTATTTCTTCAGTGACATAAAATCCATAGGGATCATGACAAACCTCAACACGTTTCTCTCTAAACAGAGAAGTATTTGTTAGGTGCTGCATCCTTTAACAGTTCAAAGCCTCTCTCTCTATATACACATTATTAATACAAAGAATACTTTTCACTCCACATTTATACACATTCATGACTTGCTCTTCTCAGAGCATTACACAGTGCACTGCTGGAGTCTCAGATACTAGAGTGATGGGTTTAAGGCAGGAATCTCTGTCAATAAAGCATTTGACCAAATTGGTAGTGGGATCTGAAAGGACACTCTGACTATTGCCACTGGATGGAGAAACATCTGCAGGTATATGGCACCTATATGCAAACCCCCAGATTTGTGCTAGCATTAAGGACCAGGTTATTAAAAAATAAAATCCCTGACTGATGCGATTTATCAAACAAAGCCTTAGTACAAGTGCAATTGCATCAGAAGAAAAACAATCATTCCCGCTACAGCTTTCCTCGCTCGTGGAATGTGTCCGGACGCGAGCAGAAAACCTGCCTTTGTGCACACAGCTGCATCACGCCGCGTGCTTTGTCACACAGCCGCCGTCCTGCGCGTCCCCAGCAGGCAAAGCGCTCCAAACCCCGGGCATCCTGGCGCCCCCTCCGCAGGGCAGTTCGTTTTGGTTGGTACTGCCAAAACCGGTAACGAAATAAAGGTCAACAAACCAACCAACCACAACCCTCTTATTGCTTGCAATTATGGGGCCACATTAATGACCCCGTTACAATCCCTCCCTTCCTGTCCTGCTCGGTCCCAGGTTCTGCTTCCTCTCTCCGCGTGAGAAAGCGTGCTCCGGCACGGGCAACACCCTGTCCTGCTGCTGGCAGTCTCCCCAGCGAGGACGTTTCCCTTGCCTCCTCCTCCAAGACTTCCTAAGCCCACAAGAAGCAGAATATGCGCTACTGGAAGCAGTTCTCGGGAAACAAATTAAGTTTAACCGACAACCTGAAAACCAATTTAAAATTAGCAACCGTAGCCTATAGTGAGCAGTCAGGAATTTGTCTGAATTAAATCTACCTGTGATCTTGGGGTTTTTTTCTTTTTGTTAAGAGTGCGCCTAAGATGATGACGTTCTTTACCAAGGCATGGCAGTAAAACACCCTAATTAGGTGAGAATATTTGTGTATGGTATTTCAGCAAAACTCTTAGCATGAAAACAATGCCATAGGCTCTTTGATGGTGCTTCCCCCGTAACAGTAAAATATCCTCCTACAACCAGAACAAACAATGCCAGCAAGAGTACAGCTTTGCTGCTATTTCTAAACCGCAGGCTTCTGCTAACACAGCCGTGTCAGACTTCCATCCTCCCACGCAGCTCACACCAACAAAAGCGTGTACCCACCTTTCCAGAGGACAACGCTACTCTCAGTTGATGGCTTTGATGAAACCTCTGTTGGCTTCCACCGTTCTGCTTCAGCTGGAAACTATCTTCTTCAAAGAAACGGATCCAGCCCCTCCTTTTGGTCTCTGCGAGCGCAGCACATCTGTGCGCGTCGCTTCAGGTAACCCCGCAGCTTCTCCTTGTACCAGATAACCAAACTCTTGCATTTTCTGTCCTGCAGGCCTTCAGTGTTTTCTTCTCGCCCCGTGGCTCTTTCCTAAAGCTGCAAGACTTCACCTAGAGGAGGAGGAGGGAAAACTCGGCGCTTTCTTCATGCTTTGCAAGCCCAGATCGCACACGTCGGCTGGTGACAAGACCCTTACCCGTGCAAAGACCTACTGATCATCAGAGGCTGCTTGGGACCCACGAGATGCAACACAGCCCCCTCCACCAAATAAACGCGGTGGCATAGGACAGTGGCACTCCTTTGATCTTCCTACTGCAATGACAAAGTGTGCCTCAGCAGTAGGATTCCTTTTCTTTCTTACAAGGAGTTTTAAAAATATTTGCAAAGATAATTGTCCAATGAGGTCATTCTTACGCTAACCCTTTTCCAGAATTCACCAGGCTAGAAATGTCATTTTCTTCAGTACAGCACAGCTATGTTTGTTTATTGTACTCTTTTTTTAATTTAAAAAATGAAAAAAGGAGAAAAGCCCAAGCAGCTCCTAGAGCTAGGTTTTTTCATTAATTTGCGTCCCATGCTTCACTGACTTTTTGTCTAAGAGGGCAGGAGTTCCAGTGGGAGCTTTTCCTGCACTCAGGGTGTTTTAGGTCTTCTTCCCACATGAACTGCCTGGCATTTAATAAGACACGAGCGCATGCTAGGAGCTTTCCCTCAGTACACACGAGTTTCTCCCTCCTTCCTCGCACTTATTTTCACACTACTGATAGAAATAAATTTCCTTTTGCCATCCAACAGGCTTGAAAGTTATTAGGGACACGGGCATGCAGCATGATCATACAAACCTCCCGTCTGTAAGAACAAATCTATTTCTCCCTCCCTCTGCCACCCCTTCAGCAGCCTCATTTGCTGGTGTCTCCGTTAAAGATCACAGTTTCTTACCGAGTTTTCTTTTGAAAACAAGTTAAAGACGATGCCAGGCTTACTTAAATATTAACAAGTTTCATGTTAACTGATGGAAAATAGGAACGGTACGCTCATGAAAAGGTAGGAAACGTGCTTAAAAGTACTTCAGCGTGAATCTCGTGTCATACAGGGCTCCAGAGAAGGCAGCAGTAACCCTGT
The DNA here is from genome assembly GCF_964188355.1 of Buteo buteo. Lineage (NCBI taxonomy): Eukaryota > Metazoa > Chordata > Aves > Accipitriformes > Accipitridae > Buteo > Buteo buteo. The sequence goes on along the minus strand of NC_134184.1, from coordinate 31,482,530 downwards.
CCTGACACATATTTGACCTTCGTTGCACGCACACAATTGCAACATCCTGAACCTCTGCTCTGTAGCTGGAGTTTTCCCAGCGGGTTTTCCTGCTTGCTTACATCTATACCCAAGTGTAGCTATGTAAATGTAATTTATACATGAGCATCTAACCTATATCTACGCGAGGCTTTATTTGATGTTCATGACTGCCATGTACCATCAAGAATGGATTAAAAAAGGCCAGCTTTCGGAAATTAACAATTAGACTTTTCATTTTATATATAAAAGGCACCTACACTAAGACTAAACTCTAAGTTAAGCCAAATGCACATGAAGAAAAAAAAAAAAAGTATTGTGTATTTAAGAAACTTCCTTTAAAACAAATTATTTTATCTTGATCCAAACATTGACAATAGCAGGAAGCTGGATGATAGCATGTTTACAATTGTATAATAGCTCCAAAACCAGTAAAGCATCCTCCCACTATATTAAGAAAAGATCCTTTAAAAGATGAAAAATAAGATCAGCCCAAAGCCTCTTGACTTCATTAACCTAAGACAAAAGTTTTGGACAGCTATGGTGCGTATTATTTAAAAACTGTTTTAAATGCTATTTTTTTTGCACACAAACACGCAAATATGCTAGTAAACATTCCTACTTTCCTGATGAATCAATGCTTAAAATTTGGTCAGAAAGACATGTCAGTTCTCGTATCGTGGAAGCTTAGAAGTGGATTTTGGGGGAGATCTTCCAGTCTGTTTTTGAGTATTACTCCCCTTTTTTCTCTCCCGTAACTTTTCCTGCAACCAGCTTCGAAACGGCAGGTACTACGATACATCTGACCCTGCACTCTCCCCTACAAAAGCTGCCGTTATAAAGATCCCAATCACACAAAAAAATTCAAACTTGCTTTAAGAACAGCAGTTTTAAGTGTAAATGGCATGACACAGAATGGTATGAGGGATATGCGAGCTAGCTCCAGATTAACCGGCAAAGCCCGATGGCGCAGGCTGACGGAACGCCGTGAAGCCGAACAAAGGGAAATGCAGAGTCCTGCGCGTAGGGAACGCTCCCGGCTCTCGGCTGGGTCAGCCTGGCTCACGGCACGCTCTAGATGATGTACATCGTTTGACAAATGCTCAGGACAGGGATTTCAGACATGAACAACATGTTAAGTCAGCTTTGGATGTCCACTCTGACTGTATGTGTTGTGGAAATGCCAACCCAGAATTTAAGCAAAGCAGCACACTATCGCCTTTAAGTAAGAAAAGAACAGAAAAAATGAAAACCATGCTTCTCTGTTCATATTGCATTTCTCAGCCATCACCTATTCCATTGTATCTTCTCGCTTTTAAAAATAGCACTGCAAGTAAAAAGCATTAATTTTAAACTTTGAATGTAACTGTACTCCTCTCCTCTAAAAAAACCCCCAGTAATAGCAAAAGAAAACACAAGACTTTTAGACAAACAGGTTTATAAGGTTTATTTTCCATTGCACATACATGGATTATATACAAGTTAGTAACATAAGTTACTTCTTAATTTTCTAAAAGACTGTTACAGCAAACACTTGCCATTTTAAAACATCAATCAGAAATCAATCTAAAAAGGTAAATATGACAATATTTTAAAAACAAAACAAATTGCACTTTGTTAGGGAGAGTCAAATACAGGTTTGTCTATATGCTGTAACAAACTATATAGCAGGTATTATTACAGTTAGAAGTAGCTCTTGCAGTCCATTTTTACATTAATAATTCTTTTCAATTTTACTTAATTAAAAACTGGTGGATATTTCAAAGACTTTCTCTTCTTCCTAGTATTCAAGATTCATCACATGAAATGCACTAGCAACTAAGTCTTTATACAATTGCTATTCAAATATAAGAAGAACACCACACCTGAAAATAAGGAAAAAACTAAAACATATTGATTTTACATGTATCATGAGATGGAAAGTATGGAAGGTGTTCAGCAATAAAGCCCTGTCCACTACTTACATAAAAGAAGATTTTAAAAAATAATCACTGCACACAATACAAAGGGTGGGGTCATACTGTAGTTTTTAAGTCTCCCGTAACAGTAATATTCCTCATTACTGTTCACAGATGAGTGTTTCCATAGCAAACCTGTTCTCGAAGTGTCGAATCTTTCGGCAATTGACAGCTTCACGCTTCTGAATTCCTGTTTGTATTAGCAAAGAACAATGGAGGGTAAACAGAAGAGGGGATGAGGTACGTCAGAGACATAATAGTTTTACATTTGCATAATAAATTTACATTTACATAATAAGATGGCACCAGAAATCAGAACCACCCCTCCTCGGCCCCCCTCTCAGAGGGAACGCACACAGGCACACGTTCATACGTAGAAGATCAATAAGCAGGCAATGATCCTGAAGGTGTGGTGAACCAAATCGCAGTCCTGGTTTAGTTAAAACCAACCTGTCAACCCTGCCCAACTGGTTAGTTTTAACCCAATCTCCCTCTCTGTGTGTTTGTAAAAACGCTTGTGGGGATATGAGAGAGGGAGCGGCAAGGGAATAAACCACAACAGGCAAAAAAGAGCGGACTAGTAGTATTTAAACAACGTCATCTTGGAATCGCAGAAAGACTAATGCTCGCTGCCAACCTATGCCTATCATTTATTACCAAAGGATCAACATACTGAATTCTGAACTGGATTTTGCTGTTAAGACCTTTCCATTTTTAAACATTGTTCTAAATTATTTTTATAAAAGGTATTTCTTTTCCTTGTTTTCCCAAGCAGTCAGGTCCAACAATATGACTAAAGCAATTAAAACTGCTTCCGTGTACACTTGCACACCACATACAACTTAAAAAAAAAAGAGAGAGAAGCAAGTCTGAGTAAAATCTGAGTGAAAATTTTAAGACAGTATTTAATAGCTGTCAAGACTCTTCCAAATGATGTTTTTCAAATATTTTCCACGAAGGAGTACCAAGCACTACAGTTCTCCTGCGAAGACAACTCTTACTCACATTGCACTGATGCAAACAGGAAGACATGGACCAATTTATAGGTGGCTTTAATGACAAGAACCGCCCGCAATTCCATACTTGGACTACAAGGCTATTGCTTCTCATATGTTAAAGGTGTTTTTGGGAGGGGTGGGTCAAGAAACAAGATTAAAGAAAAGCATCAGCGAAAGCCTGAACCCCAGAAAACATACCCATGCATACACACACATTTTAGCAGCTCCTAGCTCACTCACTGGGGCCTCGAGCGCTTTTGCACAATAAAATGACTTATTTCCATACCTACACAGAAAATATCAGGCATAGTTAAGCCCACAGAGCCGGTTACTGCAATAAGCAACCCTTGCTTTAATAAGAGTTATTCCTTTCAACACAATCAAGCCTATTTATTGAACTTGAGCGGCACTGAACTTTCTGCCATCACAAAAGATTGCAGGAGGAACATTTACCTTTCATGGCTTCCTTGCGCTGCAGTTTATAGGTTTCCTTGCCACGGCAGAGGCGGTAAATAAAGAATCCCAGCTGATCCACATTTTCAATGCGATCAGTAACAATCATCTGTTCATGAATCAAATAGGACTGAGGCAAGTATGTTCCAGCCTGTTGAACAAAAATATAACAGCTCTGTCAAAAGCCATCTCTTCATGGTCCAAATACACAAGAAACACTTTGCAATGTGTTTCTTTAACACAGCTGTAACATATCTTCTTTGAATTCTTTCAAAACACGTATTACCCACAGAATTTTATTCCAAATGTGCAAACACGACTGCCCTGTGCTACAGAAGTAAATAACAATTATATTCAAAACGGTGACAAAACCACCACCGATGCATATGTCCACCACTCTCCTGCTACAATAATGTCAGTCTTCAGCAGAGTAGAAATGTTTCCTTCCAGAAGCACCCACTGTCACGGATCAGTCCTGCACTTATCATCCAAAGTTTTCACTTAATTAACAACAGACCAACAGACCTCAGTGGGAACTACTCCCAAACAGGAGTTGGCAGAAGCATGCAAAAGCCATGGTGGTCTATCAGGTGTTTTAAGGCAACACACTGAAAAAGGGAAGAGCCGTGACGACACACAAAGGCTTCCCAAAGCCTTTTCTAGTCCCTTCAGTGTTATTTTGCCACAGCTGAAACGATGGAGGAATCCGGTTCTGTGCCCACCGTGCTGTACACAGCTGAAGATGCACCTATTTAGCTATCAGCCAATTTCCAAATACTGCCGCTGGTAAATAATCATCAAATTTTTGGAAATATTACTTAAGAAATTCTGTTAGTGTGATTCTAATTTATGGTGCTAGAGAAGGTGCTGTTTGCTTTCTAAAAATAAAATGATCACTTATTATGGCCACAAATTCAGCTTCTGTGGTGAAAGATCACTATATTTTTTATTGACAATAAACAATTTGAAATTTCCGTTGCAAAACCAGACTGTCTTTTCAGTCCAAGCGACATGTTGAGAAGAAGCTGATTACATGCTATTCTTTTCAGTAAAGAAAGAGAGGGCTGTACAAAATCCACTTTAAATTACGAAAATCTTCTTCAGCACATACTATGAGGAAAACAGCAGCAATTATTTTTTTTTTTTCTTGAAGGAAGAGCTTGGAAGACTTCACACTCCCAAATCATGCCACTCACTACTTGGTAATTAAATCACTGTAAATTACTGTATCTCAACCCCTGGTCTCTCCAATTTCAGGAGCGAGCTCCGAGGGAGCCCCGGAGCAAAGCAGCAGGGCAGGGTGGGCACCGGTGCCCAGGATTTCGGGCAGCCTGCGAGGACACTCCTGGGCTCCTGCCCTCCAAACTTCAGGACCTCCTGGATGCCCCCAAACCCGACCTTCTTGGCCCTCCCGGGGGGGGGGGGGGGGGGCACAAAAGAAGGGGGAGCTCAGTGCAGGAATTTCCTCCACCCAGCTGCTGCAGGAGCAATTACCCAGCACCGGCATCCAGCAGAGCCACAAATATCGTCATCTTTGAGACGTCCCGTGCATTGCACGCAGTTAAAGTCGGCCAGTTGGCTCAACAACGGGAAGGAGGTGGATGAACAAATATTCCCGGGTTTCAGCCTTGTTTCCCAGGGAAAAGAGGCCTTTCACTGTCCGCATATTCAGGCAAACTATCAATACATAGAAATGCGGTTCTTTAGGCTAAAATTATGGTTTTTTTTAAAAAAAACAAAACAGACCAGAGCACCTCCATTTTCATAAAATGCTCTCTGCGTGCATTCAGAGCTCATTTTAATGAAACAAGCACTTTAATTTCATATATTCTTTTCCTTGTGCAACCAGTGGGACTGCAGGACAGTGAACAGAAATGTACTCACTTTGTGCATCTGCACAATAGTTTCCTAAATTTCAGCTACAAAACATTTAGCCTGATCTTCTGAGACATCAAATGCCCACAGCACTTTGTTAATACAATGAGAATTAAACAGATGTCTCATAAAATTAGGGCACTCACTGTTGGGGACAATGATCAAAACAGGGAGTTTTTTCCACAGATTTTCAATTAAATGCATGATGCCTGGTTATCCTCTTACTTGTAAACCAAAGATACTTGATTTAGTACTAATGACAAACTAGGAAATTAACAGATTTTAACAGTGGAATTTGTGTGAACTAAAAATGGAAACAAAACAGCATACAGAAAGTAAAAAAAATATGGCGTCACTGAGTTGTACAGACACCACCTCATCCTTAGGTACAGGAAATGAGAGTGTGGTTAAATAGCCAGTCTCAAAATAGGCAGCAAAAAAGCAGCAGAGGACTTACTTGTGAAGCCATTTTTCACATGAAGTTTATTTATATACACAAACCACTCAGAAATGGCTAAAATGGTTCCTGGAGTCCTAATTCCAAAGCCTTGTTTGAAAGATGCAAACCCAAAGATGATATTTACAATTCTAAGGCTACAAAACCCCAGTAAAATAAAATTTAAAACACTCTCCCCGAATCTCAAGCACAAGTTAGCTTATCAGCTCTCTTCCCCACCCAAGAGTGTTTTGCTGTTCCGTAAAGAAAACAGAAGGCTGAAAAACAAGGTAAATAGTATTTAAATCTGCATTAAAAGCATACATAGATAAGAGTTTAAAAAAAAAAGATAAAGACGATTCATATTAAACTAGTAAGAGACCCCATTAGATTATCTACTTTGGCCTCCTCAATTTCACAGGCCATTACGTTTCACCCCGTTACTACTAACAAACAGCGTGTCCCCGTGGTAGCGATAAGCCAGCCAGCGCCAGCACCACAGGCCAGGCAGCAGTGCTCAATTATTAAACCCTGCTGGGAAGCGATTAGAAGTTGCCACAACGTATACTGAAAACTTACGTTCAGTTGTTCAGTGATTGTGGTATCTCAGTCCTTTCCATGGTCCTAGTTTTTAAGGACACTGAACCTTGTTCTGAAGTCTGGTGCTCGCAGAAGTCAGGAATCTGGCTATACTAAAACCCCTCTTACTTTAACAGGCTTTGCTAATCATACAGCACACACAGCGGATCCAACACACCTCACGTGCATCACCCTCAAGCCACGGGATCGGCTCAAAGTAGGGGCCAACCCTCGGGACCTATGCCTTAAACAATGCCCATGTTAAAAGAGTTTCCCAGTATACCTACTTCAAGCCTCGCAGCCAACTGGCCTTAGTCCAGTGCATACATGCTTTATGGAAACTTAAATCACAATGGATTATAAATTAAAAACCACACAGACTACTATGAAAAAGTCTAGGTATACCACATTTACACAATTTTATCAGCCAAATTTGTAGCGTTGAAGAATAAAATCAGGTTTGTTTGCCTTCCTCTGAATTAATAATTCCTTCATGATTGTAGTTAATTAACTAAGAAGGTTATAGACGTTTTTCTCTTTGCAAAGATCTCTAGCGATCAGTTAACTTTCTAACACGTGCGTCCTGTGTGAATGTCAGAGTTCTGGCAAAAAAAAAAAAAAAATTCTCCTTTTCCCCTGTCTTAAGAACAAACTGGTTACACTTTAACTGTACCTTGATGTTGATGAGCAGCTCCAGGAAATTTTTTGGTGGCATAACAACTGAAGTGTTCAGAGGAATCACATAGCACTTATCCAGGCTAAGGTCAAGATAGGCAGTGAGTCTCTGTTGAGGAAATATTTATTTTAATCAAAATAACAAGAACATCAGAAAATTCACATACAGACTTTGCTAAACTGCTATTGCCTCGTGTTGTTCTTCAAATTATTGTTTTGTTCACTACGAAGTCTGTCCAACAAAGTCCAATTTGAGGGTAGGTAAAGGCAGAAATAAAAGGCAATCTTGATGAGAGTTTAAATCAATGACAGCTATTTGTGCAAGGCAGCAGGCAATAAGCAGCTCAAATGCACTACAGTAATGAAATTACAAAGGTTTATCTGTGCTGTTATGGAATCAAGTACATTATTCATTTATTCCTAGTGCCTGCATTTTGAAACAACAGGGCAAAAAACTTGCTCTAATCTCCATGTTTCTGTATTTTGTTGTAGTGTAAAGGGGAAATGCTGCTGGTAAGAACAAAACATGGAAGAAAATACTGTCGCAGATAATGCAACAAAAATCCTTTTCTTTTCAAAAATACTACTGACTTGAAGTGTTAATGATTATTCACAGCTGAATTATTCTCTTTATAGTACCTGAACTGCAAAATTTGCCATTATTTGACAAAACCAGAGATATAAAAGCCCAGGGAATTATCCTAATGAATCCTATGGCTCTGTTCACTGAGCTGTGTTTTACTGCATCTGTTCTTGCTAAAGACGACACTATCTCAAGCTGATGAAAGCTCTAAGGCTGCGGACATATATAAAATACTGAGCACCAAGAGCCCAACAGTCAAAATAGTACCAGGACAGCAATCATCAGTGCAACTAATCTCATTACATGGGAGTAAGTGCTGTGCCCATGGCAAATGATCCTTGCACTGACCTTTAGAGCAAAGCCTTTAACACATTAAATCAAAAAGTAAATTTCTAGTATTATATTGTTCCTACTCACTTCTTACCTACTGCTTTTTTTTTTTTTCCTGTGAGATTTTCCCTCTTTAGAGGCTTTGCTCTAACTCTTAACAGAAGCTCCCTAAATATATTCAGGAATATTTTTAAATGACATAGCACAAGCAAGCAAGCAAGCAATGTTTTCCTCCAAATCTGGTTATGAATATTTGATAGATAGCACCCATTTTGCCTGGAAAACTTGAAACTCTGAAGTTTGCATTAAAAAATAGGATGCTTCCCTATTCTTCTTTTTCAGCCTTGCTTAAAAAAAGCTGTTCAGTGAAGTCTTCAAATGTTCACAGAAATTTAGCTTCCTGAAAACCAGCTGTAGAACATTTCATCGCTATCAGACAGCTTCCGTCAGGCTGATACAGAAAAGAAAGGCTTCTAATTGTTTTACAGCTCTGTCGTTAATACCAAGAGCTGCAGGCCTGTCAACTGCCTTACCAGAAATTTATTACCACAATTCCTATCAAAGCTGTTTCTACAAAAAAAGGAAGAAACAGTTAAAAGTGCCTTTAGGAATCGCAGTAGCCTGTGGTGCACAAGGAAAATTTAGCTTCTGCTAGGCTTCCTACAGCATCTGGAAAAGGAGCTCTCTTCCATGGTCGGTCAGCTGGTCGTTTCCTTCCCTCTCTGCTGCTGCTTTGGGGTTTTTGAGCTATGGTACAAGAGCAACCTCTGGGGGTGCCTGAACATACCTTGTGACATCAGACACAATCGGCCCCTGCAAGTTGAGGTCAAAGCTACAAGCCACCTTTCTAAACTTCCCTCGGCACCACAGCAGTTGGTCAAATTCTGGCTCGGTGGACATAGCACAGCAAGAACTATGTTCTCTTTACTTCCTTGTACTAAGGAAAGGAAATAGCTCTAAGATATTTCCCTGTCTAAAAACAGAACTATATTTGCAAATGGTGGTTTACAAACTACCCCACGATGATTGTGTAATGCTGTACTTTGTATGCCCAGTTAATTATTGCTTGCAGCCTGCTGCTTATCAAAACGTTTCTGCTGCCTCCTCCACCCTCTGCTTTCCTCCACCGCAATAATTAGGGAGTACAGTTATCAGGATGACTGAGGGGGAGCATTTTTCAAGTTTTAAATGCTTTTGACTTCTTCAGAAATATTTCTTACCCGGTGGAAGTCATGGACGATATCAGCAGGATCACTATCAGCAAACTCAGGGACTGGCACACTGATAAATTCAACATCTTCCTCCTCCAGGATCTGAATATTTTGCTCAATCGTGTGGTAGCGAGCACTCTGAGCCTCTGCCCCAGGCTCAGGTAAACTTAAGCCGTCTTCAATGTACTTTATTCCACAGAAATACACACCACCCTGCTAAAAATAGTAAACAATCCAGCAACAAAAACATCAGTAGCCCAGTAGCCTTGTTAGAAGTTTAAAACTAATATTCTCAAAGCACTGCAGAGAAGAAAAACTTGTCAGACTAGGTGAGGTGTTTTCCCTTTCATTTGATTCATACACCAAAGTAGGAGCCAGTTGCTATCTACAACAGGACTATGGGCAAAACCTTCAATTGTACTGAACCCAGAGGGAGTCCTTCCCTTGAATTCAAGGATAACAGGATCCTAAAAGCAGGTTCTTAAAATCTAGTTTTCTATTTTGCATCCATTATCCGTGGCACATTGCATCTTATTTTCAGAAAGACAATGAAGTTCCTATGTCTATCTGCATGCATATTATTATTAAATTAACTGCAGTCAATAATTACAATTTAAAACACTGAAACTGGTCATCCAAATCACCTTTAAACAGGCAAGTCTAACTCTGAATTTGGTCCTGCCTGCAGCAGGGGGTTGGACCAGATGGTTTCAAGAGCTTCCTTCCAACCTCAATTATTCTGTGAAGTTGCTTAGCTTTGCAAGGCCTCAGGAGTTTTGAAAGTCAGTTTCTAAAACAATTTTAACAGTTTTAAAAGACAAAAAGGTAATAAAAAGAAATTAAAACAACCAGTTTGTGTCCTGTCACGGTATGTGTGGCAGGTTACCCAAGTGAAGTGTAACATAAAGTCCTGAGTCAGAGGAAGTCATACACCAAATTTATAGGCCAGACAGTTTTAGAAACATAAAACTTATGCATATGCACATGCCATCAATTTAAAGTTTTACACTGAAAACATGTCTCCAGTGCAATGTTAGCTCAATTCCTGAATGCTTCCTTCAACCCAGATCTCACTAATAAACAACTACCACAGGTTTGAATTCAACAGCACTTTCAGTTTCAGCTAGCTGGCTTGAGAAAGGTGGAGCACGGCTGTGCTGAGCACAGATGAAACTGCATTAGTAATACAGCAAGCCTTCAGCCACTCCAAGCTTGCTAATCCACCAAGATACGCTATGCTGTTTAAGCATTATTTGCAACGCTACTGCTCCCCTGTAAATTAGGTTAACGTGATAGCCAATGAGACTATAAACTGCAAGCTCAGATAGAATTTCTCATGTTTAATCACTTTGCCTTCCACACTAGCAGCTACTGAAATTGGGGGAGGGGGGGGAATAATCCTGGTAGCAGGGACAAGAACACAGAATTTCTACCTTATAATTACGTGCGCTAACCAGTGGGCTAGAGGGATTCATGTTTTGCTATTACTCTCCCTTTCTGACCCTGTGAATCTTGCAACCCCGGCAGTTTCCAAAGGACAGAAGGTGTGCTCACGCCACTCAGGCAACCGCCCAGCACATCCAGTGCTGCCCAGTGACAATTCACCCCGAGGAAGACAATATTTAACTGGGATCTCCCCCGTTTCAGGTAAATGCTCCACTTCCCTGGCACCACTGCCTCCACAGGGCTCCTCCTGCAGCAGTGCCGTTTGTTAAAAGACTGAAAATACATTTTGTCAGAGGTCTAATCTTGTCAGCGTGGATTAGACTTGACAGAGCATGTTTAACCACGCTGACTGTGGTTCTCCCAAGCGCCCTGCAGGGCCTGTATTTCTCATCCCTGTGGAAGCTAGGAAGGAGTAGAGTCACTGCACTCCCTGACAAGCAATCCCTTTTCCGTGCATTAGCAGCACCGCACACCTCTAGGAAATCCAGGGTCAAACAAGGAGGCTTTCCAGGGGTTAATCCACCTCCAGTATTCGGCACTGTGAAGCAGGAGAGCAAGCACGTCAAAATCTGGGATGTGACCGGGGTTCCTAAGCCCTACTCCTGTTTAGATATGAACCTTTCTCTGCAAAGTAAGGTTTTCAAAAGTGTTGCTCTTCTATTTGCCAGCTTTGCGCCTGCCCTCCCTGGCCAACAGGTAACTTCAGAGCAGGCGATACGCTTTGCCTTTAGAAAAGCTGAAGTTTTAGGAAGATAAATATGGAAGTAGCAAGGCTATTGGGTTTAGTTTGTTGCTCCTCTTCCCTCTTCAAAATGTTAGGGCATAACAATAGAAAATCGCAACCCTCCCATAAAAAAATGTATTTGACTTACCTGGAATGCAAAGTATTTGTAGAGATAGGCACCGCCCAGGATCACACCAGCCAGCATGAAGGCCAATCCAAAGCACATGCACCAGCACCAAGCCCTCCTCTGCCCAACAGGCACAGCATCCTCAGGGTCCTGCAATGCATCAGAGAGAAACCGAGACCCTCAACACACCATTCCCAAGACACATATGGCAGCAGGTACTTCAGGCCCAGCAAGTACAAACATTGCATTCATCAGAAAAGGCTATACGCGCTTTATCACAATTGTTTAGAAACGTATTTTATTTGGTAAAGTTTAAAACAGACCTATTCAAGTTGAGTTTTAGGGAGACTTGTACAAACAATCACTTTTAATGCCACTGTCACTGACTAAATCAGTGGACTTAAGTCTTAAGGAAGAGAAAAATTTAACAAAATCTCCCGAGATACCTAGTAACACACAGTGAGCCACTTTACAGATCGCAGACTGAAAAAGATCTGTTCTTGTGTAACCTCCGTGCAACAACAGCAGGGCGAGGAAGTCAATTCAGAAAGGTCAGATCCTTTTTTATCTTGGTATACGCAATTTAAGTGAACCTTAAGAACCAACAAAAGATCAAAGGTAGTAAGGAAAGCAAAATATATCCTTTCCTATGTTGTTCCACCAGGACAAAAGAGACTTTACCACCTCTTTGCTGGCAGAACAATAAGAGTAGGAATGAAAAAAAGATGCTTTGTAAGTTGTTGTTAAGGAAGCTTTCTGCTCTAAGACAGCATTGGCCATGCTTCTATCTGGTGTTCGTGTTATGCTAAAGGAATAACAGGATGTTTCCCCTTTGGGGCACTAGTTTGCATAACCATGCAGTCCCCACAGGCATCCTAAGCAATAAACTGCTGCTTGCAAAATCTTTCCTCTATCAGCCACATTACAATGCTCTTTCCTCCTCTAAGTGTTTGCATAACTCGCATCCAAAAAAAAAAAAAAACCCCAACACAAAACAAAACAAAACAAACCCCCATCTTTGAGTCACCCTCTCCCAAGCCATGATAATCCTGGGAAAATATCAGAATTCAAATAAATACAAAGCAATTCATTACCCCTTTGCAACCAAAAAAACAACAGGGTAGAATGATGACCAGGGAAAAATCATTATGGCCAAATAAACAAAAAACCCCAAACTAGAAAATGGAGGAAGAGCATGAGGGAAGCGCTCGAGAAGGCATTGACAGCTATGGTTGCCAGTCGATGTTCTGCCTCATGTGGGGGGCTTTTTTGCAGTATTTGCTGATTAGGATGATTCCCCACTTGAACAAGTTGTGGCTGTGGTCCCCACGCTGCCATGGCACAGTTGGGAAGGAACTCCCCTCATTTGGCCGAAGCCATCTGAGCAAGTCTGACACCAGAAGGGATGGGGACCCTCCCTGTAAATGGTGGGGAGAAAGAGGCGCTTCCTGAGAATGACTCATCCCAACCACCCCTGAGAAGGAGAAGTAGTCTTCAGGAGGGACTTGCTTCTTTTCACTGATTATAGGGCGAAATTCCTTGGTTAACAAACTAGGTAGCTAATTCGTACATAGCTAAAATTAGGGGATGTGAAACCCACCTTTGCAGCAGACTGCAATTATCTCTCATACAGAAGTGGCAATTCAACTTCTCTGCCAGGCAACGGCTGCCAAAATCTGATTCTGAAATATTTAGAGTCAAACTGAAGATATTACACAGATTTTGTTTTACGTTACCTTGCAAACTACAGCAGTAAATTAGATTGTGAAATCTCCATCTTTGGAGGTTTTCAAGACTCAACTAGACAAAGCCATGGCTGATCTTGCTTTGGCAACCATCCCGTTTCTACGGGGAGGTTGAACTAAATGACTTCCAGAGGCCCCTTCCAACCAACATTTCTGGGATACATTAAAAGGCAAAGAGAGAGTGGCTGGAAAACAGTTGCCATGGACTGAAAAAGTAGAATGAAAAGACAAGTAACAACTTTTAAAAGTTTTTACATTACTAATTATTTAAGGAATTCAGTGTGAAGAATTACAGGATTACTAGCTGCGTGGTTTTTAACCTGGCTGTTTGCAAAGACTGTGAGTAGGACTTAATACCCATGGTAATCTAATTAACTTTCAGGTCAGGTTAAGATTCACTGTGGATTCTATAAATCATCTCAATTATAAATCTAAACCAGCTAAAACAAGGATTTTTATTTTTATGTTGCCCCATATCGTTAGGTAACTATTCCCCTAGGTATTTCAAAGCATAAAGGACACCCAATTGAAACTTTTTTAAATAGCCGTCATTTAAACTGCTGTAACTTAATGTCAGAAAAATGGGTAGCAAACTGGCTCTGGGATACAATGCCAAAATATTCCCTAGTGAAGAATTTATTATAAAGAGTATCATTATTCTTTCCCAGTGCTGCTTTTATCCCCCCCTGCTTTTTTAACTCCAAGCAGAATTATCCATTAGTGGAATAACTGTCTCTTCCATTTTTACAGAACTTTATTAAGTTCAGAAAGACTAACAAAATATGCATCTGGGAAATGGTGCAGAAGGCATACGCAGTGTGAACACCTACCTGGAAATGAGGATTAGTATCAAGTTAATTTTGCATAGGCCACAGAAATAATCAGAAAATGGAAAATAACTTACACTTTTACCATGCTAGGAGGAACCTGAAGGACAAGTTTATCAGTATTCTGCTCTAAACAATTTTTCTTTGATATATGAGACAACAGATGTAAACAACAGGTTTAATACAACCCTCTTATCCTCTACCAGCAGCGAGATTTTATCATTACTATTTCTGAAGGCATGCCTAATGGTGGCATGTTGAACTATTTTGTATTTGTAGTTGTCTATTGCATTGATTTGTCCACAGCCTACTGAAAAAAGCACACCAAATTTAGAGCAAGAGTTCAAGCCCAGTTTAGCCTCTTGCTTAGGACAGTGCATGAAAGTACCGCACCTCAGTACAGAGGAACCACAAGCATTAGGTAACACTGAAAACATTTTATGCCATTGAAGGAGAACGCACAATTGATTTCCTCTTCTGAATCTGAAAACTAAGTACATCATCAAGCAATTTAAAACCACCTTAAATTAAAATACTGTAAGTAACCCACTGAAGCTAAATTACAGCCATATTAGTAGCTGTCCTCTGGCTAAGCTGGCTAAACTTTTCTACTGTTGCCATGACAGCTTAGTTTGGGCTGAATTGACCCAAAAGAATCATTCATCCCTCACTGTAAGACTCTGACCCTCTGCACTGCAAGAGAAGAAACCGCGACGGATGCTCACCCTCCTTCCAGGTGACTCATGTTCTGAAAGAAAAAAAATGAAGTGAAAGCGGATCCCCACTAAGAGGGACAGTGCTGAATTAGCACCTCTCCCCACAAAGTTAGGACTGCACTTTGTTCCCAGATAGCAGCGCTGGCTTCTGAAGCCAGAGCACACCAGGAGATTGCATCCTCACTGACTAATTTTTCCCTAGGTCAGCATTCCACTGCCAGAGGCATCTGACAAAAGAAAGCATCGTGTTCTTGAGGTGAAGACTGACCTCTAAAAATATGCCTCTCTACTTTTGTGAGCAGTATTAATTAATCATTGCTGTTCTGGTCCTTTTCTTTCCCCTCTTCTGCTTCATCCCTGCCCCGTGCACCTCCAACTCCCTGGTGAATCCCCAACCTTCAGATGATGCCACAGAACTAATCTTCTCTGATGCAAAATGCCTTAGGAGGAACTGGATGCAAGCCCAACACTGGCTTGTTTCCTTGATGAGCTGATTGTTCTAATTGGAAAACATTTGATTAGCCTATTTCCCATGGACAAGACATGAAACAGAAGCATCTCTCTGCCACTTGTACACTAAATCCTGCAGTGTTAAAATTAAATGGTTCAGAACTTCCCAACCTCAATAGCTTCAGGCTCTGCAGGAACAATTTTCCTGTAGATAGGAAACGAGAAGTATTAAATTCTCTATTATTTGAGATTGGCAAGTTTCAAATCTGTCATCTTCTCACAAAGAAGTTACAAAAATGACTGCAGTTTTCAGTAAAGATCCCTTCATCAGTGACCCCAGCAGATAACGTAAAGCTGCACTCTGTCTTCTTACTGGAACTATGAAACACTGGAGATGGACAAATGATACCACAAACTATTTACCAAATCACCTCTCAACTACAGAGAGATCTTCACAAGAACATATTTATGACAATTACCATTAACTGTTCTGCAGTGGATTAAAAGAAAAAAAGAAACGTTAATATGCCCTAAACCTGCAACCATTGGCAGTTATGAACAGCTACTGGCCATATATTCTCTTGCTCTCTTCAGTTCAATTTTAATGCTACTTTTTTTCTTTAAATAAATGCTGAATTTCAGAAGGACCAAATTCACATTTGGGGTAACATGACAAAATTCTTCTAAGAAGCTCCAATACTGAGACACAAATGTGTATAATTAGACTTGGTAATTATTCAGATTTTCCCCTTGTGGCTTTTTGTACATAGTGGAATGTAATTGCTTTAACATTATAAAAGTAAAGCAGTCTAAAAACTTACAAGGCATATGTCTAGTTCATGTTAAAACGGGTGAGAAGATTGTCAGACCTTGTTCCTTTGCAGAAATTAAGGACACATCAATTATATGATTAAAAAGCCATAATCATATGAATCAATTAGGTGAGAATCCACCTAAACCAGATACGATAGATATGCTGTGGGGAGTCCAGAATATTGTATGATCATTGTGCATCTACGCAAAACATAACGGCCCAAATTTAAAAATAGATGTGATAGCAATAAAAATAATTTTGGGAGGGGGAAATGTCTTTCAGAACCAACACGCAGTCTTTGATCCACAGAGAAACCAGATGCAGAGTATTACTGAATATTACAAACATTACTAAAAATGTCCGCAGCATGATACACAAACCATCCATAATTATGCATCTAACATATATATATATACACACACATATACTTTTATATATATATATATACACACACACACACACATACAAAAGCTTAAAAGTAATGTGGGCAGAACTGGCTGGAAGCTGTTCAGAACAGTTTTCTTCCGAGGTCCTTTGCGTGCCAGTTAGCTCACATGGATGGACATAATGCAGTGGGGCAGAGTGAGCTTCCTAAAGGCAAATATTGACCAACTGCAGCTTTAATTAGTGGAATGGAGAGAAGATAAGTTAATGATGATTCCCTAAAAGTGTTTTTAATGAGGGAGGCTAAAAAGTCTTTAAATAAAATACTGACCAACGGCTGTATAAACTGAATTCTGCCAGTCAGGCTCACCTGCTCTGACTTGTAAATCTGACATCTGTAGAAAATCCTCCCAAAAGACAGTCAATTTAAAATGAACTTAATTTAGAAAGAGCTCTGCATTCCTCCCATGGTATTCCTTCCTGAATGCTGCTCCAAGCCTGGTATTCTATTTATTACTTGTTGCAGATGGGAAATTAAGGCAGGCTTTTGCAAGACTCCTCACTTGGCAGATGCTGCAAATCTGGAAGGCCATCATACTGATCTGCCTCTCAAGCAGCAATTTTATGCTTCCTAATAAAATTAAATTTAAATTTTAAGTACAATGATCTTTTAACTTGCTAGTTGGAAAAACAGACTCTATATACAATAGATGCTTCAGAGATCTCTCGCTTATCACAAGGAGTGACGTATTCTTTCTACTCAGATGATGAAGCCTGAAAACAAGCTATGGTTGTTTATGTGCAGTTGATAGCTGAACACTGCAAACCCTTCTGCGGCAGCACTGCCAGTTCCTCTTCTGTCAACATGGACAGGGACTTGTCCATCTGGCCAAAGGCTCTCCACCTAAAGAACAGCATAAAACCCAGACCTTAGTTCTGGTGTTGCTTGCTGCAGTCACGTAGCTTGGATAACCAAGGAGATTAAATAATTAGAATTATCTATTAGGCAGTTGGTACCATTAACCTCTTCCTGTATTTCTAGTATCTGTAGATGTACTCTAAAATAATATTGTAAATACAAATCTGTTGTACAGCACTAGGAAATCCAGCAGGGAGAAGAAAATACATTGAAGAGACTTCCGAAGTTCAAAGTCCAAGGTCATTTTTATATTAGTTGAACGCTACCATTCACCAAATAATGGGGGTGTTTTATTAAAAAATGAGGTGTCTGTCAAATGACTCATTTCATGGTTCAAACATCATAACCACCATGGAATAAAAACATTAATATAAGCAGCCAGCTCAAGATCATGTTAAAAAGGGAATCAGTGCTGGTGGATAGGAAGGAAGTTGCTTATATCAGGAAAGATGGAGGTGAAGGGAGAACAAAAACAAATCACAACAGAGGCAAGAAAAGGGGAGCAGGAAAAAACTGAGAGAAACATGGTGGAACATGAAGAGTTCAATTTCTCTGCAAAAGTCAACGAAAATTACGACTGTAAAGTGAATGTGAAGGATATGAATCAGCAGTTCACCCACAGCTACGTGATAGATGGACCATAAAAGAAGCTGTCTTGGAAGAGTAATCCTGCAACTCTTAACTCATGTGAGTAATCCTGATTTCCCTAAACGCTGCCTTCAACTTCTGAGATAAGACATTACAATACTTGATAGCAGCCAACAATTAATGACGGGTAAAGAGGAAGAAGCCTGTAACTATTTAGTCTGCTGTTTTGATTATATTTGGGAGCAGTATTGTTAAGAGTGGTTATTTTTATTGTTAGCTTTGGTCTTACATGGACTAGAAAGTGGAAAAAAAAAACCCAAACCAACCAAACCCAACCACACTTACTTAAACGGTCTGAACGTTGTCTTTGTAGATCGATCAAGCAACGATCTTCCTCCCACAATTCACATATACATCTTTTGACTACATCCTCATCCCAGACTGTACACCAATTGTACAACTAACTACACGCTAGTTAGTGGAAGAGGAGCTAGGCTATGGCCACAGCAGTGCTCTAGCCCTTTAGCCCAGCCCACCAGGCAGCACTCCTGTGCATCTTGTCCTGCCTTTTCACTGTCAACACTCAGGGCCAAGCATTACCCTCCCTTCTTTTGTCCGTACAGCAATTAGCACAACAGGATCTTAGTACCATCTTATATTCCTTCTGAACATCAAGAAATGTAGCATTCGCTACATATCAAGGTGCCACGCTTAGATCACTGGTCGGCCCGGACCAGGGAAAGAGACAGATAACACACGCAGTGTGAGCGCCAACTTCCGGCTTTTATTGCGCAGTTAATTCCTTTTATACTAACAAGGGGAGGTGGGGTTACAGGTACATCACAAGGCTGCGACTAACCCTCTAACTTTCCGTGACAACGCGAGATCTTCCGAACGCCGACCCCTACAAAGAAATACTTTTTTTTTTACTGTGAGGGTGACTGAGGACTGGCACAGCTTGGCCAGACTGGTTGTGGAGTCTCCATCCTTGGAGACTGTGCTAGACGAGGAATAAAGCTCCACACATCCTTTATTTCCTTTGCTTTGGGGCTTTATGATTCATCTGCCTCCTCCCCACTCCTTGCACTCAACAGGAAACTTCAACAAAACCTAAAACACTTGGAAAACGTGTTGTCTTTAAATGTCTGGACACTGAATTCAGAAGTTCTTGTGCCGCTGACAGCCACAGAGATCCGCAACTGCCACTGTACTGTACTGAATACCGAAAGTTTTCATAAATTTGGCTAGTGAAGAGGTGGTAGAAGCCAGGTTTTTTTATGAGATAGATAAATGTTGTTGAACTTACCTACACATTTTCACAAATTAGAAAGATGGAAATGTGTTCTGCATTCCACACCTATTTTTCTCAGGTATTTTCAGAAAAGAGAAGTGGTCTGGTGCAACGGTTTGCAAGTCATAGACCAAAACACGCAAATGAAAGTTTGCAGATATCTGGCAAGAGGTGCCTGAGTGATGTTTATTTTTTTAAAACAAGAAACCCCAAACCTAAGAGGTTATATGGGACACTTTTCAGAATACATTTTGCTTTCAGAAAACAAAATCACTACACTCTTTATGCTTACAGCATGTCAAATGTGGCATTTCATTAAACTGTCCAATTTTGAAAAATGCTTCATTTTTACACATTGCCAAAATAAACCCTTTCCCCCACCTGCATTCTTTGACTTAGAATTGACTTGTGTTCTACCATACCTATAAAAACTACATAAATAAATCTATAACTTTAAATGCAATATTTCTCTCGACTTTATCCTGAATTAGATCAATGTTTGAAAACAGGAACTTAGAAGGTTCCTATTCCACTTAAAATGGATCAATACTAAATTATCTTTTTGACCTTGATTGTTCCAGTTCCCGTCTCTTCCTCATCCTGCTTGCTTCTGACGTCTGAAATTTCTCTGCTTTTTTCCTACAACCGCCTGAATCTCAGACATCAGTATGATGGAACGCTGTGTGGATTTAACCTAGATTTCTCTCAAGGCTATTTTCCCAAGCGGTGATGGCTCTTTCACCCAGGAGATCTCATTAGTATGCACATATGCACCACTGAGCCTCAGAATTTAATAACTCTATTCCCAGTTCAGCCACAGATGGTATGTCATCTCAAGCAAGTTACAAACACCGTGTGTCTCAGTTTGTCTCAAAAGTAGAATCTAGCATCACAGAAACCACTCAGGAGGTCTCTAGTCCAGCCTCTTGCTCAAAAGGAGGGTGGACTCTGAAGCCTGTCCAGGTTGCTCAGGGCTCTTGTCAAGTTTTCAAAACCTCCAAGGACTGACACTTCAAAGCTTCTCTGGGTAACCTGCTCAGCATTCCGTGCTCCTCCGATTGAAAAATATTTTGCTTATACCCAGTTGGAAACTCTCCTTTTTCAGTTTATGGCCACTGCCTTTTCAGTCACCTCCCCAGGAGCCCGGAGGCTGCTGTGAAATCCCCCCACAGCCATCTATCTCATCTCCAGGCTGTAGAAGCCCCACTCCCTTGGCCACTCCTCAAGCCAACCATGGTGGTCCCCACTGGACTCGCACCAGTTTGCCAATGTCTTTTTTCAGATTGGAAAGCTCTCAGCCTTCAGCTGAGATGCCAGCTGCTCATGCCTGGCTGACTGTCCACCAGGAGCCCGGGGTCTTTTCTCCATGCGGAGTGGCTTCCCAGCCAGGGGGTCCCCAGCCTGTCTCGATGGAGGGGCAAGTCTGTTCCAGGTACAGGACTTTGCATTTGTTATTTCTGGAACTCATGAGGTTTTGTTCAGCCCATTACTGTAGCCTGTTGGGGTCCCTCTGAATGGCAGCCCTGTCCTCCAAAAACATACCTTCCTAACGTATGTATTAGTGAATTAAGACGCACGGTACCTGTACAGCAAGCAGAGTTCTCCAAGTGGAAACCATTCTACATGCAAATACAGAAGAGCATTTAATTGTAGCACTTAAGAGTATCTGCACAGGAGAGATGACCTTGAAAGGCTTACATTTAATTACGCCCTCTTTCTAGAAGAAAGTGCTGTAACAATCCGAAGGGCTTCACTGCAATTAAGACTACTCAAAGCCTGAAGTGGAGCACCTACTCCAGTACCCAGCACCTGGCTGCATTGCACCCTGCAGAAACACAGACGCTGCCCGGTGCGCAAACACCTCACCAAGCAGCAAGAAAACTTCCCAAAACTGCAGACCTTAGGCAAGACAACTCACTGCACTATGCAGCGGCCTCGAAAAGTCATGTTCAGCCTCCCGCCCTGCAAAGGGTACTGCATTTTCAAATGTGTAAATGCAAGGGTTTTCTACGTAGACCGTATCTTTTAAAATAAATAAGTAACTAGACCTTGGTGAATCAGCAACCATGTAAGATCCACCCCAGAGATCACTGCCCCCCCCCCCCCAGTTATGATCTCCCCAGCATACTCTTTTTCCATGGTCTTTCCACCGTCATTCCACAGTCTCATTCTACTCTCAAAACAGCAGAAAGCCGCAATCAAAAGCAGGAGTTTGCTGAACCTTAGGAGGAATACAACCACAAATTATCCAAGGATCTGCATTCAAGGAACGCTACACTCTTAAATGCCTGTGGGTTTTATTTTTATGTGTGTATATACGCATATATAAAAAAATACATTATATACTTAATAATATAGAAACTTTATAAAAATATTTGTGTACACACACACAGACACTATTTGGAAAGGGCAAACAAAATACCAACTTTTTTTTCCATGACCTCTATAACTGTTAGGCAAATACTACTTTGCCCTTTTTTTCATGGTAAATTTTGTAAGGCTGGTGCACAAAGGACCCTTGCTTGTAGATGCTGCATGGATCACTCAGATAGGGGCTGGAGTCTACATGTCCGTTGTGGTCCAAACCCTAGGCCACGTGATGTCTGCTGCAAAACCATTCCTGGCTTCACTGCAGAGCTATCTTATTAATTATCTCATTCCTTTGGTTTACCACATCTGTAAAATTAGGACAGATATCTGAGTTTTATAAATTAGCATGCTCTTCATCTGTAGATTCAAAGTAATTTCCACTGAGGATAAAAAGCAGTACATAAATAGGAAGAAAATGAATGTTGTATTATTTATATAGATCAGGAGACTAAAAACAGATAATGCTAACCTTTGTCAATCATAGCATAAATGGGGCAGGGAGGGGAACAGGAAAAAAAAAAAAAAAAAAAAGGACTCTATGCAATAGCTAACAGAACACACCACTACTTATCCCAGCTGTAGTTCTTATGTTTGAAATATGTTGTAATGTTTTTGGAAGCACAGAATAAAGAACATTTAAAATGACTAGGGCTTAAAAATGCAGTATTTGCTTTCGAAGATATTTCCTGAGAGTCACAGAGAGAACTATTTGATTTGTATGTAAGCTATTTGGTGCCTGTAGCTAGTGGCTACTGGACAGAAAATATGTATAATGCCGACAAATATTCCAAAATCACAACTGCAGAAGAGTTAACTGAAAACATTACTGGAGGTAAGTATACTTACCATTCTTATAACCCCCCCCCCCCCCGATAACCATTAGCATCAAAATTGCTGGTAAGAAAAAAAATGGAAAACACCACACAAATAACAAAGAAAACTGATTTATTTGAGTCTGTAAAAACAAAACTGTTAGATTACATTTGCAACTGTAAACATTTCATTAAAGTACTTAACAGGAAAAAAAACCCATATAAACACATTATATTTTGAAATGAAACTTTTCTTGAAATAGACATTCATATGTTGGATTAAATATTCATTATAATGGAAAGAGTCTAAACCATTTCCCTTGAAAATGTTGTTGATTCCAAGAACATTTTCTTTCAAATGTTTGTTTTTACAGGAAAGGTCAGCATTTCATCTTGATCCACATCTTCAGAAATGAACTAATTTAGCTTTTCCACTGAACAGAACTTTTGGTTCCAACAGCCTCTGTTTAAGTGGTGCAGTTTAAGTGTTTAACTATGCAATGTTAATATCCAAACTAGTTTCTTGAAGCTTATCAGAAAGAAAAGAGTATTGCATCACAGAAAGACAGGAGTGAACTTAAGAGAAGTATTTATGGCATTAGCTATAACAATACATTACAGCACAGGGTAGTTTTTCTAGATATTGCACTATCTAAAGCTTCATCTAATTATGGACTTTGCCACATGACAATGCTAAGGAAAAAAAAAAAGTTCTCTAAATACATTTTTAGGGCAAGGGGCCTCAGTCAAGTATAAGTTTGTTAATCTGAAAAGAGAAACTATTTAGAACCATGTAGAGTATTTGCATTGTCTCTATGCTCATCCCTGCGCTGAATTCATACAAGCTGTAATGATATGTATGGACACCAGCTCTTGCTTAGACCGTGAAAAACATAAATGATACAAACAACTGACGAAGCAGTTATCACAAAGGTCTGGTTAGAACACATCCTGTTTGAAATATTAAATATCATTCTTCTGGGAAATGCCTGTTTCCAAACCAAAGCTTTGTACTTGTTATTCAGGTCGGGAAGTGATGAGAAACAGAAAAGGAAGTGAGATACGGACCACTGACAGAACTCCAGTGTCACACCGGTTCATTTTCATCGCTGGGGGGATGAGGACGACACAAGCTCTTCCAGATCACTTTCTGAACTTTTCTAACTTCTGATTCCAAATTCTAAACTTACTTCAAAACAGCAAGCGATTTTCAGAGGAGCACCACAAATTTTTAAGATCTTGGTTTTTTAGTATTGTTCTCTGAATTACTGGCAACCTCCACGGAAAAGCTTTGGGAGCCGCACGTCTGAACACCACAGCAATCTTAGTTTCAGGAAGCTGCACTACTTAACCAGTAGCACAGATTCGCCATGTAAAAGGATACAGGGGACGACATCAGTCACAAGGCTTCTTTTCTTAGGAAGTGTTCCTCACGAACAAACCTTGCCACAAATTTTGTTTATTTAAACTCAATTTCCCTGAATTTATGCTTGCAGGTACCCATAATGCCAAATAAGTAAGAGAATCCTGGATACCCTTTGTGCCTGAAACTGGAGGGTTTTCATCTGAGGTTGGATGGCTTTTCATTAAAAGTCAGGGAGGAGAAGGGGGAGAGAATTCAGTTTGCTAACATTTTTTTACTTCTGGTCCTCTTTTAAATAATCATGCCTTAATCCAGAATGCTCTCACAGACAGCAGAAGCTGGTTGGTTTAATGACCTAGTTCCATCACAGAAAATACAGGAAAATACAAAGACTGCTCTTTCCCAAACAGTAACTGGTGAAAGGTCTATAGAAAATTTGCTGGAGGAAGGCTATGAAGGGAATAAGGAAGCTTCTCCAAGAAAAAAGAAATGAAGAACAAACAAAACAACCTCAAAACATCCACCTACAGACATGTCCCAGAAAGCAGGAAAACCTGCCTTCCTGACAGCAAAACAATAAGCACATGACTATTTATTAGTGTGTATACCAACATATTTATATAAATGTTATATAGTATTTATATATATATACATACAGAGTATAGCAACTGTAAAGCTAACACCTTTATTTCAGAAACATCTAACACCAATTACACAAAATCTAAGGGTTTTTCTACATGGAAAAATAGCGCTCATTAGTTGCTCAACAGAATTTCCCAGGTGGACCCTCTTACTCCGTTACAAGTGCCTATTTTAGCATGCTTTAGAAAAGATTAAGCTAACTGAAAAAAGAGATTAATTTTAGAGTCTGGAGTAGTAATGTTCTCATAAGGAACAAATGCAGGACGCTGCTGCTTTTAAAATTAACATTTACACTTTCACATTGAAATCTCTGCAGATACAGCTATCCAAAGGTCAGCTATGATACACATATGAATCCACAGCTTCCGCGCACGAAGCTGTATTTGGTAAAGATGTGCTGAGTTGAGCACCCCAAGAAAAAGAAGGTGGGGAAAAAAAAAAGAAGAAAAAGGTTGCCACCTACCCCAGCAGAAGGGAGCAACTGCCTGAGAGTTACTGAGGGCCCAAAGAGCTTTGGGGAGGACTTAATCTATTGAACAGACTCTGCAAAATGTCTGAAGACTTCAACTATGCTCAGAACCATCTTTGGCTCTCCAAAGATCTATTGTAGGGAGAAATGTTAAAATACCACACAGTGTTTATTTGTTTGTTGGGAAACTGGGTCATAAAATACCCTATTGTACTGACAACGAGCAAAGCGGAAAATTAAATGCGGCCTGAGAACCTTCACTAAGAGTATTCTGTATTTTGGCCAAGAATTATAGCACAGAAGTATCATCCCAACAGCAGTAACAGAGTTGTTAACGGTTGCCTACAGTAAGTAGGGAGTCACTTTCACAACACGCAATAATACTGACAGGTGACTTATGCAGAGGCAGGATTAGCACTCTTGATTTTTAAACTCCTTTTTAAGTAGCATACTCCAATGCATAAGACCACTGCCTTCTGCAAAAGCTTTTTTTAAGCTGTTGTTCCCGTGATACAACCCCTACTCGTCTCCCATCTTCCTCTCCTCCCTTACCCAACTAATTTCCTATTAGTGTCTGCACTAGAGGTTACCAGGCGAATTTTGGTGAGATGAGAGTATTTCTATGCCGCATCATCAGCATATTTTGGCTGCAAACGGTCTTTAATAAGCCCTAGGAAGATTATCCACTTGAGAGTAATCCTGCGATGGCAGACAGAGTGGCAGTCTTCATGACACCGTGCCAGAAAAAGCAGCAGAACAAGACCATCAAAGAACAAGCCCAAAAGCTCATTCCACCCACCTTTATTTCCTGGACATTTCAGAGTATTTGGCTTTATTCATTAGTATCAACTGGTTTACTAATATCTCTCGCTCAAATCTTTGGAAGTTCTTGATAATAAAGTTCTGAATGTGCAATTCTGCTGATCCTCTTCCATTCTTAAGTGTTCCCATTTACTTCAAGGTCAGAACGCTTCCCAGGACTTTCTTCATAAAAGAAAGCTTCATAATAGGTTGTTAATGTTTTACATATTCATACTTGTGATCCAGATCTATTTATTGTCCTACAGAAACAACATCTGTAAAGATATCGGAGAGGGGAAAACAAATGTCCCATATATGCTGTTTTGGAGGTGTGACCTTCTTTCAGTCTCCTAGAGTTCACTCTTCTATATACATTCTCTTATTGCCTTCAAACCTCACTTGAAGCAAACTGTTTTCCAGCAACGAAGTGGTATGAATAACACATTTGTCAGTTGTGGTTTATTTTTCCCCTGCCCTCCAAAGAACTGCACAGGCAGTAGAAGTTCCCTGAGGAGGGGGTAAAAAGATTTGTTTCTAATGCATTTCTATTAAAGAAGGCAAAGTTCAAAGAGTATATCTTGCACTTACCTCAAAGGTATCAAGTTTTACAATGGTCCTCAGTTCCTTTTTTTTGCCTGAGATTTGAGAATAAACTCCCAGACTTGAAGATCCAAATACTTCTACAGCTACATGACATAATTTGTTTCAATATTGTTAATCCTGCATGGAGTGCATAGCCTTTTCTGCAAAAACTACAGGTGACTGCTGTACTCAGATCTGCTTTTATTTATGCTCTAAAACATGCAAGCTCAAAAAAAGCTTACTGAAGAGAATTTTGCATACTGATAGGTGTAGGTCTGCAGTTCTGCTGAGAGAAGATGGAAATGTGTCAAGGAGAAAGTCAAAGGCTCGATGTCCCTTAAGAGCGCTCGTTTGCTTTTGGAATTTTCATCTGTACAGAGCATCAGCTCCTAGCATGCTATTTTAGGATTGTTTTAAGCCTTGTTCAGGCATGTTCATCCCCTGATAACAGTGCAAGAACTTGTAAGTAGCTACTGTGAGACCAGACCACCTTTTGACCTGGTTAATAAATGTTTGCAAGTTTCATTTCTAAGCAAGGAAAGCAGTACTAAGACCTGAGCAAAGTTAAAGGCAGATCCTGTATCTCATCCTCAGCTGCAAAAATTTACAGCTCTGCGTTACGGAAATCATAGTCAAATAACATGCTTCCGTCAATATCTGGAGAGGGTCAGGAGCATTTGCTCCCCAGTGTACAATTAGCCAGATGTATTTTGTTTGTTTAGCAGTAGGAAGGACAAGCCCAAATT
This sequence comes from Buteo buteo, assembly GCF_964188355.1. Lineage (NCBI taxonomy): Eukaryota > Metazoa > Chordata > Aves > Accipitriformes > Accipitridae > Buteo > Buteo buteo. Next base: position 31,455,598 of record NC_134184.1, on the reverse strand, counting down.
GATAGGCTATCTGGAAACAAACATCATCCAGGGCAGATCTGGATTCCAAGGTAGTATGAAAAACCTGTTTTCTGGAACTTGCAGTCTGTGTCTTGCTTATGCGCTCAGTGTCAAACCGATCACCGAACCTGGGGTCGGGAAGGAACTCTACAGCTCAAGATGGGCTCAGGGTATCCATTACCTTCTAGAGAATGGCACTCCCGCTAGGAACAACTAAGCATACAGATCATCTAATGGATTTCCTCTAATTGCAAGCACTTTGAGTAATCATACTGTCTCATTTGTTGTGGCACGCTGTTCTAAGGACTTAAATACTTTGGTCAGAGTTTCAGAAGTGCAATAGAAGTGTGAAATGTAACCGCTTGCTGTACCAGGAAGATGTCACTAGAAAACATACTGCGGTCCCCCTTGCCTTTGAAATGACAGCAGATTCTGCAGGTAAAGAACCTGGCTCCATCAAAAATCACAGCAAAACCTACACCGGGGCACAACTTCCTGCTAAAAATTCAACAGATATTGTCTTCCCATGCAGAAGTTCATCAAAAAGATTTAGGAAATTAATAAACACTACCTTTTTTGCAGATGCAATCTGGCAATTCAGAGGCCTGATGCACAAAAGATTGTGAAAGCAAAATGAAAAGAGCAAGGCACGCTGTTTATGTGCAGCTGGCCATTTTTCAAGTTTTCATGCTCTTTTCAAAGAGCTTAGAGCAAATTACGCTACCCCTCATTAAAAACGGGGTTTGATTACGGGAGCGCAGAAGGTGCAACCAGAAAAACCTTTATATTCTGGGCACTTCTGCACTTCAAAAACTTTGGAGGCCGCTGCTGTTTTGTTCCTTGTTGTTGCTGTTTGGAGAGACGGAGGTAAGCCGACAGCGACTGGAGTTTGGGTGCTGTTTTGACGGCGGGGGGGGGGGATGGGGATGCGGCGGCAGCTCTTTGTCCCTTTTATTTAAACCAGCCCAGGTTTCAAGGCGAAGTTCGCTGTAACACAATCACCCGGCTCTGCAAACACGGCCAAACTTCCAGCTTCACCCTCGCCTGCCCTGAAGCACCGCAGGTTTGCCAGCTCGCTAGCAGCTTGCCGGACTTATCCCTGGGGTAGGGGGGGGGTTAAAGACGGAGCCACCCGCTTTTTTCCCGGAGAACCAACTTGCACGACCGACCCCAAAAACACCGAAGGGACGTCCCGACCTCCACACAGCAAGCAGAGGTTTGGGGACAGGCTGCGGGACCGGGCGGGAAGCCGGGTCCCGAACGGGCAGCCGCCTTAACCGGGTCCGGTCCCTCAGCTCACCGAGGGTCCGGACGGGACCGCCGCAAAGGAGACGGGGGAAAAAAAAAAAAAAAAAAAAAAAGCCTTAAAAGCCGCGTTGGACGCGGGCCAAGCGCTGTCGGGCTCATCATAAAAAAAAATACAAAAATAAAAACCTAAGCGCCACAAAAATCCCCAAAGTAGGGAGAAGCGGAGCTTCAACGCTCCTTCTCCTGTCAGCCATTTTAGAAGCGTGAGGCGAGCGGGGCGGCGGGGCACACCGCTGCGCAGCTTTCCCCGCTGGCCCGCCCGCGGTTTAACGCCGAAGGGAGGAAGAGCGTATATAAAAAAAATAAAAATAAAAATAACTCCCAACGCGTTTCACCTCCCCTGGGCAGAGAGGAGCCGAGCCGAGCGTCCGCCGCCGGTCCTGCCCCAGCGGCTGGGTCCCCCCCCCCGCCGCCCCTCACCTTGGTGTCCGGCGGCAGGATCAGCACCTGGCTGTTCTCCTCCTCCTTCTTCGCCGCCTCCTTCTGCGCCAACGCCGAGTTGAACGATACCTTCACCATGGCCGACTACCTCAACGCCCCGCACGGTAGGAGAGAAGGAGGACGAGAAAAGACAAGAGCCCGGACCGACGGCAGCTCCGAGGACTGCCTCCTGCCTTATCGTCGCCGTCCCCCCCCCCTCCCTCCCCTCCCCGCCGCCGCCGACCTCGCCGCGACTGCCGCCCCCGTCCCCTCCTCAGGCGGCGGAGGAGGAGGAGGAGGAGGAGGAGAGGCGGGCCGGGGACTGCGGCGGGGCGGGGAGGCGACGAGGAGGAGGAGGACGACGAGGAGGTGGTGCCTGACAGGGCGGGCGGGAAGCGAGGGGGCGGCGGGGTCTCGTCAGCCGCCGGGGTCTCGCCAGCCGCCGGGGTCTCGCCAGCCGCCGGTGTGGTGAAGGGGACGGCGGGGTGGCGATGGTGCTTCTGCTTTCCTCCCCTCTCGGCGGAGATTCGGATATTTCGCCCCGGGGCTCGGCGGTGGGCTGGCGGGCCGTGGGCAGGGTGCTGGGGGCCCTGCCGTTGGGGTCGTAGCCGGGAGTCGGGGTGCCACCTTCCCCGGGTTGTTGGTTCACCCTGCGGTCCTCGGGTTTGGTTTTTATTAGAATTTACGGGTGTTAGCGGTTGGGAGGAAAATCCCCAAAGCGCTCCACAGGCAGGGCGAAGGTGAAGTCCGGCGGTTGTTAAATCCCCTCGGGAAGGACGAGTGGGGGGAGAGCGGAGGTGCAGCCTTCCCCCTTCGAGGCAACGCAGCGGGTGTAAGAAGTTGAGGGAACCCCGACGCGCCATCCCGAGCGGGGTGCTGCTCGGTAAAACCACGCGATGCAGGCCGTCGTGTTGTGGATAAGGGTTATAGTCTGCTCCGGGAAGGAGTTCGTGTTGGTGACTCACCTGGGTTGAGTTGATTTCCTGGCAAAAGCTGGGCAGAGGAACGTTTCTGTCGCTCTTAGTAAAATACCTGGCAAGCAAAACGCAGTCCTTGAGCTCAGCGGGTGCTCTGCTGCTGACTTTGGCAAAATCCGGTCTTTCTCCCGAGGGCGTTAGATGGCACCACCACTGAATTGTCCATACTCTACGTGCCTGGTCATCGGTGTCCTCTACAATTGTTGACCTAAAATGGCTGACAGAAAAGCTACCTGGTTCATGCTATCACCCTAAAGTATTTTCACCTAAAGATCTATGGATAATTTAAGGATCTTTTTTTCCAATAAAGATATAAAATCCACAAAGCAAACCATGATGATTTTACGTGATCTCAAGATAAAGCAGCTGAAAGTACAGCTTGCACCCAAGACTGCAAGTTGCCCCAGGTATTCCAAGAATTCAGCCTAACTTCCTTAAAATTCAACAGAGGTTAACTGAATCGTTTGCAGGTATTTCACTGAAGTATAAAAAGTTGTGGGTGCCAAGGAAGACAGAATACAGAGATTTCTCTAGGCACTCTCCAACCATATTTGGTATGATCCTGGAGGTTTTGCTTTAGTAGGAACTTCCATAAAGAAAGTATTTGAGCATTCTACATGAAAACCAAAAAAGTACTTTAATAAGGCTATCATAAGCTACAGTTTCCCAGGCTACTACTATGGATTTTTAATATTTTTTTTTTTTTAAGTGGGACTATTGTCCCACTCCCAGATTGAGAAGAGCACCAGGTGACACCTCTGCTCCCATTTCAATGGGAATCTGTGCAGGCGCATTGTGCATTCAGGACAATATTTAGCATGCAAAGGCTGCAGTACCGAGTTTTGCTTTGCTTTGTTCTCCTTAATGATGTCTTCAGATATTCCGCGCAGAAAGATGGGTATGCAAAAGGCAGTCAAGACTAAGGCATGGCATTTTATTATCTATGTCAAAGTATATCTAATTCTTTCCCCAGGCAGCATACACCCTTATCTTTCCAGATCAAATGTACTCTGTCTGCTTCTTGAATCACGTCTGACCTTTTGATTAGGGAGAATTTAGGATATTTGGGGTTCTTTCTATTAGAGAACAGAGTAAGAATAAAGCACCAGGAGAACCTCTTGGCTTACTTCCAGACCGTGCTTTGCTTCTAAGTGCTTGCTTTCAGGCTGTGGTTTTGCAGGCAGCTGAGCTGATCAGATGGCTCTGTTCCTCCAAAAGGAAATCTTGCCTCATCTTCTTCCTGCTCTTGCCCTTCATCTTCCCCCTTATCTCACTCTTCGTACTCCCCTCCTTCCACCAGCAATCCCATTCGGTGCCTGTGCTACAGGTACGACCTGTGCGTATCTAAGTTTTTCTGGGTTAGTTTTCTGCTGGGTTGGTGAGTAATGTCAGTTCGGAGAGATACAAGGACCAGCACCAGCGTAAACAGTGGGCCTGCGAGGCCAAGAACGGGGAGGAGGGGGGAAGTGGGGAGGAAGGCCTCCCCACTTCTGCATAGATACAAGTATTAAATCAGCCCATCACATCTCTCAAAACCACAGCAAGTAGGTGCATCTCAGTTTATATCTGGATGACTTTCTCATTCTCTCTCATGTTTCTGCCCCTTCTCTCTCACCTACAAGGCTTCATTTCCTTCAGTCCCCTGCCCTATTGTTTATCGGATCTCGGGAACCCCCCTAGGAAGAGATGACCTACGCTGTTTAGATCTGTGTGTCTGTGTCCTTGGGCAGAGGTTTTCCATTGTTTCAGATGACACTAAAAAGGGGGCACCTCATTGATTCCTTGTCTACTCTGAGTGGAAAATGGCTATTACGTCCATCAGGACTGGGAGTCGCTTCCTCTTTCCGATGCCTCTCTTAAAATGCCACGATGTTCCAAGCCGAACCTCTACTTGCCCATCGACAATTCAAAATCAGCCTACGTGCTGTCTCCTACACTGGAATCGTAAGTTTCTAATGCCCGTACTAGACAATCTGCGGATTCAAACACCTAAAATTGCTGGGGTTTTAAATAACGATATTGTCTTCCAACAAAGAACACTATGTTGAGGTGAGGAAAATGTAGTTGTTTTTAAAGTTTCTTTTATAAAGCTTTTAAATGCAACTGAACGTGGAAAGTTCCATATGGTGTCACGGTGTTTTTTAATTGTTTCTTCTACTCCTCATTTCTTGTTAACTGCATGACATTTTGATATGGTGTGTCTTACTTTTCCCTCAACCACTCTTCCCAGTTTTATGTCTATATATATAGCTATATATCTATCTCTGTCGAACTATGTATATCATTCTCATTTTTTGGGGCAGGGGGAGGGAGGAGACAAGTGAAAGTTTTTTTCTGTGACAGACATTTCTTCAGCTTGCTTTCTTAGCTAGAAGTTGAAATCCATTTACACCGTTTCAAGGCTTTTCACACCATGGCTGGCTGGCTCTTCCTCTCTGCCCTGTTCTGCCTTCCACCCCCCGCTTCTCTGCACAGCCCCCTCAGCTCCACCTGAGAGAAGTCTCATCTACCAGATTTTTAGACAAATGGCCCGCAAAAAAACTTGCTGTCACACTGTCCCTTTTGCGCGATCGATCCCTGAATTCATTCACAAGGACTTGTACTATGAGTAGACTTAATCTTAGATACGTTAGTGCACAGGTAAGACCAGTAGTTTTACTTGTATAATTCCAGCGACAAAACCCTCTACTGGGAATGACACTTTATCAGCAAGAGGAATTTTTTTTTGCCATTGCTTGATGTGTGGATCTGGGAAATTTTTTCCAGATTGTTTGTTTTGGTTAGATGGGGGAATATGGCCATGGCAGCATTTTTTTAGCTTTGTCCTGAGTTAAATCTGCTGCCACCTCCAAATCTACCTTTCTTTTAAGAACTCAAAACAAAAAGAACAATGTAAATTCCTGATGGCTAAAGCAGAAGGGAAGAGATGGCATTTACTACTGTAAATAGGATAGGATAGGAAAGAAAACATATCAAAAGGCGTATGAGTCTGTTTATCAGCCTCTATATTCTTCTTAATATTCCAGAGCCTGCTGAAGTTGGCAAACCAAATGGTACATAAATCTTTGCCATTCTTTAGCTTGCAGATGGTTTGGATTGCAGACTGTTGATGTTCTCACTTATTTTGGGACCCAACCATTACAGCAGAATCCCCAATTTTTATTAGTCTCTAGGCAGTATTGTAATCTAAATCTTAAAAATAACATAATTTTCACAATCTGTCTAAAATGTAGCTGCTACAACAAAGCATGAAATAAGCTTGACAAATCTTTTTCAACTTGGCTTGTGCCTCCCGGCACCTCAGTCATCCCTGCTGTGAATAAAGCCCATTAGAGTGCATAAGTGGCACCACAGCAATGAATTACACCATAATCCAGCAAGCTGCTTTGCATGGCCGGCTTCTGCACCCACGTGGAACCCCGGAGTCCACCAAGACACAGCAGCTTGCCTGACTGGGTCGGTAGTTTGTCTGGTGGGAAATTACCATATGCAATATGCAGAAACGTACCTGTGTGTACAGTATCCAGTTGCACGCTCTTAATTTCAAAGAATTATTTGCAACATGAGCCAGATCCTTCCTCGTTTGAAGGCAGTGGAAGGACCTTCATGCTCTTCTCTTAAAACTGATCCCATGCACAGGTTCAATACAAATGTTTTTACTTCAGTTCTAACTGGGTGTCATCTGTTAAGTGCCAGACTGCAGGAAAACAACCTTTATATTAATTTATCAACATTTGATTTGCTCATTAAGCATCAATGATTTGGCCAGTCCTGAAGAAGACTCAAATTAAAGACTATTGCTGCCCCAGGGATTTTATAATCTAAATCAGATACAGGAAGAAAAAAATCTCAGGGAAGCTAAGGACACAGAATAACTTTGAAGGCTCACTCTCTTTTCCCTTAAGCTCTTTTCCTTCTCTCATTTCCGTTCACAGAAATAAAAAATGTGTGCAAGCCCTTGTCCTCTAGTATCTTAGCAGCTGCTACCTTCTCCTTACTGGCCCAACAAATGCCATTTTCCCCCTTTTTATACATTAAATACACGCCACAAATATCTTTTGTCTTTTAGGCTTTATTAAGCTGATATTATCACTCCTTTTTGGTTTGTCCATTAGCACCCAAGACTGCCAGAACTGCTGGATGCAGGTAGTTAACTTATTCTAGGGTACCTGCTTTAGGAGGTTAAAGACAAATTCGTCTTCCTCCATTACAATATATCCTAGCATAGAGTGTCATAGTCTCAAATTTCTGTTTAGGCCCCAGGAGGTTTTTGTACCTGTCCTTTTGTCTCCTTTTCTGCTGCATCAAACACAAACTTCCTCACTTGGCCTTCCAGGCCTTTCCCTGGCTGGTGTGTGGCCCTGTCCATAGCGGTCGTTAGATTTCATGGCAGGTCCTACAGATCATTACTGGTGCAAACTTTCTTTTCTTTGGCCCTGGGTCACCCACACATGGAAGGAGCTGTCCTGTCCATCAAAAACCATAATGTTGCTAAAGTTAATGTGTGTTCATAGCCCAACAGAAGAATCACGTCCGTGGCAGCTGGGTCACCACAGATTTGTAAAGTTGCCCTTGTCTCATACTTCCCAGCCAGATTGCTGTGATCTCACATAGTTGCACTTAATGCTATAGCATTGCTTTTCCTTGGGGCAAACAGTGTCTATACAGAGGAGAAGATGAAGTCACACCTGAAGCACTGAGTCTGCTGGATGGACCCACACTCCGTGAGACCCTACTACTACTGTTCCTCTGCAGTCCTGGGACTGAGGATACAGCCTCCTGGGCACTGATGTGCAGATAAGATGAGAGCTCTGCTGAGGTGAAGCGACAGGCTGCCCGCCTCACTAGTCCCAATCATCTTACCATTGCTCTGCACCCTTGTTTTCACCCCTTTTCCCGCCATTTGCTGTATATCGCTATGTTCCCATGGCTTTTCTGGACCTGCGATTGTCTTTTTGTAGACTCTGTGTAAATGTGAGTGTGCACACAGTGCTTTCTGACACGAGCTAACTAGCCCCGTGCCCCTAGGCACTCTTGTCATACAAACCCTTCAGATAGCATCCTTGCTGTTCTTTTGGGGGTTTGAAGTAAGCAGGGAGGTGGAATGTCAGCGGTGTGGGATTGGAACAAAATTCTTATTTACCAAATTTGTCAAAATTTCTATTAGTCAAGGTCTTTTGGGTTTTGTTGTTTGTTTTTTTTCTTCCCTGAAGCTTTTGTTGTCTTTGTTGATTTTCAGATCTCTTCTGTGCTTACCAGCATTTGGCAAACTGACCTTTCCAGCCTGATGCTGTAAGATTAATTCTACCTAGCAACTGGTGGTTTTTAGGATAAACTTCTGCAAAGCTGCATGAGTTACACAACAGAAAGCATGAAAGGCTCTATCATGTTTAAACAGGTTTCAATGTGGTTGGCTTACAACGCTGCCCAGAGAACAGCAAACTTGATGTCTTGTGTTGAAGGGTTAATTTCTCTGCTAGCTGCTCTGCCACACCTAAGACAAACCTTCCCAAACAGCAGGAGTCAGAGGCTGCACCCAGACCTGCCTGTTCAAAGGATCACCTGATATCTTCAGAAGTTTCATGTTACCCGGATTCGGAATCTTGGACAACTGCATCTGCTACAGTGGCACCCCCATTGCTTCCTATGAGTCAGGCCTTGGGGTGGTCGTAAACTGGATCCAAGAGTAAAATGCTTTTTTTTTTATTACTGCACTTGCTTGGTGGATGAGCTTGCACTGGATCAGCTCCGAGCCGCTCACCGTTCAGCTGCACAATCCCTAGAATTGCCTTCAGGGAAGGGGCCAGAGCTCGCTGGTGGGGGAGGATGTGGAAGGAGCAGTGGAAGGGCTCCTTGAAGGCAGCAGCGCACAGTCACTTTGCTTTAGATGTAATACAAAACTTCCCTCTTAATGTCAGAACAACTGACATTGTCAGCCTGGTAATGAAGTTTTTGGCAGGGGGGAGGTATAAAATGGCCCAGATGCTGAGATCTCTGTGTTCATCAGTTCTTTTCCTCCCTTCTTTTCCTGAGAGGCAGGGCGTCCTGGAAAGACAGAAGGAACAGCAACATAAATTAAGAGGGCCTGCAGGAGAATACTGGTAAGAGAGGATGGGATCCACCAGTTGTCCCATGGCAGTAGTTGGAGGTATCCTTACTTCTGTATTTGAGATAAGATATGTTTTTAAGATGCTTGGACATTTAGTTACCTTTCTGCTCAATTTACAGACTTGTAAAATAGCCCACTGCATTTTATATATTTTTAAAAGCATCTGTAAGTTCAATAAGATCACCTGGCTTAATAAGAACAAGGAAAGATTTCCCCAGGAATGCTCAGCATGAGGGAGGCTTCCTTCATGATATGGTAATTGTAGTAAAGCAGAGCAATAAGCATGCGTCTCCAGCCTATGACTTGTTCACATCATACAGCCCAGCCTTTCCAGTACTGCTTACAATTTCAAGAAAAGGAAGGAGAAGAGAGAAAAGTTAAAACCAGGGGTTATAATGACAGCAGAAATTGGAGTGGGCTGCAGCACACTGCTTGTTAAGTATTGTCCCTAGGCCAAAGAGAGTTAGGTATCTGGCAATAATTTAAACCTGTTTTAAAACTTCCTTCAGGAAAATTTACTAAAAGACTACCTTCTCAAATCCTGAATGCATTTGTGGAAAGATGTTTACTCCCCAGAAAGCCTCATCTTTTGCCTGATGATAGAGACAAAAAGATCAGTAACATGCAAACTCTCCCCAACATTTTTCTCTTCAGGATTATTTAAAGCTATAGAGCTAACACATCGAGTTTTCTTTATATTTTTGAGGTTAGTTAGTGGAGTAGTGATACGATCATGAGGATGAAACACTGAAGAAGCTGCAAGAAAAGTAAGAAGTATTTCCTAGTTTCTCAGGAAATCCCTGTGGTCTGTTGTTTCAAATTTCTCTGTATCCAACATAACACAGCATTGACTGCACCAGCACAGGGTAAAACAAGCTGTGGCAAGGTGACTACCTACTTGTTCAGGATGGCTCAAAATCTGCACTAGGGAGATAAATTATGCACAAAAAATACAGGTAATGGTAATTTGTAAGGAAATGCCAAGGCTCAGAGAGAAAGCCGTAGTCTCAATCTAAGAAAAATTCTCAACTGTCTGCTCTGGGAAGGGCTAGATTAAAAAAAAAAAAAAATATCTATCTTCCTGCCTATGACTTTGTTCTGTAGTTACTGAAGTCAAGAGCAATATTCCCATTGACTGAAGATGTGCAATTATGAGTCTTGACTGCCTTGGAGATAAATCATCCATCTTCACTCTGCTAAAAAAGGAGCTTACAATCCCCTTTCAAGATTAATAACAAGTACCAAGAAACACCTGGCCATTTCTGGAAGCAACAGAGAAGAATACAAAGATTTTTGCACAAATTGCATCACTCAAATGACTGACAAGAAGCCCTCATCAGTCAAAGGGACGGGTCAATGTTTTTACGCAGGTACCTTGCCAGCAAACCAGTTAGTTTTCCTTCCATCTTCAATAATTCATAGCACAAGAATTAGATTCCTAAATAGTACTGCCCCCTCTGAGTGGAAACCATTTTAAAAATAGGTTAAAAATAGAAAACTTTATGAACAATAAATCCCTTACGTAGATTGTAAATGCAAACATAGTGCTTAACCGGTCATCTGCGATTAAATCTGAGGCTACTTGTATATTGGTGAGTATCTCTACCAGCATGCAGCTTGCCACAGAAGCAAGATCCTAATATGAAAACCATGGATCATTTCCGTTGCCTTTTCTCCAGTAAGACTGCCATTTGCTTTCAATAAAGAATCGCCTGAGTAAAGACAATAGAAGCAGGTCCCATATTTGAAAAACAAGAACAAACACAAATAAATACGAACCAGGAATGATGGAGAAGGAGCCAAAAATAAATAAACCAGAGGAAAAAGAGCAAGAGAAATAGACAGTTTAATGAGACTGGGACTGTGGAGATTAAGACAATTTTCATGCTACTTTTAAGCCCAAAATAAGAAGAAAGTGGTAAGTATTTTATTAAAAAAAAAAAAAAGGGTAGACATGTTTTGGCATATCATAAATTTCTCAGTATGCATGGGGGCTATTGCCTTGTTTTGATTTAGGAGAACTAAAGAGGTGTTCTTCAGTATGAAAAACATCTTTGAATAAATCACATTATCATATTTGCTAGACTCTGTGTTTTCTCCTCTGTTTTGTAGAAGTTATGGGCTGAGTTTGTGAGCCCTACACTCAGCCTCATGGCACCTCTGTTTTCACTAAAGCAGTTACTTCTGAAGACAGTTTCCGTTTATTTCTCGAGTTTCAGGGAGTATTCTTGGCACAAGTGGGCAGAACTCTCTTTAGTAAATATTTAATAATGGAGAAGGAAGAAAAAATGACGGGGCTACAGAGCCTTTTCCCTATGGTTTTCAGTAGTACAGTCTCAGGAACTTTTGTAAGTGTATAGTGAACCAAAAATCCAGTAACACCTTCCAAGATAACAGTGCCTATCCATCCTCTCTGTTTCTCCTTTCAATACAGCTGGGACACACCCACACTCAGAATAATTCCTCTCCCAGACAAAAAAAAACAACCCATAACAATAGTGGGGGAATGGGTATGAACACAGCCCTGGAGGGGGGAGGGAAGGAGGTGGGGGGAGCCTAAATTGAAAACTAAAAAACCAGCATAAAGTCCTTAGCACAGAAAGAAAGAGCATTAAGTCCTTAGCAGAAGGAAATTAGGGTCAACTGAGCCACGAGTAGGAAAAATGAGAGGAAGACAAAATCCTTGCACTGGGTGGGAGGGTAGATGGCAAGGGGAAATGGTATGGACAGAGAGCCTTTGGTGTGGGAAGAGAATTGAGATCCTAGCAGAAAAACTGGGGTACAGTGGTGTGTGTGTGTCTTTGTGGAGGATGGGAGGTGGGAGTGATTACGGTACTTTTTAAGTAAGGAGCAGGTGAAGAGGGACACTGAGCCACCAGCAAGGCAGTAAAATAATGACCTTGTGATGTCTTAGGTATGAAACATGCGCCTGAGGGAACCCTGAAACTGAAATGGGAGTGTCACATAGGGAGATGTTTTGTGCAGGGTATGAAAGGTGGCTTTAAAAAGAACAAATCTTACAGATTCATAGAGTGAGGCAAGACAAATGGGGATTCCAGTCGAGCCGGGTGTTTCCAGGAACCGGCTCCTCTGAGGCCCCTTTGCTTTGTTGTTAATTCCCCCACGTTGCCTTAAGGTGACCAGGGCCAGGAACCTGCTGTCCCCAAAGGGCTCTTCGGTCACTGGGGTGGGAGCAGTTTTCAGGCAGACCCCCACGTAGGACGGTTAACCCTAGCCACTTCCACAGCCACCACAAACATGAACTTGCCTCCTGGCTGTCCATCTCCTCCGGGGAGCCATGTGCCACTTTGGAGAAGGGTGAGCGAGGACGCGCTCTGCTAGGGCAGCACATCCTCATGGCCTGAACAGCAAATCTTTATGAGCGATGGCAAGTTGTGTTCAGTCTGCCCGGCACTTTGGGAGCGCAGTCACGCAACGACAGAATGAACAGATGCTGAAAAGACAGTTTACAGGGAGCAATTTCTCTGTACTCCACCAAACCAGTAACCCTGCACATATGGCTTGTCCATCCATACTCCAGTATGCCCCATTTTCCTCTCTCTGACGATGTAGAGGCATTAGTGTCTTTTCAAGATTCTTTTGCATTATTGTCACACAACGGTTTGTATATTTTTCTAATCTAACACATTCAGTTGGGGTATATACTTGCACTGTTACTAAAACACATCTTGAACTGCACCGCTTCAGACAGCTTTCTCTCCACCACAGAGCAACCACCGAATACTCAGCGACACAGGATCTTTTTTTAACACTGTGGTTATAACCACTGACTTCATCTAACAGGTTCATATCTGCCTCGGGAAGCACCAGCACAGGAGCAAGACTACGCTCTCAGTACCATCTCAAGCTGGCTGTTTTCTGCTTGGGGAGAGGTATAGGAAAGGCAGATCTGGCTGGGCACTTTTGCTACCTGTATATGCTACAGGCAGAGAGGCTGCCCGTTTTGGGGGTGAAGCAGTAGAAATCTTTAGGGGTGGTAGGTTTGAGTGGCCTGTTACAGTGTGGCTGTAGCACTTTCATAGACCTGGGGCACAAAATTCCTGTGTAGGAGCCCTTGAGGAGACACACTATAGTCCCCCAAATCAATGAGAAGTCAAGAAAGTAGTTTTTGTTCCCCATCCCTGCAGATTTGGCTGCTCTGAGTATAATTTCATACTCATTTAGGCAGGGGGAGTAGGATTACACAAAATATGATTAATCATTAGAAATGGAGAAGAGCAATTAGGATCAATCAGATTGCATGCAATTTTAGAAACCTGAAGCGATGGACACAGGACACCATAGTGCTATGTGCTGTACAGACACAAGAGAGAAAGTCCCTACCTCTCAGGACTGAGCAGTTAAGCTTAAAACTGGAGACAACAGACCAGAACAGACAAACCAGACGGGACAACAACTCGGGCATCATGACAAGACCTGCATGACAGTCGACGCACTGTTGTCAGCTCTTCTCAAAAAGGATAGTTTTGAGGAGTGTGATGAAGTACTTGAGGGACGGTGTAAGGTGACAAGCTTACTGATGCTTCTGGAGAAAGCCTTCCCAGGAGAAAGATGGGGGGGAGAGGGGGGCAGAAAGCATGGAGATCTCTGTCTAACTGAGCCATGGCCGTAGCAGATTCAGTGTATATGTTTGTTATGGCTGTGTAGCCTCTTTGAAGGACACCTGAACTAGGTTTTTTTTGGCCTAATCGGTTCAGCTGATCAAAAAAGTGGTTGGATGGAGGGAAGAGGGAGGAAAGAGAAAGAAGAAAAGCCACATCTGCTGTGTAATGAGAGCCATGCCATGGGCTGGTCGGAAATGTGGCAGCGTATTGCAAGTACACGCTACTCCCCACTTTGAAGCAATCCCCCTTTTTTCCTCTCTGTCTGAGATCAAGGCTGGATGGCAAGAGGGAAATGGACCTTTGCAGAAATGCAGTGTTTTTCCTGTCTTGTGACCAGGCACATATGTAGCTGTGAATCTGAGTAGTGTCAGTCAACAAAGTAGGATGTGTCAGTAAATTTCCCGCTGGAACTGCTTTTATTCAACGCACTTCCAGTTCTTGCATGGCGCCCATTGACTTGATGCTGAGTGGCTCTGTGGTAAATGAAGCATTTTGCATTTCCAGCTTGGGACATGGCAGAAAATAAACAGGTTTTCTACTTAGAAGAAAATTTAACCTTGTGCAAGAAGGAAGGACATTCTGAGCAGTCCTTTCACAATATCTCCAGGCAAAGAAGGGACATGTTTTTGTCCCTTAACACTTCTCCCCTCAGAGCTGAAAGCCAGCCTTGACCCATGGGAGCCCCTTTTAGTCTCCAGCTGTTGATAAGCTTGGATGGACTCTTCCCTGCCAGTCTTCTTGGGATGCCATGACTGGCAACCCCATGTTTATTGCCCACTTACTATGAAAAGGGCAAAGACTGGTCATGGTGGGGAGATAATTGTGAGCCAGAGGTGATGTGTGAAGTACAAAAGAAATAACAAAATGTATCTACATAGCACATACAGAGTATGCAAAATTTTTGACTGTCCCAGATGGATCACCTTGAAGCAATTTCCTGATGTAAATTAGCTCCCCTTGAAACATCCCAGAAAAAATGCCAGTCTGCTGCAGGGAAACTGAAATACTTCTGAGCGACAAAGAATAATAACAGAAATACAAACTGTGATCTATAGGTGAGCATCAGGGACAGGAAAAGTGTGGCTGTAGAGAAAGATTATAGATGAACTGATCATAGGAAGGAAATTTGTTGGTTTCTCAGATGTACTGTCACAAGTTGCTTTCTAAACAAGAGAGTTTAAACTGCACAGAGTAGTATTTTGCAACTGTAATATGAATATGTAATATCATAGTATCCACAGTGGTTCTGTAGCAGCAAACAAACAGAAATGAGGGAAAGAATGACCCTGGAATAAGATCAAAATCCTGAATCAAAAAAATGTGCCCTAGTCCCATGTTTGCCAGGAAGTTCCTTTATCTGGACCCCAATGCTAATGGAATTTTTTCACCCTACATATCTACTCTCGTTGGTAACAGACAATGCGTGGGGTACCATGGGTTTCACGGTCTGTCCCTCCTTTGTCGTCCCCCTTCCCTGTCCTCACCCCTGTTGTGATCCTGTGTCTGTTCAGATGGAGATCAGTTGGACCACACTGTAGATCCTTCTTTTCCCATACACCTGAATTTCCTTCCAGTGGAAACCAGGCGGCAGGAAGAGGAAAAAACTGTGCATCAGAACCTTATCCCTATATGCAGTTACAATGTGGCCAGGGTACATTTTGGGAACTGAAAAGTCTGGTCCCACAATTTTAGACACACCCAGAGGGTACAAGTTGCCTGATAACAGCTTTCAAAAATTAGGGATTAAACTGTGTTTCTTGCTGCCCTCCTCTGTAAAACAGGAATAATACTTTACAGCAAAGCTGACAACGTCAGCTCTTTTCATGATCAGACGAGTGCACGGAGAGAATAATTATTTGTCTGTAAGCACTTGGTTTGCAGGTGGCTTCAAAATTATCAACGAAAGGTTGTGTTAATATAGATATTCTGCACACCTAAATGTTAAATGTCTGCTGTTACAATTAAAAGGGCAAAGGAAGCCTATGGAAAATTGATAGGTAAATGTCTGGCTGAGATTTCTGTTAATTAAAGCATGTGATTTATTAAAACAAGACAAAACACAGTGAACTGATTCAAGACCATCTGTCCATGGTAATTATAAGTATATATTCCTAGTATTGCATCATTTCAGTAATAACCATAGTTGAATAAGCAATTTGAAAGAAAGATAAACCCATCAAACATAAGTTCTTTGTGTGAGCAAAACGAGGACCCAGTCCTCAGTCAGGACTGGGCATCTACGTGCTTTGACAATACAAAAAATATCAGTAAAGAAAGGGAATGAAAAGTGATTGAGGACTAAACAGCAGGTTTTCACATGTTTGAAACTGTTGACTAATACGCACCTATGACTAAGAAAAACAATATATTGACTTCTCAATTACTCAAGTTTTGCCCTTTTTAAACAGTATTTTATTATTTTGACTGCTCCTCCACAGACTTTTATCAGAAGTAGGATAAACAATGATCAAAATATGCACTGGAACGTTTTCCTTTGGGAGGGGGGGAGGAAGGAAAGCATCTTTCTCCTCTGACAGTGTTTGAATTTTAATGTAAAATGCATTCTGAGCTAATCCTCTCTTACACAGGCTTGTTCTTGCACTGAGAGATGACAGGCCTTTAAATCTGCCAAAGATGAGTTCAGGCCTTTCTTTCTGGCTCTGCATTGCTTCTGCAATACTTGCTGACATCACTGCTGCTTAGGGGAGCAGAAGGAGTCTAACTTAGTTTGAGGGTGAGTTGTGGAAATGGGAAATGCTGACAGCTGGGCCTCAAAGGTGAAGGAGGAACTGATGTTAAAACCATCTTGAAAAGAACAAAATGGATAAGTAAGAGTAGCAAATAATTAGTCAGACTTTAAAGGAGATTCTTTCTATACCATAAACCTCACATTACTACATTATATAAACTACATTAGCTGTATCCATGTTAGCAATTGCAAGACACTAAGCCTATGCCTGTGCTAGTAAATTAAATGTGCTCGTGATCCCACTGAGACTACTCATTTTGTTAAACTCTCTTACCTCCCAAAACAGGGTGGCTGCTTCCGAATCGCTTATTGCGAATGGTCCCTGACTGATTACCCTGCAGGATGTAGGAACTGCGTGGGGAAGGGTTGCATACCCTAGGTCAAGCATCAGAAGATCCTTCTGACAGGATGCCTTGCCAGGGATACTCCTTCCAGTTTAATAGTCTGGATGCTCAAATTCTAGTTCCAGGGGACATTCACTGTTTACTTCAGCAGTATAGGGAGGACAGTGCATTTGTCTACTAACAGGAATAAATGTGTTGAAGTCAAGAGAATAACTCATAAACATGAAGGTATAGAGCTAGTATGTTGTACTATGTATGTAAAACTACAATATGATTAGTAATTATTTCAGCCTCAGTCTCTGCATACTTACATGTATTTGTTCTGTGAAGCCACAGGCCTCCAAACGCTTGAGAAGATCTGGTGGCTATTTATATGCATAGAGTTACTTGCATACTTCAGGGTTTGACATACTGTGGCCGAGACAAAGAAGCCACCAGGAATGCACATAAAAACATTTAGTTTATTTCTTCTGGCAACTGAAATTTATATTATATTTCTGGTAGTACTTCACTATGTCCTGAGTCAGAAAATTGGTAATATGAATGATTGAGTTTTGGGAAGGTAAGGCCCTCACCACAAGATAGGAGATGTATGGATTGTTCAAAGTAGCTAGAAGCGCACCAGAATTTTAAAGGTAGCACAGTGTTATTGTTTTTTTTCTCCAATAAAGCCTTTTAATTCACCTGTGGGGATAGTATATTTTATAGATTCAGTGATGGACACACCAAACATGCAGTGACCTGCTAATACTTAACCAATGTGGTGTTAAGGAAAAGACGTACAAGACTATGGGAAGTAAAATGTTCCTTGTTCAAATTCAAAGGAGAAGTTTCATGAACATTCTCTTAAAATTAAGCCCTCTATCCATAGTTATCAACCCTCACTTCCTGGTCACACAGGATCTGGTTCTATATTACAGGCCTGCAGCAAAAGAAGCAAAGCAAGAGAGCAGGCAAGAGTGGGAGACAAAATTAGTATTAATTTTTTACTCTCCTGAGTAATCAAGTATTTCCATATGCCACACAGCAAATGAAACCTGGTTTCCAACTCATTTTCATCTCATGATGGGATCCTCTGGTGGTGCCACCTCTGATGAAAACTTTTCATGAGGTTGGGACATAGAATATTGCTCTCCTGTGTAGGTTCTTTTATGCCTAACATGGCTTGGGTCGATGATACACATTTTCTTCCGTATAAGGCTGTAGGCTTTCCCTCTGCTATATGCAACTGTCTGTTTTTGGGAAATATGTAGGCATCCAGTATGACTGAAACCACTAGCTTTAAGTGAAACTGGGCTGAAAATGGCCAGGAGTTATTTGCAAAGGGAGGACAGACAGACACACAAGAGCACACATACGCTCAGAGCATGACTGCATCACTGTAATTTCCATAGAAGCTAAAAATAAATAAACACAAAAGTCTGATTTCACTGCACAATGTCTTCCTTAATTGTAAAAGTTCAGCTGGGCTAGAAACCGAGTTAACCACATTTTAATGCTAAGCATATTTGAAGACTCATGCTGCAGGCCTAAGGCAAGTGTGTTCTCAGAAAGTAGGCTCCCCACCAGGCACTGAGTGCAGCCACAACAAATCATCTTCCTTTGCACGACTAGATCCTGAAATGGGGTGCAAAGACCATGCAACCACCACCCCAAATGAAAATAAGGAAGCTCTGCTGCACCAGTGGTGACACAGACCTGCTTCTTTCACCCCTGCCAAGAAACTCTGGACGCCTTCTCTTCAGAAATCGCTGGCCACGTTACTGAAACACGTGCGCTTCCCAAGTTCTGTCAGAAAGCGCGCACATCCTCTTTCCAGATCTTGGCAACACAGAAACACAGAAATTGGATGATTCTGTGAGGAATAATCTGGAGTCCGGGGTTCCTATGGCTCCGTTATATCCTCAACAATAGCTCAGCAACAGATGCCGTTGGTAGGAACTCAGTGTGTATACCACACAGAGGAATTTTCACGGAGGGAAATCGGCTTTGTATGGAGGATGTTGGAAGGCTCCTGTTACTCATGTGTGGGAGGGGAAGAAAGGTGCCCACCACAGCTTCGACAAAATCACAGTGGGTCTCCACAGCTCTGAGTGGATCCTGTTGCCTGGGTGTCTGGGGTTCAGGGACAAAGTTAATTGTTTTTCTGTCTGAGGAATGTGGATGACTTGGTAGATTGTAATCACTCAAACTGGATTGTGCTGCTCTTCAGGGGCAAAAGAGCTCTCCTTTCTGCTTGACTATCGGCCAACTGAAATCACTTTTGTTTGGGGAACAGGGAAGGGCCAGAGCTGTGACCTATGAAACAGATCTGTGAATCTCTTGGCTTATAAATGCCAGCAGAGAGAGGCTGGGCCCATTATGACAGCTGCCTGTAAAAACTGTGACCTGACAGCGAACTAAATGTCAACTCCTCTTAACAAAGGAATCGCTAGACTGCTGCTCAAAGAGAGGAAGTTCTCAAGTAGGTATTTTGTCATTTAAGTGACATCCTTCCCTACTGAATGCAGGCTTCATCACAGCATTTCCTACTATTGTTGCCTAGCATCTGGATTACTGCAGCTCCCCTCCAGGGGGCTGGCGATAGAGATTCTCCAAAAGCTTCAAGCACATAATTAGATTGCTCCCTCAGTAAGCAGAATTTCCCGGAGGGGAAGCACATTGCACCACTGTTCCACAACTTGCCCAAGCTGCCAGCAAGAGCCAAGAACAAAGCTGGTTCTTGAATCTACAAGGATCTGCAAATTCATTTGGCCCATAATGCGTAGCAGTAAAAGTCTGGCAGGGCTCTGACACAAGAGTTGCATGCATCTAATAAAGTGCTTTGGATAGCAAAGTCCAAGAAGAGCTGGGCTGCAATTTGGCAGGCAACTGAGCCAACCTCGCAGCTCCGCGTTGCCAACAGGCTCCCCTTGCACCCTCCTGCTCCCAGCTGGGTCTCCTGCCCCTTCCCTGGAATCATTCTGCAAGGTGCTCATCCGACCAAGCCAGGTGACCAAGAAAGCTGACTCAGCTCCTAAGCCCAGTAGACCACTCACTTTTTTGCTGGCTTTGTTTTCTGACGTGGTTAGCAAGACAAACTGACCCACTCTTAAACTAAGTGCAAGATGAATGCTGGAGTTGGTGCAAGGCAAGCATTAATGGCATGTGCCTGTGGGGGAGGAAACACAGGAGAAAAAGAAGATGAGCAGCCCCCTTTCAGCAGCAGCAAGCTGTTAAATCACATGCAGCATCACATTAAACCCCACCCTTGGGCTTTGCTCATTGCCAAGTCTTTTTTTTTTGAATTGCAAAACTCTACAGTGGGTGATATATAATCTATTTTGGGACTCAGTGTGCAGTTCAAACAGATTTTACAGGAGGTACGGATGATGGCAACCCACTGGGCAGATAACAGCCCAAACCGTACCTTGGAGTATGATTCCAACATAGCATAAGCTGCTCTAAATTTGGGCTACTGCTGCCTGATTCCCCCTCCCTCCTCACTCACACATTTCTTCCTTTCCTGCACGTTTTGGCCTCATGTCTTGCATGGCACTGATGCCATTGGAACCAGAAGACAAACCACGCTCAGGGAGCTAGAATCTAACCTGTCAAAAAATGGTTTGTTTCTTCAGGAATCTGTTTTCTGAATTGGACCACTGCACACAAGGCGAGCTCATGCAAAGGAAGGGGCACAAACTTTTAGCTGATGGCATAAACAGAGATAAAGATACTTTGCCTTTTTAGCAACCTTTTACTTTTTTAATATGCACGTAGGCACGTTTTCAAGCTTAGGCACTAGGAACAAAAGGGGAAGATTCAAAAGGGACTCAGGCTCTAGGCAGGTACTCAAGGACTGTAATTCATGAGCTTGATTTAGGCATCTCTCTCCCCTTCCAGGAACAGAGGGAGTTAGGCAGCGGTGCATCCTTTTCCTAGCAACAAAAACTCTGAGTAAGGGAGAGCAGCATCTGTTGAAACCAGCCAGTGGGAAATGAGAAGGCAAAGAGGAGAGCTGAGATTCTTCCTCTTCCCAGATTTAGACTTCTGTATGATGAGACTGGAACATATTTTGAGCCCTCCTTCCTTTCATTCACTTCTAGATTTAGGAAAATAGCTCTTTCCCTGGGAACAAATGTGTGTCTTGCTGAAACATGGCCTCCAAGGAGAAATTCTTAATGGTTTGAATATCCACCAAAGGAAAAAAGAGATCAGCGTTCTATCCAGATCCTCCTCAGAGGGACGGTGTTCAAACCTGCAGATCCCTTCTTCCCAAAGGGGAGCTTTTGACGCTGGAGCTAGGAGGCTAAGCTGCACGAGCCTTCCCCCCTGCAGCAGAGACCACGGGACAAAAAAGCACGGAAGAATCACAAAGCCAGGAAAAGCACAAGCAATAATAGGAAGCCCAACACTGTACCTTAATTATAGAGGTGCTCCCCTGAGAGATGGAGGTCTTGGGCGCCAGTCCTTGATTCCAGCATAGATCACATTTTTTAATCCAGTGACTCCTTAAAGCAAAATGCATAAGCAAACCCAGAGGCAGGGCTATAGGGAAGGTATTAATTCTCCTTACTCACTAATTCCTTTGATTTTTGAAAACACAAGACATTTGTACAGTTGCTAATAACACGCTGTAAATGCCCAACAGCTCCAAGCAGGAGAGAGAACGAATGCTTTGTTATTCTAGGAAAATAGATGTGTATTTTTACTGTCGTCATAACAAAGGAGGCTTTAAGCATTCCTCTACATGCCAGTTGGGTTGTTTTTCTCATCACAGATATTCATCTCTCTGCAGTCTGTAATGTCTTTCGGTGTTCATATGTGATGTATTCTGACAGGTTTTTTACAGTTAAAATTCGATATTTCAAGAAATCCATTCACAGTCTGGCTTTGAATATAGCACGTGAAGTTACTTTAGCTTCTGCATCACTTTCCATTTTATTTTCCGCAAACTTTGGTTAGCATATTCCTGTAAATGTGTGAAACTTCAAATTGGAAAGGACTTGTTTCAATTCTCCTTCTGTTAGTAGAAGGTTGTCATCTCTCCAAGAGATAGAGGGAATGGGGTTTGACTGAGGGTTAGATTCCCTTCCTACATACTATTACTTCTGGAAAGTTAGTGCATGTCAGGTGTTTGGAAGAGAGCACATGATGTTGTTCCACCAGGAGGTAGGATTGCCAGAGGTCAGTCTGAAACTAGGGACTTTGCATGGCTTCTCCAGCTAACCTACCTCTGATGTTCAGATGTTGAAACAAACCACAGCATTTTGTTTTGATAAAAACAAGCCTTGAGGTAATCGGGCACATGGGATTAACAGCAAATACTTGTACAAGGACTGCAACAAACAGACACTAAAATAACGTAAAATAGCAAAACTAAAGTCTCTCTGCAAAAGTTTTAAGATTTAAAGATTTTTAAGTTTTAAGGGCAGAATTTATCGAAGTCCAAAACTTTTTTCTAACTGCTTATATCAGAACAGAATTTCTGTATTATTTCCTTACATAAATAATCTGAAAAACCGGTATTGAGTCCTCCTCTTGTTTACAAAACTCTGTAGCATTAGGCTACTATTTATAAAAGCACTATCCTCTCCTTCAAACTCTGCATTTCTTGTTCTCTTGGCATCTGTGTTCAGGCCAGGAAGAGGATCTGGGTGAGAAGGAGGGTTATGGGCTCAGGATTTTATCTCTGCAGAGTCTGGCATGGTCCTCTCTTGGGAGGCCGTACCTTGGTACCTGGATTAAGTGTTTTGGTGAGAGAGGCAACTGTTTGTCTAGGGAGATGACAGAATCAAAGGCATGTGTGAATTCACAAGACAGGAGTTTTATGTGGGACCCTAACGAGCAAGGGACACCTTTGCAAGGCATCTGATAGCCTGAGAGAAGTAGAAATCCCATACTGTAAATGTGCCAGAGAGATAGGATAGCCTTTTCACAGAGACAAAAGCAAAGTTGTTGATGAAATTACCTGTGTTTCATGAAAAATAATTTTTTAAAACTGTATTCTAAGACACGTGGTATGAGTTAACAGAAAGAGAAGGCCTTAAGTCCCTAAAACAACACAGGGCATGTGGCTACATGCAGAAGGCAGGTCCGGAATACCCGACGGTATGTTACTTGCTTGGGGGTCTGGAAGAATGTGTCATGGTTGTCTTTTGGCCTGAGTTTATTTATTTCCCATGAAACGAACATATAAAGAAGTGGGTGAGGCAAAAGGATAGGTTGGTGCACATCCAAGGCTCACCCCGACATACCAGAGACATGTGTCTCGACTTGGGACTACCGTGGAGGTACTCCTGGGTTCTGGAGTTTAGACATAACTCCATGAGATTCTTTGACTTTGCTTGCAGCTGCATCTAACAGAAAGGTATTGTCAGTGCTGGCAGGGAGAGTACAGTATAGTGTAGTGCCATCTCCAGCACTGACATCTAATCTATACTGGTTGTGTAGGGAGTTTGAGCTGTTGGGTGAGTGTGGAAGGATACTCTCCTGTGACAGTGGAGTGGTCATACTAGAAGCAACCCAGTTAGTTCATACAACTACCCACAATTCTATAAGCATCTTGCCTGCATCCATACTGGATGCAATTCCAGCTTATGGAAATGCTCCAGGAACATTAGAACTATACTGTATTTTATAGGATAAAATGTCGTGGCTTGGAAGGCAGGGTATATAGAAGCACTTGGCAGAGTTATCAGCATCTAGAATAAATGTACTCGTGCAGCCCTAGCACAGATGTGTCCCTGAGTACTCTGTCCTGCAGGACTGGAATCTGCCAGGTGCTGTACACTCAGGCCACAATCTACCGAACAGCTTAAATATGTGCTTAATTGCAAGCAACGAGTCCAAAGCTTAAAGCTAAACAGAGGGAGAGGCATGCTGTTCAACTGAGGGCAAGAAAGCTCAGCACTTCACAAGGTCAACCCTTGGCAAAATTGAACCTTAATTTCTTGAAGCACCATAATTGTTCATGTGTCTTTGAGGCTTGAATTTGGAAATTAGGGTGACTATTATTTTAAGGTGTATGACTCAGGCCCTGAGTAACCAGAACAAAATCAGAGACAAGGGAGAACGAGAAGCACAAGGCATACCGTGAGGGAAAAAGCAGACGACTGAGTAAGAGGGTTCCCTGGGGTGAACTCCTTGCCATACCACCTGCAAATGCCTGTAACTCACTGCTACGGCATCCTTTTTATTGCCAACTTTATTACCAGATAATCTAAGTGTGATTTATGAAGCACCTGGGGACAAGAATTACATGCGATCCCAGCCTGGCCACCTTCCCTCCTATTGTAAGGACTATCTCTGGGGTGGGGGCAGGGCAGGTGAGGGATTAAGAAAGGAATTTGGTGAGGTTAAGAGAAACAACAACATGTAAATTATTCTCCTGTCATGACACTTTTCAGGGTCTGTAAAAACGTGACAGATTGTGCTGGTTGGTTTTCACATTCTGTATTCCACAGTACATTTTGCATATATGCTTTATGAGCCCAAGTTCATGCCTACGAAGCGGCTCTTAACGAAGCATTTTCCAATGCTAGCGTTGCCATAAAACGTATGAAATTCTGACAAGCAGCTTGGATCTGAGCAAGATTCTGTGTCCTTACAAGGCACAAGAGATAATTCCTGGCACAAGAAGCTTAGATTAAACAGGCAAAACACCGAGGATCGTTTCAAAATGCCCTGGATAGAGTGATACATTTATTTTAATTATGTATGAACTCTTGGCAGATTATTTTCATTGACTGCCACCTATCTAGCACAAGGTGGCATGGTAAGACTGCATGGCTTTTAATGACCTCATGTCAATACTATGTCACAGTTTGAGCTAAAAAGGGGACAGGACACTAGCAAACATGAACTGTAGTTAGGATTTGTCTACTGGAGGGAGGTTTGGTGTGAATTTGAGATGTGGTCTCTGATTCTGCATTGACAATGCTGCTGAATGGCTTCATCCATTTTGGAAGCAGATAAGATGACTCTCTTGGCCACCTAAAAGCATCCACATAAGTCACTAACGAAGAATGACTGTTCAATGTGCTTTCAGTATCTATGTTTGTGGATAATCAGAACTACAGTATTTCTTCACCTGGCCCTACCCCTAACGCTTGAACAACTCATCTACAGACATAATAAATCTGCCAGCACTTAAGAGCAGGATTCCTTTCTGCATATGTTAATGTCCAAATAAATGGCACAGTCCTGAAGAAGAGATCCATGCGTGTAATTGTAAGGCCTGCTTCACACAGGATAGACTACTACTGATGTTAATAGTCTTTCCCAGGCTTAACAGCTATGAACTCTCCCCTCATTTCACATGGAACCAGCATTGTTAGTAGTTTGCTAGGTTTCAGAATCTCCCATGGGATCCTACTTGGCTGCTGAGTACAAGTCATTCTGTATTGCTTTTGGAATAGTTTATCATACTGTTTTCTCAGCTGCCAATAAAAGCTTGCCTCACTTCTCCCAAGACTCATCTTTCACAAGGAGTTTTACCTTTACCCATCTCCAACTGGTAGGAGAGAAACCACTTTTTTTTTTCATTTTTGCTCTTGCAGGGTTCTAAATAAATCTTCCTTTTTATCTCCACCCTAGAACTCAGTCCTCACAGCTAATTTAAGCCAGCTACCTCTATTTCTGGCTGGTGTTCTGCTCTTTCTGAATCTCATGGGCAGAAGCTGATGTCAGTTGCAGGTATTTGAAAACCTGTCTGGAAGTTGCATTCCTGTGAAGCAGGTGCAAATCTGAGTAGCATCTTGGAGATCAGAAGATGAACTCACCCAGTTAAAACACAGGTGACCTAGTCTAAACGGGAAGAGATGACAGCTTTATCTTTAGCAGGCAATGGGGCACAATAAAAGGATGAGGGAGGTGTGGGAAGAGACTCATCATAAGTAAATTACAACTCCTATCAGCCTAGCTTGAACTCAGCATGTGGGAGAGCAGGGACTGCTGCTGTCATCGTTGCCCTTGGGTTTTTTTTGTGAGGGGAAGTAAACAACTCTAAATTTCAGCCTGGCTTCTATAGAAGCTTGTGTGGGTGTCCCAGTAGTGTTTGGTAAACAGGTTACAGCAGGAGCTGCAAGTAAAATAAGATTTTTTTTCCAAATAAACAAGTTTAACTTAATGAAGACTCAAAATTAATATGTGTTGGGGGGTTACCCCAGGAGTCTCATTATCCCTAATTGGATGTTTTATTTCATCAAGTAGTCAGCGTTAACTTTTAGCTTCGTGAGGGAAACAATCTCATATTTAATCGCCCCCAAATTTTCCTTTATTCCTGGGAACACTTGGCAGGAATATGAGTATCTCTAGTGGCCAAGCTGTCAAACAAGCTTTCCCTTTTCAAAGGACATTCTTTTTTTCTCTTTTTTTTTTTCCTCCCCTCGCTATCCAGGGCCAGTTTTGATTGTCTCTCCCACTCAACACCTCCTACTTCATAGGCAGCAGCGGTCCCAACAAGCCCTCCAGCAGACTGAAAGCCACGACTGCTTTCTGCCTGGGTGACTTCCTGTCTTGAGGGCTCTGTGCCCAAATTTACACCAGGAGAAATCAGTGTAACTCAGGTTTAATATAGTTCAAAGCAGAGCTAATTTTGTGCTGGAACAGTCTGGAATGGCGTACCAAACTCTGGTTTTGGCCATATGTACTAGTATTTCACACTCCTTCCACAAAAAAAGTAAGCTTTGGCTCATAGTATTATCTATTTTTACCTCATCTTTAATGTATTCTAGAATTACACCAGCTAAGCAAAACCACCTTTTTTTTTTTTTCTCACCTCATCCATCTAAAATCACTATCCAACATAAGTGAGCAGGGAAATAAAGATTTCTTTTTAAATAGCAATAAGAAATGGATGATTTATCAGAGGCATTTAAAAATATTAATGGTGTAAAGACAGCTTGACAAATAAGGGATAATTATTCTCATCTCCACAGGCCAAAGTACAGCTGTGGCATCCTTCCAAGCAGTGCTCAAGATGTTTGAATTCTATTTTAGTTGATATTTGACAGAAAGGATTTTATTTTTGCATTATCTAGGGGAAGTGGAAATGATTATTTGTTCTGTTCTTTTTCCCACTTGCTCTCCTTGCTTATCCTCCTGCCTTTTTATTTGTACTGTTTGCAAAGTTTTATTACACATGGTCAGACACCTGAGAGCCTTCAGGAGTTATGTATCTTCTGTAGTCAATATTTTCCATTATTATTTTATGGTGTGGTATACCGAACACTGACCAGTTGAACACTTGATGTTTAGTGTCTCTGATGTCTGAGTAAGAAGACAGCTGAAGAGCACTGTAGCCTGGAAAAGGTACAGATTGAAACTGAAACACATATCTGCCTTGGGCTTCTTACATGAGGTTCTCTACAGCTCAACTTCCAAGTTCCAAAGTGATCCTCCAGTTCATGAAAAGTAAGGGAGTACACCAGGAGTTAAGAAATTGCAATAGTGTGTTGGAAGAAAAGGCTTTGCACCAGAGGAATCCTAGGCCTGAATTTTACTTGAGCAAGAGTAGCATCCCTCGTTCCCTCCCCTGGCCACACAGTCCCTTGCATCTAGTGACCTAGCAATGGCCAGCCCTGAAGTCAACTGCTTCAACAAGCTCATCTGACAGAAAACAAATCCACCAGAAAAGCAATGGTTTAACATTGAACTGGTTTGCTCACCTGATTCATTCTGCAGTCTCACAGTGACTGGACCTCACGTAAGGGGGAGCAAGACAGAATACATGGCTGGAGAGAGATGAAGATTGCACTTTTCAGCATTAGCCCACGGTCTTACTATATTAGCTGTAACATAAAACTGCACTCTGAAGACATGGTTCAATACGCTAACCCAGAAGGAAATGAACACCCCCTCCCAAACTAAATATTCCTCAGTCTTGTTACTGAGTTGAAGTGGCTTATGGAAGCATATGGCAAACACCAAGGACGAGCTAAGGGATGGTGAAAATCTGTGGTTGGGAGATGAGGAGTCAGGAACATCTCTGCTTCTCAGTGTTGGTGAACTATTAGAACAGCTCGGCTGCTCATGGATCTGTCTACAGGGATCAGTTTGCTCTGCAGACCATCACTTAAAGGCCCATTCTGGAAAAGGCAAGACTCAACTGAACAGGATAAAATAAGCTATTTTTGCTTGTGCTACCAGGTTCTTAATAATACATTCAGTATGCCATTGAAAAGACAATCTGAAATGAAAGAGCTCTGAAATGTCTGTGGACGGAAAGATACGTTCATGGCCGCACAACCTAAAAAGTTCTCAGACTACTGAAAAAAATCGGGAACAATGCTTAGTTATTCAGGAGGGGCATGAGCTTTAAAGAAGCAGATCTGGCTCAAAACCAACACAACTATGAAAAAAGTTTACTCAGGGGAAAGAAGGCCAAAAGCACTGAAGAACTGAGGAAACAGAGGAACCAACACTGGGGAGACAGAGGCTCTGTTGTTTTGTACGGGCGAGTGTTTCAGAAGTCTATTCAGCAAATTCTCCACTCAGTCTCAAAGCAATGGGCCCACGGGGCAAGTTTGGGGCGTGAGCCCATTTCACCCAGCCTTTCCCTTTGTCCTGCAGGAGACGACCCCTCTGACATAGTCTGAATGACTTGCTGTGTCTTGGCACAGGCAGGCATTCCCCGAAGCCTCTGGTCTCACCCTGTCCTCCCACGTCGAGGCAGGAGCACAACTAAGACTCCGCCTGCGGACCTGCACTTCCCAGCCGCTGCTGCATCCGCAGGGCAAGGCGAGGGGAAGGACTGGGCAGTAGAAAGCAGGTGGATGATGTCCATGTTGCCTGGAAGAGGGGCAGCAGTTTGAGAAATGGGGAGAGAAGGGCGGCTGCTCCAGTGAAAGACTGGTGGCATTGGCCTGGCTGGGTGCAAGAAGTACTGCTCTCAAAAGGAAGGGAGAGAACAGGCTCCTGGGCACAAGGAGAGGGAAAAATCAGCCTACAGGAACCTCCTATAACCCATATTCACTCCTTGGCCTGTCAAGTTTGGGTGTGCTCTTAACGCCGCAAGCTTTTAGCTCTAGTGAAACTAGTATTATGGCCCTGAAATATATCAGAAGTACTTCAGGTCTAAATAATTCAGGTGTCAAAATGAATATGAGGAAGAAAATGATTTAGCGGAAGGATTGCTTTGTTTCAAAGTTGCTATTTCTTTCTGTTTATGCACCCATACAGACACTAACAAATCAGTGAACTGGATGCACAACCAGACAGCATCGCTGATTATATCTTTCCTTGAACAAAATCAGAGAAATATGGGGGGGAGGGAGGGGAAGCAAGCAAAAGTTATATAAAGGGCAGAACTATTTGATGAGATTTTACCTGCTATATAAAGAGAATTCCCAGACTATCTACAATCAGAACATTGAGGGTTGTTGTATATTGTAAGTGAATTTTAAATAACTCCTGTTGGCAGAGTTACCGTCTTCCCAGGGCTGCCAAATCTCGTTGCTTTATCACAAATCTCACAATCCTGGATGGCTTATTTAAACACCAATTCAAAGGATCACTGACTAATGAGTTTCTGGACTTTTTTTTTTTTAAGAAGTGTAAATTTCTCATAGACATACTTATTGCAGAAACTATAAAGATAATCAGAGTAAACACCAGAGGAGTCAGGGATGTTATCATTCATCTACTGCTTTCTCTAATCAGGAGAGAATAGCTTTTTGCTGGCAGGCAGGATTTGCAGCTGCCTGACAGCAGAAGGACGTGGGGTCTGGGGACTCCCTGCTCTTCTGTGGAAGTGCTTGCCCTGGTTATAAACCCTGGCCTCAGATCAGCTTTCACTCTGTTCTCCCTCATCTGCCCTCCACCCTGGCTTCTCTCTCAGTCTCTTCACATTACTGAAAGTTTCATGACTAAAAAAAAAATTCCACTGGCTTCACTGTGACCCCACCCAGAGCTAGAGGCCTGTTTACAGCACCAGCCCATATACAGCAACATCTGAAAAAAACACCCAGACCAGTATTTTTTAATTATCGCTCAAGGGCTGGCAGGATCCGGGGCACGATTTGCATCTTGTTACCTGCCCTGATCACCATGTGCAGACCTCTGTAATGGATGCAAAGCTGCCTTTCGCCTCCACAGATAGATCACTCTGCGTCGGCGTGTCAGGCAGGTCACTGCTAGCTGCGGTCACTTACAGGACAGCCAGCCCAGGGAAAAGCCCTTGTCTCTGATTTAAAGCTCGGGTGTCTTCAGCCACTTCACTTTCTTCAGCCATTAGTAAAGCAGTATTTCTTCCTCCATCTGATAAACAGCACCTAAGGGGTTTTTGGACACTGACTTAAAAAAGTTAAGACATAATTCAGTCGCAAGTCCTTTCTCTGCAGTTTGTTTTCTGTGTCTTTAGCGTACATCTGAACCTCATTTAGAGGCTCTTCTGTGGAAAGCCGGGAACTGGAAACATGTATCAACAGAACAACAAGCGCAGAACCTTGTGTAACGACCCAGCCCCAGATAGACGGCGTTTACAAACACGCATCTGGCCTCGCCGAGGCAGATGTGACCTCCTTTCCCCTCACACCCACGGCTCTCCGCTCCCACCGCCACCCTCTCCCCCGCCTCCCTCCGCTCCTCAGGGCCGCCATTTCCCCGCCTCAGCCCCTTCCCGCCCACCCCGCGCGCCGCACGGCGAAGGGCGGGGGGAGGAGGAGCGAGGCCGCTCTGCGCATGCGCCCGCCGCTACAACTCGCACCTCCGCCGCCGCCAGGGGGCGCTGCCGACTGCCCGCCGGGAGGAGGTTCTCGATCGGGTCCGCGCCCGGGATCGTGATGGCGGCGGCGGCGGCGGCGGCGACCGGGGGAGGTGGGGAACGGAGCAGCACCCGGGACCGGCTCCTGGCGGCGCTGGAGGATCTCGAACTCTTGGCAAGGTACCGCGCTCTGCCCCTACCACCGCTCCCGGTGCCCGGATGGGACGGCCCCAAGCGGCGGCGGCGGCGGGGCACGGGGGGGTGAGGTGAGGGTGCTCGGCGCTGTACGTGAGGGGACCGGCCTGACCTCACCCGCCCCGGGAGGAGAGACGAGACCGGCCCGGCCCCTTTTCCTGCTCTCCTGCCGTGCCGTCCCCAGGCCGGCTCCTGCGGGAGAGGGGTTGGTGCTGCGCCGGGGGGGGTCGGTCCGGGGTTCGGTCCGGCCCGGGGCTCCACAGCTCTCACCCCGGTAGGAAAGCATAGGCGGTGCTTTATTTCCTATTCTCAGAGCAGAAGGAGAGCTTCCTTCTTCTTCCATTTGCTTTTGTTTTTTGGCTGACACCTGCGTTTCCTGTGGAATGCACGCACCGATTTTAGGCTTTTTCTTGGTCGCTAAAAATTATGCTTATGTCAGAAATTTGCAGGTGGTGTTGCATGACTTAAGCCCTTCTGGTCATTGCCTGTATTAGTGTTAAACTCACTCAAAGTAGGCGGCAGAGCTCGTCTTTGGAGTGATATAAGTGCTCAGATACTTAAGTCAGTGCTATTGAGGCTGGACTGATAACCCTTGTCCAAGTTGTCCACCATGTTGTGGAGGCACAGCTAGGGGTGCAGTTAAACTGCTTCCTAATTATTTTCCTCCTCTCAAGGAGAGCAGAAGCTTAGGAAAAGTTTGTCAGAGGGAATAACCCATATGTTATGTGGCTATGTGGCTGCCTCACTTTGTATGATTACCACTGGTAGGACAAGGAAAATATATTGGTCAGTTGCACTTGTTGTTTCTGGTTAGGTTTTGTTTTCAGTTTTAGATTTTATTGTGACATACAGGTTGCTGGAGAACATGTGGTTTTGGGGAGGAAAAAAAAAAAAGACTTGCTCTTTATCTAAACTTTTGTTTTGTTTTGTTTTAAAATCCTGGGACTAATATTCTACCATAACGAATCCAGAGCAACCCTCAGCAGCATTTAGTGAATCTTCCTGTTGATCAGCAGAGTGTTGCAGCGCTGTGGAACTAGGCCTTTCACAGTCATGATACTGGTTTGGTGGTAGCAGCAAAATCAAGCAACGTGTCTAATCTGTAGCCTTTGTATAGTTTTGAGTCTGTGTCTATGCATTATCCAGCTAACGCAGGACAGAATTACAGCCCTCCATGACATCAGCCTTGATGGCAGTAGTTGACCTACTTACAACAGATTTTATTTGCTACTGCTCAATGTTGGTCAGGTAGAATAAAGCTTTAGTGATAATGACAAGTTTCTTTTATTCTCTAATTGGTTTAGATCAGTTTAGTGTTCAGGCGTGACCAAGAGACACAGACCAAGATTCTATTTAGAGCTTTACTGATGAGGGGCTTTTTCAGACGTTTTGAAAAGTACCTGTTTTCATTTCGAGGTTCTGGCCCCACTGCTGTCTTAGTTGTACATCCCACTGAGCAGCTTGCGCTGCATCAAGCAAAGCATCAGTACTGTTCCAAGGACAGTGTCTTCAGATAGGCAGTTACTCATGCATAGCGTTGAACTGACATCCGTAGCCTTAGAAGCCAAATAAGTTTGCTGAATTTACAGAAAACACCTGTTTGCATCTTGGTCTTGTTGCTTAGTGAGTCCCCTCTGAGGTTCTTGATGGCTTTTCAGAATAGTGGCAAAGTAAATGGGTATCTGAAAATGTGATCAAGAGGTTTGTTTGAGAAGCACTTCTAATCTAGCACCAGAATATTATTAGGTTTTTGGTATTTTTGTGTGTTTGATATACAGCTAGTATACCATTGTGGAAATACTTGTTGTTGTAAAAGTAGTTTCACAGCAAACTCTTCAGGTGTTTGAAAGCGTAGACTTAATTGCTCTAAACCCAAGTGTGAAATATGCTCTGTTGTGAAAAAAATGGAGGACAAGTAGAGAAGTAAAATAGTGAAGACAACTTTCATGCCCTCTTGCAACAAAGGCAGTAGAACACTACAAATGCGTTTCATTG
This sequence comes from Buteo buteo, assembly GCF_964188355.1. Taxonomy (NCBI): domain Eukaryota; kingdom Metazoa; phylum Chordata; class Aves; order Accipitriformes; family Accipitridae; genus Buteo; species Buteo buteo. The sequence continues at coordinate 31,423,192 of NC_134184.1, read as the reverse complement.
TGCTGTTTCTTCTCTCAGCTTCTGCTTATGTCTTATGTAGTTTGGCAGGAGCTTAGCATGTTTCATGAGTACAAATACACATGAGCACTTCATGAGCTCAAAGAACAAAGAAGAAAATGTGCTCCAATCACGAGACTATTCACAGAATTACTCTTAGTTGAGAAATCCCTGCCAACACTTTACTATAAAATACTCAAGTCCATGAGTACTTTTGTAATGATATCAGTACTCTGCCAGTTTTGGGATGACTTGATATGATTTATGAATAATGCCCTAGAAAATTGCACAAACACAGAGTTTTCCTTTCAGGGAATTAATTGAAATTTTGGCAATTTCAAGAAACCAGAAGCTTCCACAACCGGGAGAGGAGGGCCAGGTAAGCTGACTTTCTAAACTGTATTTCTTTCCGTAAGCACAATGCTTTACTTCTATATTTTTTCTTTTTCACTTTGTCCTTGCCTATACTCAGGCTAACGGTGATGACGAGGTTTTGGTCCCACTACAAAGGCATTCTTGGTCCTCATGTTGTTGTTTGTTTGTTCATTTGTTGTGTGCTTCATAGGCTGTTTTTGTAAAGAGAAGAAGAAATTTTGTTTCATTTTTCATGCCAACAGAAATACTCCCATGGATGTCAGTTGCTCTTCTTTGCAGCACGATTGAGGGTGTGTTGTTACTCTAGCTAAATTAAAAGTTCTACAAAACTCTTGTTCAACAGATTCTGGAACTGCTGATTCAGAGAGATGGAGAGTTTCAAGAGCTAATGAAGTTGGCAGTTGATCAGGGGAAAATCCATCATGAAATGCAGCTTTTAGAAAAGGTAGTAGAAAAGAGGGATAATGATATTCAGCAGCTGCAGAAACAACTAAAAGAAGCAGAGCACATACTGGTAAGTTCATAATGATGTGTTTGCTTTTGAGCATCTGATTGTGAAAAAGGTTGTTCTAGAGAAAGTGGTGGTGTGTTAGTTTGAGAAGATTTAAATATTTAAAACATCGAAGAGCTTAGTGGTTTGGTTTGGTTTTTTTTATTTTATTTCAGTAGTCCAATACTGTTTAGTTATCATGGTATTCAGTTTTGTTTTATAGTGCTAATTTTCTTCCAAACCTACTTTATCTCTGTACATTTTGAAAATGTTCACTGAATAGTTTCTCTCTTAAAATGCAATTATATGCAAGGGTTTATTCACAGAGCCAACTTTATGCAGAAGCTTACAAATTAAACATGCATTGAAGGTTTGGTTTAGTTTGTTTGGTTTTTTTTACAACTAGGCAACAGCTGTTTATCAAGCAAAGGAAAAGCTGAAATCAATTGAAAAGGCAAGAAAAGGTGAGTATCTGTGATTGTACATACTACATAAATGCAGTTGTAAAGAAAGTTGGTAGTGAGCTCAAGTTAGGGTTATTTTTTTATTTTTTTTTTAATTCTACCATCGCATATTTCGGATGCTTTATATGTCAACATTTCCATTTCATTATGAACCTGTAATCATTTCCTCAGACTAAAGCCAGGAATGAATTCTTTTTTGTGGCAAACATATCTTTAATATTAAACTTGAATTCAAGTGTCTCAACACTCTTCTTGGACTGATAATAGTATATCTGATTACCTAAGTGTCTCATCAAATTGCCTCAGTAGGTCTACTGAGGAAAGGGAGAGAATGTTTGTGTGCATGTGCATTGCGTTTGAAAGACTGACTAGCTGGTGATACTGGTTTGTATTTGTAGCAATTCCTGCCACTCTGTGGCACTTATCAACCTAAACTGACTGTTGGGTTGGGTTTTTTTTGTGGGAGGCGTTTTCTTGGTGATTTTTACAGTGTCTTTTATCATTTTGTTATTCATCATTCATCTAAAAAATCAAGGAATTTCATAAAGTTTCTATTACTGTAATACAGGCACACATTTAGAAGGGCTGCTACACGTATGCTCTACAATTACTGAACAAACAAAAAAATTTCTTTCCTATGGAAAATTTCATAATAAAGCAGGTGCTGCAGTTTTCTTACAAATTGTGCTTGTCAAGTACACTGCTTAAGAGATAAGGTTGTGTTTTTTTTACAAGGTTGAAGAACTGTTGACATTGAAGGTGTACTGAACTCGTGGCTGTAAAATCAGTTCACTGCAAAGCTCATCCTTGCATAGTCTAAGGATCCTCTAAGCAGTCATTGCGTTTGAAGCATGCTCTTAAAGTTTGACAAAATTACATTCCCAATCTTTTAGATATTAGTGTCTGATACTCTAAAATAATTGAATGATGCAACCTCTTGAGAATATAGTAACTTTTCTTCCATTCTTCCAGGTGCCATTTCCTCTGAAGAAATAATTAAATACGCCCACAGGATCAGTGCTAGCAATGCTGTTTGTGCCCCTCTGACATGGGTACCAGGTAACCATCATGTTTATGACAATAGATTTTTTTTTTTTTTATAATAATAAAGCATGGTCAGTATCTGGTCTTATAATGCTTTTATGAAGCAGAAAACACTGGGGTTTATTAGAGTAACATTGTTTTCAGCTGTTATATGTAATATTTTCAATAAAAATAGATATCCAAAGTCCTGTAGGCTTTACGCACTTCTTCAAAAGGCTATGAAAATGCATGCTTCCATTAACTGACTGGGCTCCTCTGCTCTCCTTTGTTTGCTTTTTTCCTCTGAATGTTGGCCGCAGTTATAAGTTAGAACCAAATATGTTCAAGGCTTTGCCATGTGCTTGGTTGTGTTCCCTCCTGCCCCTTATAATATTCTTTTCGGAGGATGTTAGTAATCAGTGGAGTCCAAAGCAGAGCTTTCATTATATCAGGTTTCAATTTTGGGAACTATCCTCCTTGTCCAAAATGAGAATGTGTTTTTTCCAATTCCTGTCCTTGCTGTTTAGCTGTGAAGTAGCAGGGAGAGCAAAGATATCTTCTAAACATGTTTTGTTTTGTGTTTTAATGTGCTTTTTCTGCCAAGTTTGAATGAACAAAGTAAAACTAAGTGAAAGACACAGACTTAGATTTTGACAAAACAGGTATGATGCTCATTGGTGATCCAAGCAATCAGCGTATGGGGTTTTTTGGTCAGGAAGCTAGACACTGAAGAAGTAGTTAATGTCTGCAAGACAATTATTAAATATTTAAAAACGTTCCTTTGCTTTTTTCTTACAGGGGACCCACGTAGGCCATATCCTACAGATCTGGAAATGAGGAGTGGTCTCTTGGGTCAGATGAACAACCCATCCACCAATGGAGTTAATGGACACTTACCAGGGGATGCACTTGCAGCAGGCAGACTGCCAGGTAAGAGAAATTCAGTTTTGTTTCGCTTTTCTTTATTCCTTGTACAGTCATAGCAATTACACATTTCCCTTAGCAAAGGCAAGTCAGAGTTAAAATAATGAAAATTACAGCTAACATTGTTCCTTAGCAGTGAAGGTCTAGTAAATAAAGTTAACAATTAGAAATTGCATAATTTTATGTCATTTCATGCTAAATCATACTGCAGACACTACAACCAAGTCAATATAAACAAAACTCACTTAGTTACCTTCCAATTTGCTTCTTTTAAATTGCTATAAATTAAGGGATGTTAAATCATATTATAAAGAAGTATTTTAAAAGAAAACTTTTCTTAGCAGTGATCACAAAGTATGGAATTGTGAAAGATGTATTTTGAAGAAAAGAGGTTTATTGTCATCCCCTATCTTCCTTTAAGTCTACGCTCTATGTAGCAAGACTGTTTGCTTCGAAGTGTTGGGTTGAAAAGATATTGCAAAGGACAGCTGGTGCGGTACTAAGTACCTTGAGTGTAGGAATTGAGCTTTAATCCCTTAATTACTTAGAGAAATAGGCATTTCCATTGACTTTAGTAGGATTCATTCATTCATGCTAAAATAGAATTTAGCAGTAAATTACAGTAACTGAATCAGGAATTCAGTGGTTCTGTGCCTGTGCAGCATTAATCTACCACGGTTAGACTAAATTCTGGAAAAATTCTTAGTTTGGATTCATAGATCTGTAACAGTTCTTCCCTGTCTGTTGAGCCACTTGCAGGTGTTATGGAAAGCTTGTTGTCAAAAATATACTGAATATGTTAAAAAACCCTGTATCACGACTCCACTGGAGATATAGTAAACTTGGGTTTTGTGTTTCCAATCATGTGTCTAATCCTATTGTCCCCTCTTAGGAAGTGACCTGAAGTTCTGCATCATCTTGCTTTCTAAACCTCTGGCCTTGAATAAAATGGGTCAGTGAGCTGAATAGGAGTGGGACCCTGACATAGCATCTGTCCATAGCAACCCAGTAGGGAAGTGCTGAGTGTGGCCCCACTCCTTAGGACTTTTCCTTGAGAAGCTGGAAAATGTGGGATTTAAACTCCTCAAGTAAAAGTTGTTAATTGAATCTGGGTCTCCTATGTCAGGGGAAATCCTCTGATTACTAGACTGTCAGGTAAGAGGGAAAGTTCACCTAAACTTCATTTAAAATAAAGTAGAAGCTGCCCCAGCATTTTTTGTAGGGATCCTGAATCTGTTGGTGTGTGGAGGCATGTCTTGAGAATGCTAATTATGGCATCTAGTCCTTCTAGAGACTTCTGCGGAGAGATGTCCAGTTAGTGAGTCCTTACTGAGTCTGCAAGCCAGCCACTGGGCTGCTTGGTAGCTTCAAAACTTTGAGGCTGCTTAGCACACATGTTCAACCTGGTTTCATAGTGGACTGGTTCCAGCACTGAAGCATGGCCACAGGATGTAAAACACTGGCTTACATTCTCAGCTGGTTCAAATAAAGTTAGTTAACTTTACCACAGCTGGGATGAGGCCACATGGTACTATGGCTGGTCTTTATAAAGCCGGCACAGAACTGGCATAAAGGCTGCATTAAGTCCTTGCATCTGCTGGTGGGTCAGATTTGTACAGCCGGGTAATGCATCTGGTATTAGGGGACTGTGGCTGTAGTTGGTAAGTGGAATCTCGGGTGACTGCAGACCGAAAGATCAGAAGCTGCTATGTGTGTGGAATCTCTGTGCTTCTGAGTTAGGCAGTGCCTGCGTGAGAGTAAATGTGTCATATGTGACCCCCTGCTTAGACAGTGCCCTCTCTTTCTGTACTCGCAGTCCCATGTGGTGGGCTTTTGTTTGCTTCTGACTCTGCCTAATTATTTTTAATTCTCGCTGTAAGTGGGAGATAGCTGGTTTCTTCTATGGGATAGACTTAGCTACAGTGCCCGGTAATAAGTGGAGAAGAACTCACAGCAGTAGGAGCATAAATTAAAAGGGAGCAGAAATGGCATATAGATGAGTACTGCAGCTTTGAAATGGGAGCCATTTTGGGGCAGGGAAGCAAGAGACTAGGAAATGTTGTGTGTGGGGGCTAGGTTGGTAGGGAGTACAGTGTGGGGTGGCTTTGGAAGGAGAAGAGAAGACATGGTGAGAGCTGAGAGGAGTCAGAGGCAACTGAGGGTGACCTGGCTGGGGTACAGTGGGGCATTCCCACCTCTCGGGTATCTCTGTCTGTGGCCCTGGTTTTGTAGTAGGGCGCTCTTCTCCTTTGCACTTGATGCACCATATTTGCTGTTGGAAAAACTGTAACCAAGGTGTTGCAACCAAATTTGGATAAAACCTTTTACTCTGAATTTCTATGGTCTACCTTAAGTATTTTCTTTGATCTAATGTTTTCATCTATTTTTGCATACTGACAGAAGGTGACTGTTTTCATTACTGCCAGTGGTTGTGAATGTAAAGTCAGTTCAAACTGTGCTTTGAAGGTGAAAAGCTCTGTATGAATATATACTGTTTTGAAGTGGAGTGATGAGAGATCAAGAGCCACCTACATAAATGGGCCTCTCTGGCAGAGTAGGCTTTTATGGTGATAATATGGCTCTATCATGAGATTTTTTCCAGCTGTTACTGGAGGGTTTCATATGTCCAAAATTCAGGAAGGATTTTAAGATTTGTTTTAATTTTAAATTGGAGTTCTGGTTGAGTTGTCTTGTTGAATTTGTTGATAGACAAAGCTGATGTTTTGATTGATTATGCCCCTTTTTTCCAGACGTGCTCGCTCCTCAGTATCCTTGGCAGTCAAGTGATATGTCAATGAACATGCTACCTCCTAATCATAGTAATGACTTCATGTTAGAGCCTCCAGGACACAATAAAGAGAATGAAGATGATGTAGAAGTCATGTCAACAGACTCATCGAGCAGCAGCAGTGACTCAGACTAGGTACAGGAGGAACAGTATCCCTAGTAGACCTTTCCTGTGGTGAAGGTAGGTTGGACGCTGTTCATCACAAACTGCAATACCCTTTTGTTACGCTGGCGGCCCTGTGTAGGGAGAAGAAAACAGCTGGCTCAGAAATAGGGTGGCATTTAAAACTGTGGACTTCAGAATTTTTTTTTTTTCCCATTAGATGTTCAAGTAAAATGACTGGGAGCTTTCTGCTGGAGGAGAGATGTCAAATTTCCAGTGATGATGTAAATGTGTGAATGTGTATGTTTGCAAGAGATGCGTGTGTGTGTATATATATATATTTACTATACATTAGATGACAAAAGTTCCTGGGAAAAAAGGTGTAAGGGGAATCCCCTTGTATGTTTGTTAGTAACTTTACTCTTTTGATGATAGCCTTTTCTATGGCACAGAAATAAGACATGAAATTTGTAATTTTAATATCTTTGTTACTGCCTAAATCCACATTCTTGATCATCTTGTGTGCGCCAAGAATAAAAATATGGCAATAAGGTGTAAAAAAAAAAGTTTGTAATTATTGTAATATATAATGAATGATTTGTCATAAATAAACTCAGCTTTGATGTAACTTTGTTTCATTTTGCAACCTTAAATCGTAGATGAGTTATTGTGTAACTTCAATACTCAGCGCATTTTATCCCAGTATGTGGTTGAACTCTGATTGATTTTCAGAAGTTTTCCCCATTGCAGAATGCCAAGTCAGTATTAGAAGCAGCTGAGGAGTCAGGAACTGAAAGTCTGTCCTTTTCAGCTGAGCTTTATCAGGTGCATGCTGATTAACTGGGCAGATGCTGAGGCAGTGATGCGGAGTGCCCACTTACAAGGCTTCACCAATACTTGGGTTAAGCATCCCAGGACCATGGAGATGACACGCTTTTGGGCACGCTGCAGGTTCGGCTCCTTTCAGTTCAAAGTGCTCACAGACTTTTCTATTCTTGCCACCTATAATTTTTTTCTGTTCTTTGAACCTGCTAATTTGCTTACTTCAGCAGTTGCATTTCCTGCCTCAGTTACAATGTTCTTTCATCTTCCCAAAGGCACTTTCCTTTCCTTGTTCTGTTTTGCTTAAGGAGTCATTTTATGACAGCTACTTTTCTCTTTAGTTTTCTGATTTGATCAGAGGGTTACTTATGTGAACTGTTGCTCGTGGCAGTTTCAGGTTTCTGCCCTGCAATGAGGAGTCCTGAAACACAGATCATAATTCTCTCCACTTCTCTGTTTTGTAGATTCCTTGCAGGAAGTATCTGATAAATCAGGTCCTTCCTCATTTGCTCAGACAATCTTTCAAATACTGCTGTCAGTAACACTGCCACATATTACCAACATATGTACAAGTCCCATAACGATGTAGAAAGGAGAAGGACACATAATACAGGGCAGTGGTTTATGTTTTAAAAGAGAAATGGGGAATTTGGCTTTGTTTCGGCTGTTCCTTTTGGAAGTATTTTCAGAGTTATTAAAACGTTACCTCTATTTTGCAGTCTAAATTTATTCATATACATATATATTTTAACCTTTATTCAGTATCAGCTTTTCCTCTTTGGTGTTTACTCCTAATGTCTTTATAGAGAACTCTTATTTCCTCTTTAATTAATGCTAATCCCAATACACCTGGCCTCTCTCAATCATCCTAGTTAACCTTGCCTATGTCTGTTCTAGTTCACATTGTTTTTTCTTAAATGTGCGATTGGAATCATCCACAATACTGCAAAATGCAGTTTCTTAATGCTTTGTACCACAGGATTAGTATTTTCTTCCCTAAATGACCCTCCCTTAACACATTTTATGACATGGCCACAGCTCACTAGTCTCTTTTGTCTGCTCATTTATAAGGACATTCTTTTCTTGGAATGAAATACAAATAGAGATAATTAATAGTCATGGAAAGTGTAATGTACAGTCTACCCAAAAGTCTTACCTGGGTATATCATGTGATTCACTAACTGAAATATTGTGGAGGTGGGTGATTGTTTCCAGACATAAACAAGAGTGAACAGAAGCAATGACCGCTTCTTTTTCTGGGTTGTTGGGTAGTCTTTTAAAGGATTAAATGGGACCAATGTGTTACACCTAAGAAACCAGTAAGACGACAGCTCTGCGCATTGTTCACTTAGCATAAAATCAGACTCTGAGTATAAGATGCATCTTAACCTTTTTTTCTTTTTTTTTCACATCGGTCCTCCAAACTATATACTGTTCAGGAGTATTTTTCTCAATGCTGGATAACTATAATGCCATTTGAGGTGAATTTTGTCTGTTACAAGCAATTTAGAAAACCACGAAGTTTTAACTGTGTGTTTTGTTATTCAGTGGCTTAGAAGCGTACATAATAGATTTTTCTTTTTAGCAACAGTACCAAAAATCAAAGTAAACATAATGTTTAGTTGAAAGGACGGAGTCTTAGCAGCTAAAAACTACTGAGAATCAAACTTTCGGCGGAGGAAGTGTAAATGCATGATACATACAAAACAAGTTATTTAAGTTAGGGATTGCAGACAGCTGATCGCAGTAATGCACTGCAGTCATTTCATCAGTCCACTCAAAAAGGATACAGAAACCCTGACATACAGAGGTATTGTTTGTGTACTCATTTCAGTAACTACTTGTATATTTACAACAGATAGACTGAATGTAAGCATTAATGGTAACAAAGTATTTATTGCATGACAAACCATTTCACAGTGACTTCAGTTTTCCCATCAGGAGCTAGATGCCTTCTAAAATTTAAAATTCCACTAACTCATTTTAGTAACTTTTTTCTTTTTTCATTATTCTTTGGGACAGATGGGCAGGACATCTGTCAACTCTTCCTACAGCCTCTTTGTTGACAGCTGAATGGAATAATTTTCAGTGTACATGAAGTTGCATTCAGGAAGAAAATATCCACTTTTGAACAGAGGAAAAAAATAGCTTTCTACAAAGATACAGCAGTAGAGGAATTTTCAGTGATATTTCTCATTTCAAAACTGCTTTATAACATTATCTTCTTTCTTCACTTCAGAGAAAGAATATCTGTCCTAAGGGAAGTTGTGCTTAGTTCATGCTTCAAATTCTAAGCAGGAGGCTTGCCATCATCAGTAGCATCCTTATAATACCTCGTATCACTGTCTGCTTCTCAGCAAAAAGAGCCATCTCCATTTAAGAAAATGTATATGCAAAGTAAGGAAGAGCTTTAAACCCTTCAAGCACATTCCTTTTAAGAACTGACAAGTCAATTCATAATTTCAGACAATTTTAATCTTTCAGTATTGTGCTTATGTTTTATTAAAAAGAAATTAAAGGTTTATCTCAGAACATCTTGGACAATGGGTATATCTAAAGGGAACAGACAAAAACTGTGTTCTAAAAGAACTCTGAAGAGAAAAAAAAAAAAAAAGAGCCAAGCAGTGATTTTTTTTTAAAAGTCATATCCCACAATTAATTGCTGATGTCCTAATGACTACAGCTGCAAAAGAATTGAATTTGGTTACAGATTCTAGAAAAATGAAAAATATAAACTCATTGGTTTTGTATTTATCTTTGTGTACCGTGATTCGTTCACTACCACTTCAATCATTTAGTCACATCAAACAGAAAATTAACCATTTGTCAAATCCCAAAAGCTGTTATCTGTGCCGTTTCATACTGACAACCCTCTTTAGCCAAAAAGTGACTGTGTGCTATAGAGCTACACCTAGAAATGAGATTAGTTTGTACAACATTATTTGTGTCAGCCTAGTAGAACATGGTAGGCACCTCTCCATTAAACTATTAAGAGTTTAGTAACATGATTGGGGATTAAGATCAGCTGCAGAGATCTGAAATGCTTCTGCAGATAAATTCTAAGGTAAGTGAGGCTGCAAACAGAATGCCATAATGAAATGGGGTGGCAAGAAGGGTTGGGGAATTTTCATTCCCTGCAACAAGGCACCGCAACCTTTTTCATGTCTGTAATACCTTGATTTTCAAGTATGTGCTACTATCTGCGGGAGAACAAGGTGTTGTCTGTAAAATGTGACTTTTGTTCATGACGGTATCTTAATTGAAGCTATGAGACAAGGCTAAATTTAAAAATTGGTCCAAGATTTATAATTACAGGAAAGCAGCATGACACACAAAGTAGTTTTCTACAGAAAGCAGGACAGGGGTTTGAACAAATCAGTTTCTCTGGGGCCTGATGCTGCAACCGTTTCCAAGTGAGCGAGCTTCTCTGCCTAGTTCTGACTTCCAAAGGGCTATTCATCTATATGACGATTAACCAGGTAAAACAGTCTTGAGTTTTCTATAAAAGGTGACATTAACTGTTAATCACTAGAGCTAGAAGTAGCTCTGGAACAAGAAAACCGTCATGTGAAATAAGGTAAAGAAACATCTGGCATCTTTCTGGCTTTGGGAAGGGTAATATTTTCACGTGGGCAGAGTGAGCATGATATATCCTTTCCTCTTTTACTGCCCCCAAAAAGCAGGTCAGTCCTTTAGTTTGTTACGTCACGTACGGTTAGTTTTCATGCTAGTTGGTGACTTCCCGTGTACCCCTTTAGATGATCGAGCTCTTCTGTGAAGGGATTGTAACCTTGCTCTCTCAAACAGCGTAAGGCCCAGAACAGTTGATCTGCTGGAGGAAATTCATCCCATTTAACCCATTCCCAACCTGCAGGAGAAAAGAAAAAGCCAGAGTAGAAAATGAATCGCATCACAATTCTGCCTCTGCCAGGCTGGATGGTTTGTGTAGAATGAATCGCGTCACAATGCAGCCTCTGCCAGGCTGGACGGCTTCTGCAGAAATTGCCAACGCAAACGCAAGTTCTCCGTTGCGTACACGGTTATTTTAAATTTATTATTTTCCTCACGTTAAGCCTTGACCCTACTGGAGAGGAGAGTTTCCTCAGACTTAGGGAAGAAACGTACTCGCAGCCGCTCCCTGGCCTCACGACGTCAGAAGCGTGTGGCCATATGGGGAAATCTAAAATAAAATCGGGCTAAAACGGGCTCCAAAGCTTATTTTTCGGATAGGACCGAGTGAAGAGAGCAGCCGCCCCCGCGCCATCTCGGTGCTGAGGCACCTGAGGCGCGGCGCGGCCCCGCCCCCTCCCGCGCGCCCGGCCCCGCCCCTCCCGCCTCACCCTCGTTCTTCTCGGGCTCGCGGTTGCGGGGCTCCGCCCCCGGCTCCGCCTCGCCCTTCATCAGGACGGTGACGTAGTGGTAGCGGGCGGCGGCGCAGACCGAGTTGACGGTGGAGGCGAAGCGGACGTGACGCAGCCGCAGCGCCGCCTCCTCCAGCGTTTCCCGCGCGGCGCACGCCGCCAGGCTCTCCCTGCGGGCGGGAAGGCAATGGCCGCCTCAGGGGAGGGCGGCCGCCTCTCCCCGGTTAGCGGGGGAATGCGTGTGTGTGAGGGGGGTCTGGGGGCTCCTACCCGAACTCCAGGTGGCCTCCGGGGAGCTGGTAGGTGCCGGCCCCCAGCGGGCCTTTCCTCTTGCCCAGGAGGACGCAGTTGGGGTGCGTGGGGCTGGTGACGACCACCCCCACACCGATCCCGGGCCGCGGGGGCTGCGGCCTCTCCGCCATGACAGCCGTGGGCCCGCGGGATCCTCTCAGGGCCAGGGGGGCGGGGGCGGCTCCTCCTCCCGGTTTTAGGGAGGCGGTTCGGGGCGAGGCCTGGGGCGGGCGGTGAGAGGGACCTTGGCTTTCCGTTTTGGAATGGAGTGCGTTTGGGGTTTGGGATTTTTTTTCCTTTTTTTTTTTTTTTTTGAGGGGGTGCTACCGTAAAGCCCGTCGAAGAAACTCCCTAAGACTCGTTTTGGAGTTTTAGAAAGGAGACATTCTTTATTGCAGCGCTGGGTGCACCTAGCGTGCATACCGCAGCTTCAGCACAAACAGGTTATATAGAATAACTAATTGCATATTAATCGGATTAGTACACATAAAAATGATTATAACTGATTATCATACTGCTGCCTACATCCGATCATGCACAATGAAGGATCCATTTGAGTCGAAGGGCTGGTTTTGTGACCACCAACCCATTTGAAGCTCTCGTTGGCTGTCCTTGAAGTCTTTATTCTCATCCTTGTTCTTTGATCTTGAAGCGTAACGTAGTTTCAATCACATGTGGTCAGTTTCAACACTGTTCTCATCTAGTGTACAGGAACATCTCCTCATAAGACCAAAGAACTGCAAAACTTGGGAGTAACTACCTCTACTAGTTAATTGCTTGGCTATACTTTTGTCTATTGTTTCAATCATAGTGTTAGTATAAGATTTCTAATAATTATTTACCAAATCTCACTTTTACAGTCACCTAGCAGCAAACCAGTTTCCACAGCTGGTACAAAATATTAAAACCATCAAAATATTTAGACATACCATACAGAATGTATGGAAATATGCTATCGGGAGGCCTCTGAATGCCAAGGGACTGGTGAGGTGACTGAGAATTGAAAAAGCATTTGTGTAAATGAGGGGCACCTAAAACCAAACAAGCTGTGTAACTCCACTTCGTGGCAGTCAGGGTGCCAGTTGGTCTCTGCAGATTTGTTCAGAACTTGAAAAGTGGCCCTTCTTAGGTTGGCCCACAGTTTCAGCTGGGTGGGGAGTCTGACTCTGAGATTATTAAAAAAAACCCTACAAACTCAGGTAAGCGGAGCTCCAGAGGCAGAATAACAGTTCCTGACTGATAAAGAACTGTAATGTTTGTCAGCTTTTCCCCTTCCCCAGTCTATTGATCACAACAGAGATAAGAAGTACTGTTCTTTGCAGGACTTTCAAAGAGCTCTTTTTTGTAAGGTTTTAAAATACTTGTGTACAGATGTTTTTATGTACTTAGGAAGGTCACAGGGCCACAATGGCTGAAGATAAATCACTGCTTTTTGTGGGATTAGTTCTCTTGAGTTCAGTTGCCTGAACTGGCTCAGTACGGCATCAGATGAGTCCCAGTGCTGGCATGAAGGAAATGTCAGGAGTGTATGGCTGGGCGTGCTGGAAGCAAGCCTGCCCTTTGACAGTAGTTGGCTGTGCTGTTTAGCTGTAATGTCAGCCCACGCCCTGAGTTACTGACATTGGTAAACAAAAACATAATAATCTTGGGTGAATTGCCAAGCTAACTGACTTTCTGTAAATCAAGCTCATTCATTTATATCTGTCCTCCAGTACAGCTGGAGTATCCTAATCTCCAGATTAAACATCGGTCAGTTATGTCACTTCTGTATTTACATTTTAAGATGACAGTGATCTTACAAAAGTTTTATCAAAGACTCCTCCTCACCCACTAAGCCCATTCTGGTCCAGTATATTAAAACACCACAAGGCTGTTTATCTGACGAATGAAAACATTCTACTTTTTGTGTACGCCATCTTCCTGTACCTTATACCAAATGGCACTTACAAACAAGTCTGAGGGTGGCCCGCTGTCATTCTACTATCTTTTTAAAAACAAAAAAATATACCATCATTGTGCTTGTTAGAATGGTAGAAGGATACAATTTCTTACAAATAGGTAAAATACATGAAGATAATTATGTAGAATAAAAAACCTATTCATATTTCTTATAAACAATAGTTGTCAGTAGGCTAAGATTTTCCCTCCATCATGCTATTGATTGCAACAAGGATGTGAAGCTCTTTTTTGGCAAGGTTTTGAAATCTGCTTTTATACAGATGTTTGTATTTAATTGTTTCAATTTTTTCATCTTAACGTTTGTGGTCATTAACAAAGAATACTGTATGAAAATAAAACACATTTTGTTGACTGAATCTGTTCTGATCGGTTTCACTTTAGGATTTATTTAGGACATGGGGCAGGCACTCAGGTTTTGCACAGATTATGAAGTAAATACAGGCCACTATTTCTGAGTTTGATAGTGAACAGACATCCACTGAAGAAAAGAGATGAGAATAAGCCAAGAATGAGAAATCAAAAATGCATCTTCTATTATAGTAGTATGTTGAAAAGCTTGCAAGGTTATGATTTATATGCTGTTGTAAACTTGTTCATTAATATGTCATCTGACAAAGTACTTTTGTGACATAAACGGCTAAACCGATGTATTTAAACTAGCGTGCGTCCAGGCTGCTGTTGAAAGAGAGGCACCTACTTCTCAGGCCCAAGCACAGCCAGACCCAATACACGCTGTTAACTGAAGTGGCTGTGCAGTGAACTGGACGAATGAACTGATCTGGCTCCAAAAAAAAAAAAAAATTTTTTTTTTTTTTTTTTGAATTTGTTTTCTAGCGTGCTGTGGGCAGCACAGGGAGTGGATGGGACAGAGTTAGGTCAGACTGAACAGCACGAAGCCAAACCTAGCTCAGCAAACTGGGAAAAAGATGATTTTTTCAGCAGGATGGCTTCTCTGATATGATTTATAGCTCAGGTACATGAGTGATTGAATTGGCACAAGGGAGGCAGCGAGTGTGAGCAGCTGGGAACAAGAATGGTGGGACTAACCATGTTAGTGACAGGCCAGATTTATGTCAGATTAAAATGACAACACAGCCGTTCCTTAAGAACGCACATAGAGAAATCAGGTCAGAAAAGCACACAGTGTACAAAAGCTGCTTGAAAAGCAGCTACCCAACCAGAAAACATCCATCTTCCTGAGAATCTCATGGACGTGGTTCCCTGGCTGTGGAATTTACTACATATTCACATTCGCTTAGCAGAAGTACAAACTAGAAGATGTAAGGATTATGTTTAAATATTTTACATTGTAAAGCTGGCATTCAGAAGCTGGGTGGAATGTGACAGCAGTGCATGGCATCAAAATCCTGCCAGCAGGCTGACTGAAACATGAGCTTGGAAGATGTATGGATTTTCCCTCACTTGGCATTCGAGCAGCTGGTTGTTACCCTCACCCCTAATACTGAAAATTTAAAATTTAACATTGTTAACTGTTTCCTCGCTTGTATTTTAGCAGAAATATTTCTGTAACACCTCATGCTTCCATTAAATCACCAAGTCTCTTACCGTAAATCACTCCTGGCTGTAATGTTACCACTTGATAGAAATTAGTACCAGAAACTAGGGAATGTATGATATGTTGTTTTTATGTTGAAATGTAAATAAACTCTGGTCACATGTACATAATAAAATCCTGCAATGCTTTTTTTTTTTTTAAGTAAATCAGTGATAATCTGCCGCAATTTCAGTTGGATGGAAAGTGCATCTCTACTGTGCAGAGAGCTGAACCTCACCTAAAAAAGCAGTGCCAGAACTCCTTTGATTTGGGAGCTGAAGCGAATCTCCTGGAACAGAGTGTTAAGGTGAGAGTGGCAGAGCACTAGAGGAGGTTGCTTGGAGAGGCTGTGGAATCTCCATCCTTGGAGAGACTGAAAACCTGACTGGACACAGCCCAGAGTGACCTGCTGGGAGCTGGCCCTGCTTTGAGCTAGGGCTGGCCTGAGGGGAAGAGGAGGGCCTGAAGCAGATGGTCTTCAGAGACCCCTTCCAACCTAAACTGTTCCATGATTCTGTTCAGGCAGCTGGTAAGATTGCTCCTTAGAAGCTCCCATACTTGGTATTTGCAAAAATACAGGAATTTATTAAAAGGTCTGCACCTTTTGGTTTAAATAATGATTTTACTTTTTAATTTGATTGAAGCAAGTAGCTCCTAACACTGATAGGAGCAGCTACGCTAATTTGAAGACCATTCACCTCCTTAAAGCCAAGAAAGGATGACAAAGCTTCTAAGATCACAGGGGCCTGGATCAGTTAAGTCCTTTGGGGCCTCCTGGGACATACAGTGCTACAGAAATATGAACATGTGTGGATGATTTTTATTTCTTTTGGAGATAACGGGTATAGTTGAAGTCGCTTAGCAGTTTCTAATTCCTTGGGTTTAGTTTTTGCAAGTTTACTAAACTAAACCATAAATATTAATCCCGTAAATTTCTAGCATGTCATCTTTGTGCATCAACTTTTGGGGGTAACTTCAGCAAAGCCAATTCAGTTATTTCTAGGAGATATATTGGGGATATACAATTTGGGTTTGCGAACAAAAAAGCCTTTCAGGAGGAAAAACGCTTGATGGTCAAAGGATGAAAATGGGTTCAAATTAGTGTCAGTAAATCCACACGCCATTTGTGCACAGAGCTTTTTAAAGGCTTCCTGTTACTACCTGAGTATTTCACCTCACATGGCATATTCCAGTCCCTTCAGCTAAAATTTACCCACTTACTTTTCCTTGAGATGCTGTCAGTTAGAACTGGGAGGTAGTTTTGCCTCACAGCTGAGAAATCAGGACTATCTGCCCTTGTCATATGCAGTATCAGCAAGGGAGTTAAGTCACCAGAAATGAGTGTTCAGTCAAAAACTGCTCACATAGTCAATAAAGGTGAGACATGATCTAATAAGCTGCCATGCGCTGCCTCTGAGATGTGGTGATGGCAAAAGAGTATCTAGTTTCCATGTTTCCGGGTGAAAATCCTGGTCTTTTTGCCACAGTCAGATGCTACACACTCTTCTGTAAGACAGGAGCTCTTGTCCCTTCTCTGCAGGGCTGTTTATTGATACTCAGCTTTAGTTTAGTCATGTGCCAGAGTCTTTTCCATGAGGATGGCCAGCCAGCTTTCTGCAGCTGCAGTTCTGCGTTGACCAGGTAAATATAGCTAGAGCATCACTATGCCACTTTTAACATTAGGAAAGGTGGTAATTAGGAGACATTGACAATCCACAGCTTCCTCCCATGGGATAGCATAATTCCATGATTGATATTTTTCCTTTTTTTCTCCTCAAGCTTAGTGTCTGAAAAAAACGTATGAAATTGCACTGAAGATACACATTTTACTAATAAGGGTACAAAGATTTACACTTGTAAGTGCCAATGCAAATTTTACCTACACATCTAATTTGTTGGCTTTTTTTTAATATGGCAGTCCAAATGTAAAAAGTAGCTGCTTTAGACAAAACAAGGACAGAAACCAAATTTTTGGGGGGTTGCCTTTTCCATTTAGACTCAATCACTAAATTGTCCTGATTCAACAGAAATAAATGCTGCCACGCTTACAAAGCTGAGTCTTGCATGAAGTTGGTAGCTGTATCTTCTACTAGGATATTGTGCAATAAGCACTGTGGAGATTTTAGATAAAACAGGATTCTCCAGTGGAGTCTGGTTCTACAACAGTAAAGCAGACTTTGCTCTTTGCTCTCACATAACTTAAGAGAACCCAGATCCTTGCAAGATATGTCTGAATATTTTATATATTCCTATCATTACTTGCGTAAAACATCACAGTGTAGCTGACAGGAGTTATTTCCTATTCAGTAGCTTGTCACACAGTTTGTTAAGCCAAGATGCACTACCACTTGTAAAAATGTGTTGTCTTTTGATCCCTAAATCCATGCCTTTTTTCCCCCCTTCTATACATGTGGCAAACAGCTCTTGTGATCTTTAGATTTTTGAGAATATTTCTATGCTGCTTTAGTTTGCCTTCTTAAAATTTGAGATTTTTTCACTTAATTTCCTTGATATTAGTTCTTTGCAATTGCAAATATGCTTTCATACTGATAACTAATATTAATTGCGTGTCAAATAATTTCTCTTTCCCTTCAGTTTTTAACAGATTCGAAATTTTGTATGTCTCCATCTAGAATTTCCCGAAGTCCACAAAATATATTTTAATAGTAATAAAGAAAAATGAAAGAATATGGGTGAGAAAACAGTTTTTGCTCCGACTCCTTAAAAAAACCACTAAGAAGTAATACCTTCCAGTTTTAGTACTTGTGCAGGTCCTCTGTAATAATGCCTTGCACTGATTCTTAGCTGCAGATAGACAGTTTACTTTAGGATGAACAATAAGCTGTGGAATGTTGACCCTGAGCTCTGTACCTCTGATCTGATTTCCAAAGTTGAGATAGGATTCAGACCTAAAGATGTAGTCAGTGCATTACAATGTTAAAGACCAGCTTCATGGTTCAGTGCTGCAATGTTTATCCAAATTTCACTGCAGGAGAAGAAATGAACTTGATTTGCCTGCCTGAACTTAGTGGGAACTGGAGAAAAAGAAAGATGGGTTGACGTTGCGGGGTCACTGGTTAGCTCCCATGTGGCCTGACTTCCTTTCCAGGCTTTGTCCCTAAACTTGGTCTCTTCCTTTTCCACGGCTGTCAAACAGTGTACTGCTAGAGAGCTTCTTTGTTCGGAAATCTGTGGATAAAAAGTAGGCAAGGGTTCACAGTATCCCCAGTGTGCCACTGGCGTGCCTGTCAGGGTCATTAGTGATTTGATGGAGTGACCAACAATGAAGCTATGGAGAATACCGAGTAAAGAAAAGAAAGAAAGACTGCTCACCTGCAGCTGAAATACTGGAATTTCCACAAATGATCCTTCTACTTAAGAAAGAGTTTCCAAATAACAGAAGGGAAATTTTGAAGAAGTTAGCCTACTTTACCTTCGCCTATGCCCTGACCCTACCTTTACTGTAAATTTGTGGTCTGCACCATTCTCCACAATCCAGGCTTCACATAAACTCCAAACAATGTTTTTTCATTACCTTTTCATATCAGAATTTATGAGACCTGTGAGATTTTCTACATTATGTAGTTCCTTACCATAGAACAGAAAATCCTTGCTTTTAATATCCTACTTCAGAAACGGCCTAGCTGAGCAAAAAAAAAAAAAAAAAAAAAAAGATTCCTATAACCTTCACTGACTGTCATGAACTCTTGTGCTTTTTTAATACTGGAATATTCTTTTTTTATATCAGTGATGGAATTACCATTCATATCTGGTTCCATTAAGAGTACTGTTTGTCATCAAGATAAGCTGTCAGCCCAAAAGTGGTCACTGTCTTCACGATTCATAGAGAATAATGGTATGCATATGCAAGAACAATAGGACAAATTAGAGCTGTACTGTGGTGAGAGGGTTCTACTGTCTTCATTGCTTGTTAATTATTTCTTTGCTTTGCTGTGTACAGACAAGACTGAGTCATCAGAATGAGTGTAGGTGGTGAGACTATTCTGTTTTATTTGTAGCTCTGCCATTAACATTTTCCATGACCTTGGGCAACTCATAGGCTGGCAAAGATGGATTGTGCTCCAGCCCCTATGAAACTTCTGGATGTATTCAATACCAGGGCAGACTGAGACAGAAGGATATAGTGTCCATCAGCTCAGGACAAAAATCCATCTAGGACAGTACCTGCCGGTCCAGAGTGAATGTCTGGAATATAATAGTGAGCCCATGTGAAATTCCATCATTTGCAGTGTCCATGGCAAGGTGCTCCACAGCTTAGCTATGTGAAGAATCGCTTTTGCAAACAAAATCCTTTTGCTTACATTGAATGTTTCACCTACCAGCCTTCCCTGGTGTTTCCCAGTTCTTGTACTGGGAGAGACGGTGAGCTGGTGCTTAATGTTCATGCTGTCCCCTGTAGAAAACTGCACTCATCCAGACCTGAGACTGTGTCCATTAAATACCTCTTGCAAGGACAGGTGAAGATGTCAGAATCCTTGCAGGAGAGACGCTGGAGCACCTTCAGGGAAGGATGCTGGATTGCCTTTTCGTGGCAATCATTAGGCTGAGGCTATGCAAACCTGAGTTAGTTTAAATGGACTCACTAGGAATTTGCCTGGTTGTAGCCAAGATTGTTATCTCTTCCTGTTTCTCTAAGAAAGCAAAGAAAAGGTGAATGTGTCATTTCCAAGAACTGATGTTTTTAAAGTTTGAGTTGCGTTAACTCTCGACCACGTTGTACTGACAGTCTGAGCCACAGGGTGGCACTGGTGAACAGACAGAAAGCAGAGAAATTCATGCGGTTTTTTTTACAGCGCATCCCAGTTAGACCAGTTCTCCCAGCTGAGAAGGAAATCAGACAATGCAACATCCAAATAATTAAAGTTCTCCGTACAGCTGTGTATCAGACTATGGACAATGTCAGCATCTGCCATAATTTTTCTAGAAGTCCTTCAATATTGCAAGACCATGTAACATTTCTTCTTTTGATGTATAAGGTAAAAACCTTCTTCAGCTTAAAACTGGAAGGAGAAGTCACCCACAGTGAGAAGAAGATACAACAGTAGTTGTACTCTGAACGTCTTACAGCTCTTTGCAAAGGCAAGAATGAATTATAAGCCTGGAGAGATTTGTCCAACTTTTTTGCAGTAGCAATCAACTGAGTCAGGATATAAGTCCGGTTCCCTGACCTGCAGCCAGTACTTGTCTCTGAACAGTAGCTCTGGGCTTTTAAGCTTAAGGTTTTACATTTTGCCAAGCTTCATCACATCGTCTTTGTAAATTTTGTTGCATGCCCTTTCTTCCCCTTTCCAGGGAGGAGGTCATTTTGGAGAGTCTCCCAGAGTTATGAGATTTCCTGAAGTTTGTATGTGGAAATGACATACCAGTACTGTCCTGTGATGAACCTGCAGGCAGGCGGGCTGGCTAGCAAAGAGCCACTGTGTGTACAGGGGAGAGAAAGAGCACACAGTTTAAGTGTTTGGTTTTTTTTTTCCCCTTGGCAGAAGGAAGTGTTTTCTCAGCTGTGGTGGAAAATTTTGGATGGTCTATCAAAATCTTGCTGTTGCTTACAGGTTCAGTGACATGTCCTCCTACCTTGCGTGTCTGAATATAAGAGCTGCAGAGCCAAGCACTCTGCGGACAGGTGACAGTAACACTAGGACAGCAGAGGACCAGAAGCAAAATAACCGAACTGTAGTTCCTCCGCCTTTTGCAATACTCGCCCAAGGAGAAGCTATGATAGTGCGCTGTCAGTTTCAGAACAAAAAAATGCAACTTGTCCGGTTATTGGATAATTCCAGTTACAAAACTCAGGAGACTCACCGCTCCGGCATGACTTTCCTTCAAATCAGATCTAGCTTTGACATTCACAATGTATGGAAATAACTGCATTTTTCCTTATTATTGGTAGAGGACATTTCTCATTCTGGTGAGAATGAGAATTCTGGTCTCTACTCTTTTCCTAATTACTGTTTTCTTCTAAAGGAAAAAGGTTCACCTCCTTGCGAGTCCCAAGGTCCGTTCACTGGTTTCTGCAGAGGCGTTCTGTCCCCCGCTTAGGTTCGTTAGTGATGTGGCTCAAGGTACACCACGGTAAACGTACACATACTAAATTGCAAAGGCAGAGGCGCAGCTTCGAGCTGCGTGAGGCAGAAACGGTTTTTGTCACGGGCGGAGGAGCCTGGTTGAGGGGGAGTGAGGATGGGCTGCAAAGTAAATAAAATAGAAATGCTGGGTCTTCAGTTCGGTTCAGTAGTGGATGTGCGTGTGAGTTGTTGCACGAAGACACCCTGAAATACGAAAAAAAAAAAAAAGAAAAACATTCCTCAGAGTAAAAAATATTGTGAAATTTTCCATTTTGAAGCAGAACCAGGGCGGGGGGGGGGGCAGAAAGGAGCCGGGGCCCTCTGCTCCTGCCTGACGCTCACCGACGTCG
Organism: Buteo buteo; assembly: GCF_964188355.1. Lineage (NCBI taxonomy): Eukaryota > Metazoa > Chordata > Aves > Accipitriformes > Accipitridae > Buteo > Buteo buteo. The sequence continues at coordinate 31,401,605 of NC_134184.1, read as the reverse complement.
GGTGAGAGCGGTTGTGGCTAGATTACAACGCTTTTTTGAGGATCCCTGAGGGAAAATAACCTTTTTTTTAAAACAAAACCGTTGAAAAACGAGAGGCTGGGAAGGGCGTTAGCGGCCCCCTCCCGATTCCTCCCCGTCAGTCCTCCCCGCCAGGGGGCAGCACGGCCGATCCGGGCATGAGACCATAGAGTCGCTCCTCCCCCCTTCCACCTCTCCCAGGGCGCCGCGGGCGGTTGTTATTGAGGGAGAGGAGTCGCGCGAGCGCTTCCTGCTCCACCCCGTTCCCTCTGTCCCTCTCCCCCCGTCTCGGTGGTGGCGCATGCGCGCTGGAAGGGGGCACCTGAGGGCGAAGGGGCTCGGCCATGGCGGCCTCCATGATCTGCAGCCGGGTGTCGGCCGGGCTGAGGGGTAACGGCCTCCGCGCCGCTCTGGGCACCTCCACGGCGAAGGTAGAGGTCTCTGGGGAGCGGGATGGAGCGAGCGGGGTCGGGTTAGAGCCGGGCGGGCTGGGGTCGGGGTCGTTCCCTGAGAAGCGACGGCGGGAGGAGCGATCGCCTCATCCCAACTCCCGCCGCCGTCCTGCCCTGCCCGGTCGCGGCGGTGGGATGGCAGCCCTGTGCTCGCCTTTGGCGTACGTTCCCCTCCGCACCTGCCGTTCTGGGTTGTGGCAGGTCTTCCCGGCGTGGTTCCCTTTTCCTTGCTTTCCAAGCCCCCCCCGCCCCTTCCCTAACTTGCTTGGAAATCCCAGTGTTTCCATCTCCGCCGTCACCGTGACTCATACGAGGGGTCAGGCCGTGCCAGTAAAACTCTTCTTGCAGCTGGCATCTCCCCAGTCTCCGCTCTTGTTTCCTGCGATTGCCTTTTGGGGATACGGCCTTGGTTTTGGCTGCAGAACCCCTGGAAAGCTGTGCGAACAAAAGAGCCGTGGAGATCTGAAGCGTGTAACTCTCCCTGCGACTCTGTTCTCCTTCCACATATGGAGGAAGGTCGCTTCGAGTTCCCCTCTCGTGTTTCGCACAGCTTCCCAGGGCCCCGCTGGTCAGTCAGCGCCAGGAACAGCAGCTACGGCGGTCAGCACCTCTCACTTGGGTTTCGTGCCAAGGAAGAGGTCTCCTGTTTGCAGAAGGAATCCTGTGGAGGTTAAATCTGCCCTGTCGATCCGCTAGCTTGAAATGCTGCAGTAAAGCTCTTGCGTTGTCTGAACGCTTACCTTATTTAAAATGAAGCAAAACCTTAACCATCCAGTCTGTTAGAAACTTCCTAATAAAGGCTGATTTTTGTGATACTTGTGCCAATGGAACATACTAAAAAAACCCCACCAACAAACCCCCACAAAATTTTGCTTGTACCCAAGTTTGGTTTGTTGTCTTTTTACCTTGACTCTTTCAGTGGTAACCTGTGTTCATGGATTAGTTGAATTCAGTTGGTTTGCTGTTTCACGTGTGTATAAAATTAAGGTCTTGTTCCTGTACAGTGAAATATGAAAAATGCAGCAAACATTATTTAGTTTTGTTGTTGATAATTTTCTTGTTATGAAATACAGTTACTTGACAAGGTACCCTTTGGAAATCTATGTCGTCTTAAAGTCCATGAGTAGCTGTTCTTTTTAAAAAGGCATTGATCATGTAGTACCACTTCTGATGTTTTATAATCAAAATCAGTTTCTCCCTGAACTACTTTCTACAAAATACCTGTCAGAAATTCTTGGAGTTCTGTACATCACTTTTGCAGATGAGATTAAAATTCATTCCACATTGGAACTTCCTGGATTTAACATTAAGCATATTATGTTTTACTTGGCATTTGAAATGTTAAAGTTATTTGGCACTTTTGGCAACCCTCTGATTCAGTGTACATGTTTTAAACGGGTCATAGCTAGTTTTTTTCTGTTTCGTGATAATTGTATGAAGGCTGAGTAGTCCGTAGCAAATTAAATTCACCAGGTACAACCACTGAAGGTGGTGTCACTTAGTTTCTGCTGCCCCTCCTTCCCAGGGCTTGCTTAGCTCTTAGTTTGGCAGACACAGGCAATTACCAAAACTTTTGAACGAACCTATTCTGTGTGCTTTTCTCTGTTCTCTTATGCTTCCAAAATTCCTCAGAGTTCTTTTTGCTACAGATATATTCCTTAAAGTACTTAAATACTAAGCACTCAAGGGTGTTTTAACGCTGCCAGTCCTTGTCAGTGCTAGCAGCTTCACCAGCTCTTTCCCACTGCCCCAAGAAAACCTCACAAAACCCAGTACCAAACCTGACATGAATGACTGATGTGGAACAGTAATGTACAAGAAGTGTAGGATTAAGTGTTGGTGTTTGCATTGGTATGCTAAACTGTACTTGTTTAGTATGTAGACTTTTTTAACCTAAACAAAGAGGGCAGTTTTTCACAGCACAGTTATGTTCTTTGTTCTTTTTGTTTTCTTTTTTTTTTTTTTTTTTCCTTCAGGTGCTTGGTGGAAGTCCAGGAATACTCAGTAATCATGGATTTCAGGTGCAACAACAGCAACAGAGGAGTCTGTCGCTACATGAATACATGAGCATGGGACTGTTGCAGGAGGCTGGCATTTCTGTTCCACATGGACTAGTTGCCAGGACACCAGACGAAGCTTACAAAATAGCAAAAGAAATAGGTATAATATTAAAGAGAACATATACAATATAGGCATGGGATTGATACAAGGTGTAACTACTTTTTCTGTCTTTCCTGGTAAGACATTTCTTGGAGTTCTGGATATACCTTCTCTTTAAGAGAGCCTTTCCTGTGAAGCAACTTTCTTGCAGATTTGAGTATTTACTTTGGAGCTGACATTTTCTTAGTTTGAAGTTTTCTAATGCTTAAGATTGCTCAGTGCACAAGCACACAGTGAAATCAGTTAAGTGACCTAGTTTTAAAGACACTCTCGGTTGTGTATTGAGACTTGTTTATGAACCTAAACTGTGTCCCTGAAATTTCAATGGGGAAGGCCTTGATTCTACTTCCACTAAAGGCAGTGAACATGTTTCAAGCACCATCATTCCCATAAGCCAGATGCTGCAGATACTTTTCCTGTAACTTGTGAGTCTTGTTTAGAAGGAATGGGGCAGGTATAAATTGTATTAGCCTAGACTAATACAACTACCTAAACTTTTTTGAGATGAGTAATAGACTCTGCTTCCTGCAAATCCTGGATTTCTTTTTGCTCTCAAGCAAGGTTAGAGGAAATCTTGTGTGAAAAGCTTCAGTGGTGGTGGCAGGTAAGGCTTCTGTAGTCCGAGATCTCATATAGAACAGAAGATGCAAAGCATACTTACCTTTAGGCTGCAGAAGAGGAGTAAAATACTACTCCTTTGTGAACGTGCTGTTCTGGCAGAATGCAACTACATGCAGGAGGGGAGAACTTTGATTGCTTGTAGTTACATGCTAAATTCCTGGCTTGTTGATGAAAAAGCATCCAATCTCCTTTGCCTGGTTGACCTTTAATTTTGGACTTGACTCTGCCTATTAATTTGCCACTTTACCTCCTATGTGTGTTAGTAAAATTTTTGTTTAATTTGGCTGTAATATAGAAGTCAGCTTCTATTGTTTGAGGCATTAATATTCTTTTTTTTCCTCTTTTTAATTTTTTTTTTTATTTTAGTTTAAAGCTCCCCCCCCCCCCCCCCCCCCCCCCGGAAAAAATGCAGTAGGGTTGTCACACAGTTTTAATGAAGGACATTGCTTGTCATATTCCACTCTCATATGCAAATGCCTAAATCTGTTTTCACCTCCAAATGGATACATTTGTAGTGATTCCTGGGGCTATAGATTTTCTTAGATTCGTTTCAGTTTCATTTGTAGATTTGAAAAAGAGGAATAGTTTTTTTTTCTAGAACAAATTATGCTGCTTTGTAATATAGAAGGCAATTGAGAAGCTGCTTTTCCTTCAGATCTGATGCCCCAGAAATTCAGGTATTGTCTGCCTGCCTTCTTTGTCTTGTTCCCATTAGAGAGTAAATGATATAAAAATTATAACTTCATTAGTGTGAAAGAAAGGTGTAAAATGCTTCTGTTCTGAGAATGCCTTAAAATTCAGACCCTCACCTGTTAAGGGTGAGCTTATAGCATGATCTAAACTTCACAAATCGAGCATAGCCCTTTGCTTACATTAATATCTGCACAGATGTTCTGCTAGTGGTGAATGAGACAACGTTTGCCTATGGTTCTATAATAGACAGCAGGGAAACTCGCAGGCTGCTATTCCTTTGTTTTGTTCCTTGTTCAGAGAGGAGTCCTGTAGCAAAGTAGGTAGTCTGACTGCTGGTTTATAGCTCTGTCTGATCCATGTGACGTCAGAGGTATGCCTTTCATCTGGAGTATGCGACTCTGTGCAACTTCTTGGGCGTCAGAAAAATGAAGTTGTGAAGTGTATGAGTTAGCATCCTTTAGTAAGCTAGAATAAAGGAATTCAGGGCTTCTGGTTGTCAGCCATTTACTTTGAGTTGGTGTGTATTTGATGCTATGGCTTTCTTTGGCACTTGAGATGAGGAAGGGAAGACTTCCCAAAAGGAGAACACACTGAAGGAGCTTGAGTTTTTGAGGCATTGCTGAAACATTGTCCAGAACTCATTCTGGATGGTGACAGATTACCCTTTGCTCCAGTGTTTTGGATTTCTTTGTTATTGTAGCTATTTCCCCACTTGTTTTCATTTAGTATGTACTTAAAAAACAAAAATCAAGCCAAACAAACCAAATCTTTAGCAGAATGAAAAAAATCTCACTTTTCTTGTCCACCTGCTCATTGTTTAATTTTGTTGTGTAAGAGTTGTTGCCGGTAGATACGAGATTATCTTTTGCTTCTTTTTATGTGTCAAACTGGTTTTTCAAATGTTTGTCTAAACCGTTACAAAGATAGTTGGTAATACTGCTTGCTCTGTCTCCCTAGTGCTGATCCACATGCTTCTGATAACCTTTAGTCAGAAACCTGCTCTCTGTAAACTTGAGTTTGGCACTGGATTTCCTTCCTTTTGCAAATGCCTCACTTCAGTTAGAAATGGGTAACTTTTTATCCCAATGTATAACAAATACAACCTTCTCATTAATGAAGATTATTGTGGTTTCACTGTGGCTGTAGCTAAATCAGTGTAACCCTGTTGTACGAACAAAGCCAAAGCTTAACCATACATTTATATATACTATCACTGCAAGGTAACTAGTGTGTGGTAGAGTCAAGCTGAAGCATGTGAATGTTGCAGTTTGTCTTAAAGTCTAGTTAGAAGAGTGCACTAAATATTTTTTAAATGAAAAAAAAAAAAAGACATTTGTTAGAATTTCATTCAAAGTTATGCCTATCTTGAGGTCTGAAGTTAGATGAAACGGGAAGCACAAAGGTTGCTTCCTCTCCACCTCCCCAGTCTTTCTTGTACTAAATATTTTTTTCTGCCAAAGACCAAAGTGTTCTAAAGGGAGCAAATTGTTTACCTATATGTGAAGTAGTTTTGAAACATATGTGAAGTAAAACACAATATTTGAGCTTGCATTGTTTTCTTCCATGTAACATTTTTCTAACATTTTTAAAGGAAACTGAGATGAAATTAGATGCCATGAGCAACTTTTGAGCAATGATGACAGATCACCTATGGTTTGAGTCTTAAGGAAAAAAAACGGAATTTTTTTTGCTATTTTGAAAAAAAAAAATTGATTTCTGCTGCAGCTATCAGACTTCTTAAAGTGCTGTTTTCATCTCAGATTTCTGTTCTGGCTGGGTTCTGCAAATGATTATTGTTTTGCTTCTATTTTTTAAAAATCTTTCCTGTTGCATCATGGGAAGGTTGGCCATTGAAATTATTACATCAGTTTGCATATAGTTTTTTCTTTGCATATTTGTTTGGCTGTTGAGAGTCATCACTGGAATTTGTTACTTATCACAAGCAGCTTTTCCCTATAAAGAACCCTCCCTCTCATTTCAAGTAAATCGTTATCGCATACTGGTTCATGAAACTATTATTCTTTTATATAACTACTACTGAATAAGTCAGTCCCTGCGAGTAGGTTTGGACCTCCTGTAAATGTCACTGCTCACTTTTCCTCCAGTAGTTCACTGTCTCCATTCAAGACCTCCAAATCTCATTTGTGCCACTGAAAGAATGCATTCTACTCAGAGCTGAGAAAGCTTGTACCTGATGAAGTCTTTAAACACTTCATTGATTAAAAAGAAAAAGAAAGAAGTTTTTTTAGTTACTTGTGGGCTTTGCAATATGTGGCTCTTCATATGCTACATGAGCGTCTCACTTAAATTTTGAAAAAGCCAGCTGAGTAAATTCTGTTCTAGAGTGTTGATAAGAGGCTGCAGTATGCCTTGATGGTTGCCTCTCAGTTCAGGGTTTACTCTCAGCCTACGCATGCATTCCAGCTAGCACTGGGACCGGTGCTGATTTAGAAGCTGATAGGCATTTGTTATCAAGAACGTGACTAATGACCCTGAAGACTTATTTCTTGAAGAACAGATGCTTCATCAGTGTGATCGCAGATAGCTTAGCAGAACACACTCTTTGAAACGTATAGTATTGCTGTTTGTTAAGATGGTATCTATGTAAGTGTATGTGTTGCTATAACTGAAGTTTTGATGCTTCCTAACATCTTCCTCTCTTAACAGTTGTGTGGAAGGGAGTGACATACTGTATGCCTGTAGAAAAGCCTGCTTTTCTTTCATAGCATATATTTCTATTCATGATGATTCGAGAGATAAGACTTCTGAAGTGATGAGTATCTTGAAGCAGCTTTTGTGTTCCCGTAGTTTTGGAGGATTTTAGGATAGTGATTCCCACGGCTTTATGCTTATGGCAGACCGTCAAATTTTAGTAAAATAAAAAGCTGTACAGAATAGGAGGTGTTGAAATGTTATGCACTGAGATTCTCACCTTTCTACGCCAGAGTTCTTGAAAGGAGACTGAAAGCAATGGAGTCTGATGCTACTTTTGCCATTGCAGTTTAAGAGATATAGTCCATCTCTTTATCAGTGTGATTTATAAGGTAATGATCTTTTTTGGTATACTTTCTACAGAATGACTCAAGTAATTGTCTTGGCTGTATTCCTGCAGACAGTTCTGTGATTAACAGATGTTTCTTGTCAGACCTTTTAAGTTCTTTTCAATGTTGTTTTATTTTTCTGTCTATTGCTTAAATATCCAACCTGTATCTGTTAAAAAAGAAAAAAAAAAAAGTAGTACATAAACCTGGGTAGATCTGTAAATAGATTTATTGATCTCAGGCTTGATTTAGTCAGAAACCAAAGTTTAGTACAATGTGTACAATGACTTTCTTAGGTAAAGTACTAGCATTTTCTTTATTAGCTCTTCAAAAGAATAAGTATTCCAGGCACTGTGGCACAAAAACTGGGGTGGTTTTCTCCTTATTGTATGCCACACCTTCCTTGGTAGTCTGTGATTAAGTTTTTTTTTTTTCTTTGTTCTGTGTCACACGGAAAGCTCACATCTAGTTTTTTGCTCCTAATACTTGGTGGTTTTGCCACTATACGTTTTCCCTGTTTGTGAATTATCTGCTTGACTATGTTAACTGATGTCTTTTAGGTTGTTTGTAGAGTCTGAAGCTCCAGAGCATTTATTCAGATGCTGTAGGATGTGGATGATGATTTAAGGCGGCAAAGTTGTGCAGAAATTCCCCAGGTGTTAAAAGAAGCCTGCTTCTTTAGTGGTCAGTGTTAAGTAGTTTTTTCCAGTTATGTTGCTGCTTACCTGATCAAAATCTCTAGATAACCAGCAGTAGCAGTATAGAAACCACTTGAATTTACTTGAATTCTGGCAAATGCTACTTTTTTGGCATCTGAAGCTTACATTTTGCTTCAGCCTTTGCTTTCTTCTATAGCACTTCACTCCTTTGAAGTTCTATCAAAGCATGTTGTTGATAATAATTCACTAATTCAAAAAACTTGTCTAACCAGCGCATGCAAATTTTGACTGTTGTATTTTAATTGCTTAACTTAAGCTGTTGCCAACCAAACCTGTCTTACAAGTTGATGAAAAACTTGATGCAGCTGATTAATGTCGGGAAGTGTTTGTGTAGAAAATATTTTGTAATAGCAAAACATCTTGTTTGCTTTCCTGACTGATATGGTCCTTTCAGTGAAAGTATGAAGATTCCTGGCACATAAATATTTCAGTAGTCATACTTTTGATTTGCATGCAGTGATTCTTCTAGCACTCAAAAGTTTCAAATGCTGAAAAAATGTAATTTTGAAGTTAAATTCTAAATAGCTATACTTATTAACAAAACGCAGACAGTGTACTCTGAAGAGATTCTCTGCCTGTGTTGGCGGAGTTAGGGTCGGCATACTCTTTATGTCGAGACTTCTGTTGATAATACATTGTTCGTTACAAGCCCATCTTTTCCCTCCCTAATTCCAGTAAACACAACTATGTTGTTTAAACTTAAAATTTTTTGTTATATCTGTGCAACAAGAAAAAAAACTTGGTTTGCGTTATAAATGGAGAGATATTCTTCCTGGAACTAATAACTTTTATATACAGAGTAACTGAGGCAAAAGTTATGTGTCTCTTTCTGGCAGGGTAAGTTTGCAGCTGAATGGTGGTTGAGAATTTGATTGGCACTTGTGTTATTAACCTACCACTGCCTTTTACTATTGTCTGTTTTGTCAGAACACATTAGGCTTGCATAGTTATGAAAGTGTTTATAATACGTGAAAAGCGGTACTGCTGCTACAGTCAATATCGGACAGAGAAGTGGCAATTAAAGCGATTTGACAAAAGTCAGAATGGGAACTTGTAAAGCAGACCATTTTCATAAAGTTTATCTGCCCTAATCAGACTTTCTACTTGCACGGAGAACTTCAGAGATACAACAGAACAACAAGCCTTCTTGCCTCTTACTAAGCTTATCATAAGGGTTGTATTTTACATAGGTCAATGCATGCATGCAAGGAGAGAGAGCCTTTCTCCCAGTTTGAAAGCTTCGGTTATGGAATCAGAAATTATTCCTTCCAATAAATAAATAAATACCAGTATTGCTAGAAATGAAGATTGGGCTGTTTCCTGTCTGTATCCTTTCACTGTCTAGTTAATGAACAGTTGTTGAAGGTGAAATCTGTACTGTTAGTCCTGTATAGGTTTTTGTTGTCCTGAACAGACAGATGCTAATTTAGTGTTCTGCTGATTTCAGGCACCTGTTCTCATTGGTATTTACTGTTAATTTTCTAAACACTTCCTGATTGTTTTCAGGTGTTTTACTTGCACATACTTTTAGTGCTAACTACCATTAATATGGAAATGCAGCTTTTAACAAATGCTTGTTCTGAGTTTTGTGCATTGGTGTCTAGCTTGCTTGCCTGAGCTGTACTGCAGGTTTGTTATTTTGTTCTAGAGTGCGGTGTTAAGGCTTTACAGTTTGTTACTGCTGCTGAAAGCAGATGTCCTGCTTTCTGTCCCGCTCACTTCAGTGCCCCTGTACACGTGCCTGTCACACGGGGCACAGGCTTGCAAAAGTACTGTCGGCTGGATTAGCTGTTGCCTTCAGCGGAGTCACTCTTCTGATATGCTTCAAGGCACAATTGCGCAAATTCTTGTGCTGGCACAGGAAAGGAGTCTGGAGTGAAAAGCTGAGGACGGGAGGCAGGATGGGACTGCTGCTGTGGTTTAGTGTTGGCTGGAATAAAGTGTCGTGACTTTGTATGTGGATACCTGCTCTAGGGCAGAAACTGCTCTTTTTTTTATTGAAACAAAAGCCTAGCAGTATTTTAAAGCAGTGTAAGCAAAAAAGAAGGGCACCACTGTTGGTACTGAGTAGAAAACGTGTTAGCTGCTGGTTTCCAAATTTCTTCTTGGGTTACTCTGTATCAGCAGTTCTCTGGTGTGTCAGATTGTGTGATAGTGCTGCAGATGAGCTGTGTGACCAAATATTTCTGTCCTCTGGTTTTAGCGTCACTTTAAATAGGAGCTGTAGGAAAAAAATGTTTATGAAACAATAAACTTTCTGCATGGGTTAACTTAAGGTTTTCTTGGGACACGTTATCTTAAATTATCTTAAATTTTGTTTTAGGAACATCTGTGCAGCTTAATTGCTTGTAAACATAGCTGGTCAAATAATCCTTGAAGTGTTACATGTTTATGCAATCAAGCAGCTAGTTTGCTTGCAGTGCTGTAGGAAAACAAATTATGAATCATTACTATCCTGCTCACGTAATGCTGCAATTGTTGCATTTTGTTGCATAAGGGATAGTCTAATGAAAACTTTGTTATGGCCAAAACTGATTGTGAAGAGTTTAATGTTGTTTCTCACAGACTTTTTTCCGGATGTCTTGTATGTTGCTGAAGTGTAATCATGCATAATAATTGAATTCTTAATATCCTGTGGGATCTGGGCAGTAGTGCGTCTAGCCCAATACTCTACCCCTCGTGATGGCATACACTATTTAGGGAGATTGTTAGCCTGGCTATTTTCTGCAGTCCATACCCCTCATTTTCCCCCAGCATTCATAATTGTTGTCTTAGGAATATCAGAAGGAACATCTCTACCCAGTTCTTTTTGAATCTCCTATTCTTCCTTCATGTCTCCTGGCAGGCTTCACTATCTTCTGTGCAAAGAAGTGTCTCTTTTTCTTGCACCTTTATGAAACTGCCTTCCCTTGGTGGGTGGCTTTTGTTTTTGGCTGGTGTAGAACAGGAAACAGAATGTATGATATATGTGTAGTTGTGTGTTCTTGCTCTATATGTCACCAGGTATGGCTAAAGACCATAATTATAGAATCATAGAATGGTTTGGATTGGAAGAGACCTTAAAGATCATCTAGTTCCAACCCCCCTGCCATGGGCAGGGACACCTTCCACTAGACCAGGTTGCTCCAAGCCCCATCCAACCTGGCCTTGAACATTTCCAAGGATGGGGCAACCACAACCTCTCTGGGCAACCTGCGCCAGTGCCTCGCCACCCTCACTGTGAAGAAGTTCGTCCTTACAACTAATGTAAATCTGCCCTCCTTCAGTTTAAAGCCATTACCCCTTGTCCTGTCACTACATGCCCTTGTAAAAAGTCTGTCTCTGGATTTATTGTAGGCCCCCGGTAGGTACTAGAAGACTGCTATAAGGTCTCCCCTTGCTTTGTTCTTTCTCCTTTGATAGATTTAAAGAAGTGCTGAGCTCTTTTAGTCCCTTCTTGTAAGGCAAGCTCTTCATATCAGTGATCATCCTAGTAACCTGTCTTCCCCATTGAAAATTACTTTTATGATCAAGTCCAGAGTTAAATGTAATGTTCCAGCTGAGATCTTACCAGAGCTTTAGTTGGCATCTGGTTTTGACTTGTTCAGATTCTGGCCTTTATTGCTAGGAGAAGTAATTGCTACAAAGAAGGTGCCTGTGGGTGAACTTCATGGCTTTCCTGAAAACTTCTCTGTAGAAGCAGCTTTTATCTTCTGGACTTAGTGTAGGAGATGAAAAGTAGGGTGGAGAAATAGGACCCTCTCTTCTGAACTTCCTAGTGGACTGTAAGTTAAAACTCTTAGTCTTGATTACTAAGTATATCAGTTCTGATTGTCAGATATAAAACTTTTGTAGAAAGCTCATAATAGTAAAATAATGCTGTGAATATTTTAAATCTTAAAATATTTCAGTCACTTCAGAACCTTGTGAAGGAGCTTAGGTGGATCCTCTGTGAGCAAGGGAGCAAGTGTGGGGTTTGTGGGGTTTGTTTTTGTTGTGTTTTTTTGTTTGTTTGTTTTGGGTTTTTTGTTTGTTTGTTTGTGTTTTTTTTTAATTTAAATCTCTTCAGAAAAGAAAGTATTTCCTCTCTCTTTTATACTAACACTAAGAAGTCCTGCTCCTCCAAATTTTGTGTTTGTATATACTTACAAGGTAAATTGTTTTCGAATGGATGGAACTTTATTTTTAAGCTTGCATATTGGAGTATGTGGCTTCATTTATTCATGAAGCTACTGTTTATAATCGTACTCATACATGAGGCTTAGTGTTTCCTAAAGCAAGCTTTGTACTTAAAGTAGTTGCATGAAAGTTAAGTCTTGTTTTGCATGGCTTCTATTAAGCATGTTAACTTACTTGATTGCCAGTACTTAGTAGTTATAAAAAATAGTTATCTTCAGGAACTGAATTAAATATTAAATAATAGACAACAAGTAAATCAACATATACTTGCATGTTTATAACCATCATGCTTCTTGTGCCAAAGAACTTGGTATCAGTTGTGAATTCAGAGATCTGTTGTCAGGTAGACAGTCAAGAAATAAAATCTACAAGTAGCTAGTTGGGAGTAGTAAGTTGAGCATTCCCTTTGCTTATAGCCACAGTAGCTTGTGATATTATGCAAATTTAAATTTATCTGGCCAGGCAGGATACAGGTCAAAATAGGAATCAACACAACTTTTTTGTGATTGCCATAATCTTTTTCAGTATACATAGGGACTAGTTTTGCTTAAGTACTGTAATTTTTCTTTGTCTTTTCCATGGTTGCCTTTTCACATCCAAGAGAATAGCAAGTTCTCTCTTTGCTTGGAAGGACTGGAGTAGCTCAGCTATTGGTGGCATGGAAGGAGGTGGAATGTGGTGCGTGAATGTGAATGGGGCAGCTCTTAACATCTTGCAGTCTAGCTGCTGTCTGCAGTGTATTCTGTGTAACTGAGCTTGAATAATAACTCAGGGCTTTGTTTTTCTTCCTTTATCACCTTAAATGACTTGATGAGCTTTTTTTCTTTGCTTTTTGTCTTTCAATGACACTTCAGAATATCCCAGCTGATTTTGAGTATATTCTCATACTTTATTTTTTAAACCCAAATGCACAGTCTCCCCTACCTAGAAGAATATTTTGTAAAGGATTTTTAAATGCTTAAAGCCAACTAAAAGGCTTACTCTGCCTGCTCTGGGAAAAATAGTGGGTTTGCTTAGGCCTCTGACTTCTCCTAAGTACTTAAGCTTATGCATCAGTGGGACCTGCAAGTTGACTTGGGTAAGTGCCATAGGTACATATTATTGCTGAGAAGATAGTGGTTACAGCTATAGGGTATTTGTACTCGACTGAGGAAAATCTTGGATTATGGTGTGTCAGATACTCATTTTCATCTTGTTAATAGTCTGTGAGATACTAACCATTTCTTACTGGGTGCTTAATCATTTGTGATTCAAACACATGTTAAAGATATATCAGAACACTTAAAGTATCAACACTTCTGGATACTAACTCACCAAGGTTTGTTCACAGAACAGCCTAAAGCTGCAGTTTGTGGATGGTTTGAGACTTTTGGAATAACCTATGTGAATTACAATACAGTCTTTGATTCACATATTTGTCTTTTGAATCGGAGAGGGTGGGGGTGGAGAAGGGGGGGATAAAATGAAAACAGCCTTTATTATTCTGCCTGGGGCAATTTGTTTTAGTAGTCACAGATGACAAATTTTGGGTTTTCTTTCATTCTAGGTTCAAAGGATCTTGTGGTAAAAGCACAGGTTTTAGCTGGTGGTAGAGGAAAAGGAACATTTGAAGGTGGCCTCAAAGGAGGAGTGAAAATAGTTTTTTCGTAAGTTGTTTCTAAATTATCTGACCAAGTGGAAAAAACTTCAAAGTTTCACATTATGAGTTGAATCTATTGCTTAGTTTAAAATCAGTGTTTTAATAATTAACTTTAAAATAACAAAAATTAGATAAGATTTTTTTTATGCTACTTCTATTTTTCCAGCAGTTTCTTTGTCACATTCTGAGCTTCTTTTATTCTAGTCCAGAAGAAGCAAAAGATATCTCCTCCAAAATGATTGGAAAGAAGTTGTTTACCAAGCAGACAGGAGAAAAGGGCAGGATATGCAATCAAGTTTTTATCTGTGAGCGCAGATATCCCAGGAGAGAATACTATTTTGCAATAACAATGGAAAGGTCTTTTCAAGTGAGTAATATGAGAAATAGAAGTAAACTAATTAACTTGTTATAGCTGAATTTAAAAAAAACAAAACAGCAAAACTGTTTACTGTACTGGTCACTTGCTTTTCAAAATCAGAAATATACGTGAGCTAATTCTTGTTTCCTAGTATCTCTGATTATATGATTGCCTTAGTTTTTAAATGCTTCAAAAATGTAATGCTACAATTTAAATTTACGGAATAATAAATGAGTATCGGTAGCCCCAACTGAAGTTCAGAGTCACATGGCTGAAAGGGAGATGGGTGGAATGAGGGGGTTATTTTCATTCTGGTTTTAGTTTACACTTACCTACCAGATGCTCATACTAGAGTTTAGGTTAAAAATACAGCTATGTGTATGCATGTACATGTACACACTATTTAAGCGTGTCAGGAACAAGATAAGTAAAAGGCTTTTGGAAGAGCCAATGGTCCTGGATAAATCAAACATCCTTTTTCTCCAATGTGTGGAGGTTCCTAGGGGTGCACAATTTTGAGAGTGCTGGTAGCTTTCTTATGTCAATACTCTGCAGGAACTGGTAAGAAGATTTGGGCCCAGAGGTCTGTCTTCAGAGCTTTCAGGAAGATGAAAGCCATAGTCTCTCCTGCTTGTATGTTCTGTATGTGTGGGTATGTAGTTTTTTAGGCTACAATTCAAATGCAGGTACTGAAATGTGTCAGTGTATTTTTTGGCAGACTGGTGTTCCATTATGGAGCATAGAGCCTGAATTGCAAAATAACTTCAACAGAGCCAGGGTATAGCAGATTTTGGAACTTTATTTTCTGAAGCTCAGCAAAACCTGATTTTGGTCTGTCCAGAAGCTCAAGAGTTTGTAGAGGCGCTGCTCTTGGTAATTAGAGGAGTATCTCTTTCATGATATTATTTCATCAGTATGAAATAATTTTCTGTGGAGGAATGAGGAAACTAGTCTTACTCTTTTTTTTTTTTTTTTTTTTTCCCCAAAATTAGGAGTTAAATATTGTATTTGTTCCTTCCTCTTCCTTTGTAGTGTTCTTTCTGATAGGAAAGTATCAGTTGTGTTGGGTTTTGGTACAATTAGGTGACTTGGGCACCTACATTCTGTTGTACTCTATAATATAGAGCAGGGAAGATCCAAATCCTACAGTACGCACCCCAGATTTACCACAAGGTGGCATTAAAATACTGTAAATGGCTGGATCTTATAATCTTAAAATTGTGTAAGCAATAAGCAAGAATCCTTATGGAAATAAAATTTACTGTAACTGATTTAAGCAAATTAGATAAAGAAGGGAAACGTATTTTCCTGACTTGTTCTTGCTCTCGTAAAAAAAAAATAAATCTTATTAGTGTATATTGAGCATAACTGTGTGGATTATTGTCTTTTGATAGGGATGTGCCTTGTTTTTACTGCTGACTTTATAAGTCATGTTTTAGATGTGCTTGTAATTGCTGTAACTTGTCTAGGATGCTTATGATGAGGAAACGCCTTTCAAAAGAAGGAAGTGTGAAGATTGAATAACACAATGTGTATTCCTGATGTTGCAAACCTCTTCCTTTAAGGGGGGAAGAAAGTCTGTAAAACAGTCAGTTGAAAGTGGAACTTGATATCTCGGGTGTTACTTGCCAATAGAGGCAATACTTCTTATGTTTTAAGCAAAACTGTGCAGTTTGGTCAATTTTGTGGAATGATGAGTTATTTTTATAATGTGTTTGTAGCTTCTGTGTGTTCAGGATATGAATATCCAGAAATGTTCATTGTGTTGAACCTTGCTGTTAGATGCAGGATAATTCACCATCTGTATGTTTCCGTTTGGAAGGATGGTGATGGGAGGGAAGCGGTGTGGTTATTAGTCATGTTCTCTGAACCAGTGTCACGCTTTCTGTAATTAATTGTCAACAATTATAAAGCTGTTCAATGTTTAAGACCTGTGCTGATATGAAATGCTGCCTTAGTACACCAGCATAATCCATGCATGGGTGGTGATAAGGGAAGGTAGTTTGAGATGATACAAGTGAGTATGTCTTTGCTGTAAACTGGAGGACTGTTCCCATAGGGAGAGATTTTTAGGTTCCATGGTAGTGAGTCGTTGATGCTTTTGTTGAGATTTAGATGGCTTTTTAAAAAAATCTATGCTGCAAATATTATGAATTCTGGTTTCTTAATTTCTTTTATTATTGAATAATTGAGTGCTGTTTTGTCACAGCTCCATGACTTATTTTCTGTGATGGCTACAGTTATCGAACTTGGTGATCCTACTGAACAGGAATAGTTTGCAATAATCTGTCCCTCGGTTCTGCAGACCTAGATTTGCCCTTGGAGTGGAGCATGGTGGTGTGAACAAATGAGTGCCTGGCACTTGATGTGTGTTTGTGTAGGGGCAAGTGGAGAAGGGGGAGATGAGAGGCTGTTCTTTTTCAGGTGACAACCTAGGAAATAAAATGCATATAATTAATAAGTCGAATCTTTCTATCAAAATTTAAAACTAGTCTGTCTGTGTTAATAGCTCTGTTGCTTCAGTGTATACAAAGGAAAGTTTTCATTGTTAAAAGAAATTGGACCCAACATACACCTTAGAATTTGGAAAGTATTATTAAAAGGTTTTCTATAGATGTATTGAATAGATAGTAACATTCTCCTCAGAGCATACAAGTAAAATGCCCAAATAAAAAAACTTCCAACTAACAACAAGGTTTTATTGCCATGAGGTAATTTATGGGAAGAACTAACTTTCAAATGTGTGGTATAAAATTACTTATACTTTTTTTTCCTCCCTTTTTCTTCTAGGGTCCTGTGCTGATAGGCAGTTCTCAGGGTGGTGTTAATATTGAAGATGTCGCTGCAGAGAATCCTGATGCGATAATTAAGGAACCCATTGATATAGTAGAAGGCATAAAAAAGGAGCAAGCTGTTAGGGTAATTGTTAATGTGGAAAAGTACACATTAGCGAGGATGGGAGGATTGCTTTTAAATTTTGTAGTGTGCGTGCATTCAACCTGCTGAGTTGTCTTTAAACCCTTTTGACATTTTGAAACAGATTTGAACTAGATACTTAAGTATTTTCAGGTGATAGTCGACGTAAATCCAACTCTGCATGACAGTGCTTTATCTAGCTTTTGTATAGCTTTGTAAAGGTATATGGTGATGACTTTTTACTAGCTCTTGTTTAGGATAAGTGCAGTGTCCTTTATTGAAAACAATCTTTTCAAACCCAAGAGTTACCCTTTTTCCTGGAAGGGAGGAGAAGTTCTACATCTACAAATTCAGTTGACACTGAAATAATAGCTAAACTGGGACATTCCTAATTTGTAACTAAATCAAACCCCGAACATCAGTTAACTGATAACCAATCTTTTACTTTCAGCTTGCCCAAAAAATGGGATTTCCTCCTAATCTGGTCGATGAAGCAGCTGAAAATATGATCAAATTATATAATCTCTTTCTGAAATATGATGCTACCATGATAGAAATAAATCCTATGGTGGAAGATGCATCAGGAGTTGGTAATGTTTCTTCTTCATATTCTTCATGTAACAGCTTGACGTTTTTGTAAATCTTAGGTAGTTGCTTCGCGCTGCTAAAACTTCAGCTGTATACAGCAAGAGGACTTAGCATTAACATCGTATGTTGAAAAATGAATTTAATAAAGCATAAATTTGAGAAACTAAGCATAGTAGATATCTGCTCTTAATTGCTAAGTAGGTTCTTAAGTTTAAATGTCTTCCTTTTAAAAATTTTTTATTACTTTAAAAAGAACATATCTTCTGCTCTGGAGTGTTTGGCTACCCAGCATGAAGCATTCCTGGAAATTTGGTCTTTTCAAAATTCATTAATTGAAACTTGAGCTGTCTTGTGTATTTGAAGTTGGTACTGAAAAGGTAACCAGAATAGTAGCACATTCTAGAAATCTGCTGCCTTTACTACTTGGGCATCAGAATGACTGTTTGAGTTTGATATTTGATGTATTGAAAGACTATAGGTGTTTAAGTGATATCTTGATGTTTATCAGGTTTTTAGCATATCCAGTTGCAGAATAGTTAGTTAATACTCAATCACAGCCAATTCCCCTCTCACCAAAAAATAAGTCTGTGGAGAATATTTGTACTTGAACTCAGGTACAACAGTTTAAATTTAAACATGAATGTAGTTCCTTCATCGAAGCTTACAATTACTCTTCCGTGGTTTTTTTTGTTTTTTTTTTTTTTAAATAATACTGCTTAAATGAACAGTATGGAGCAGTCTCTCCCATCTGTTTCTTGTCCGTTGTCATTTTTATATCATCTCTAGTGAGGGGTAGAAATGACATTTTACATTTGTACAGACAGAAATTTAGTTCTGATGTAAAGAATACTATAGGTTTTCCATGTCACCTGCTGTATCTAAGTGAAATTTACTTTTGTGTGTATTCTTCTGACACCTGTTCTTCCAATTCAGATGTTTTTTCATTGTGTTTATGTGTGTTTACATGCATGCACACATACTATATATTTAATCTAAAAGCAGAAAACTAAGAGGCATTGAAAAAACCCAAAGTGGAGACCTTCTGCAGGGATTAATTTTATGCTAATTACTGAAGCATAATTTGCCCAGATTTATCAAACAGCTTGTTGTAAGCTGCTATTTTTAGAGTGTCTCAAGAAATACAGTTATCTTCCCTTTTTGTGCAGTTAAAGGGACTTAACTGATTGTGTGGGTAAACTGGAAAGAATCTTGTATTTACATGCAGTGCTAAGTGTGTCTTTTCAGCAAAACTTTAAGTTTGGACTGCATGAGCTAGCTGCCAAGTTTGACTTAACATACTTTAACATATTCATGTAGCAGTTGAGCTATTATTCTAGTATTGAATGATGGTTTTTTTTTTTTTTTTTCCTTTCAGTGATGTGTATGGATGCAAAGATAAACTTTGACAGTAATTCAGCCTATCGTCAGAAGAAGATCTTTGATATGCAGGATTGGACACAGGAAGATCAAAGAGACAGGGATGCCGCAAAAGCAGATCTCAACTATATAGGATTGGATGGAAACATAGGCTGCTTAGGTATGTTCTATTTAAAAAATTTTAAATGACTTAATGGATTTATAAACTGAATTCCTAAATGTTATCTTTATTCTCATATAGTCAATGGTGCTGGTTTAGCTATGGCCACAATGGATATAATTAAACTTCACGGCGGAACTCCAGCAAATTTCCTTGATGTTGGTGGTGGTGCTACAGTGCAGCAAGTGACGGAAGCCTTTAAGCTTATTACCTCTGATAAAAAGGTGAGGGAAGAGTTGGCATACCAGGGTCCTACACAGTGGTAAACCAGGCTATGATTTGAAAGACAATGCTTAGTACGTGTTCTCCAGAAAACATGTTTTTATAAGCATAGAATTAAAAAGGTAAGAAAATGGAGATGTTTAATCTTGGTGCAAATGAAGAAGGCCTGAAAACCTGCTGAATTTTTTTCCTTTTTTTAAAAATAGGTTCTTTGGCTGTGTACTAAGTAGGCAGTTTTGTGTCCTCCAGTTGAAGTTACAGCTGTATTTGAATCTTCCCAGAAATCTTTGAGTCAGAAACTCCCCCCACCTGCTGTTTAAACAGAAACCAGTATTCCGATGGGTTTCCATTTCTTTTCTTTTCTTTTTTTCTCTTTTTTTTCCCCCTTTTGGGCCTGTTTTGCAGCTGGGTCTATTTTGTGCATAGAGTTGTAGAGCTGAATATTCACTGTGCTGTGCACAAACAAGATTCTAAGGTACTAATTATATGTAATGTAGGATAAAATAAATTTGTAGTGGGCTTGGAAGGGCATTATTGTTTTATCCTATTGAAAGTTTATCAGAAGTGTTTGAAAATTAAAGTAATAAACTGGTTGAAACTAGAGGAAGAGCTTTACCATCCCAGAGAGACAATCTGAGGACTGGATTGATATCTACATGGAAGTGCTTATCCCAGTGGGAACTTGATGGCAGTTTGGGACTTTTAAAAAGAAAGAAAAATATGAAAAAGAGGTAACCAAAAAAGGTGGGAGTGACTTGCAGGACCTGGTAATGGTATGCTACTTTTGCACTAGAATTTCGTGCACCACTTGCTCACCTTTGGAAAGGGCCGGAAGCAAAGAGTGAGTGATGTTACAGAGGAGCTTAGTCTCTTCCCTATTGGAAAGATTTTTGTTAACAAATGCAGGGTCTGACACACTCTCCAAGAGTGTTACAGAATCATAGAATCATACAGGTTGGAAAAGACCTTTTAAGATCATCGAGTCCAACCATAAACCTAACACTGCCAAGTCCACCACTAAACCATGTCCCTAAGCGCCACATCTACATGTCTTAAATACCTTGGGCAGCCTGTTCCAGTGCTTGACAACCCTTTTGGTGAAGAAATTTTTCCTAATATCCAATCTAAACTTCCCCTGATACAACTTCAGGCTATTTCCCCTTGTCCTATTGCTTTTACTTGATAGAAGAGACCAGTACCCACCTCACTACAACCTCCTTTCAGGTAGTTTTAGAGAGTGATAAGGTCTTCCATCAGCCTCCTTTTCTCCAGGCTAAATAACCCCAGTTCCCTCAGCCACTCCTCACAAGACTTGTTCTTCACGTTCTTTCAGCAAACTGAGGGAAAAGTGAGGGACACAGGCACAGAGCACCTGAATTACAGAGAGAAGAGGAGAAGAAACTAGGAGGAATCTGGAGGTTGCTGATCTGGGACAAGTTCTTGTAATGCACATGCTCTGCTGATGCACGGACAGAGGGTGTCCAAACAGACTTAATATATCTTTCCCTTTCTGTCTTCCTTCAGCTGCTCACCATTTTATCAAAAAACGATGACTGTAGCTGGGATTCCTGGTGCTGAAAGTCAAACAGCAGTACAGCCCACTGGTGTCATGGACTGCACTCTGGCTGGCACTCTGGGTTCAGTTCAGGGTCGTTTGGAACAGCCTTCTAGGGTGTCAAAGTTGCCTCTACTAATTAGTAACAGGAGCAAGAACAATGTCACACAGCTGAACTAGTCTTAATTGCAAGATAATGAGAACCAAGCTATTAACCAGTTGCACGTTCATGTTTTGTCTTGTTAAGTTTATTCTGTCCTCCAAGGCAGTCTACCCATTTTTGCTCCTACTTTATTCCATCATTCACCATTGACTGTGATCTTTTTACCCCTCCTTTCCACCACTTGAGTAGGAAAAGACTTTCCCTTAACCTCAGACTTAGTCCTCCTGAATAAAACATATTTCAGATAGCTTCCCTCTAAGCATGCTAGCTTTTAAGTAAACTGTATAAACAGTGTCTTGTGTATGAGTTTTGTAAATTTTCTGTATTCTTTTAGCATGGCTTCTTCAGTATATGGAGGTACTAGAGTGGGAGGTACCTCTGCTGGTGTAATGTTAGAAATGGAAAGAGAAACAGTTGACAAATTAAGTTGATAAATGACTTTACTGAAGTTTCATTTGTTTGATTTACTTGAAATCAAACAGCTCTCTTTTTATTAATGATGCTCAGAATGTTCTGAAGTAATGTACAGTGCTGGCTTTGTACAGAAAATGAGTGTGTCTCTTCAAGTAGATGTCCAGAATACACACTGGGAGTGAGGGAAATGGCTATTGCCAGCAACTCGTGCTGGTTTGAAGGACAATGTGGAAGTTTCTTGGGGCAGGCGTTTTTGCAGTAGGGTTTTCTTGAAGTAACTGTTCTGCTGTTGTGACTTTATAGAACTGTACTTTTGTTGCTGATGTTCTCTAGAACAGAAATATTTCCTTTCTTTCACTGAGTCCCTTGTTACACTTACAGAGCTCGAATTTTACTTAGGCTGAAAGGCTGAGCAGTGCTTTTATCTGATGTGTCTCTGGCCATTTTTAATGTGAATATTGTCATTGATTCTGTAGGTACTGGCTATTCTGGTAAATATTTTTGGTGGCATTATGCGATGTGATGTGATAGCGCAAGGCATCGTTATGGCAGTAAAGGATTTGGACCTAAAAATACCTATTGTGGTACGGTTGCAAGGTGAGTGTGCTTCAGTACATGTTAAATATATTTCTGTCCACATTGACAAATGTTCTTGAGCTTAGGTACTACATAGCAAATTGCCTGTAAGCTGAGGACTATGGAAAAATAAGGCAAACCTTGAATTTAGTTGGGGAGGATTGGCAAGTTAATAAAAAGAGATTTCCTGCTTTTATAACTACTGAAGTTGTTGTCTTCTAGATTTATTCACTAACTTAGGTTTGGAACAGGCTTCCTAGAAAATATGAGACAATTCTCATAGTAGTAGTCTCCTGTTCAATAACAGTGGCATTTTACCTGTTTCTTAAGGTACACGAGTTGATGATGCCAAAGCTTTAATAACAGCTAGTGGCCTCAAAATCCTTGCGTGTGATGACTTGGATGAAGCTGCAAAAATGGTAAGATAGCTGGCTACAAATATTCTTTTCAGAACATAGCATCTGTTGCAGAATATTGAAAAGTTGAAACTCCATTCAGTCAACTAAAGGTAGCTTAGGATAAATCACAGTGCCAGTTATTATCAGGGCCTGAAGCAAATGTTTTACAAATTAGTAAGTACATATTTTATAAGGAGAAAAACTACACAGTCAGAAGCTATTGTACCCCAGAAATTTCTGTGTTTGGGACTTTTTTCTTTTTTTCCCCACTCTGAAAAGCAGGTTAAAAAATAGGTTAAAAAAAACCAACCCAGACCCACAGGTAAATGACCAGATCAGTCACTCTCCTTGGTAGGGGAATGGGTAAGAGCTTAGCTTTATTAATTAGAAGAAAATACTTAAATTGAGGTAGCTGAAGAATGCAATGTAACGCTTCCTTTGATAGAGCACGGTATTTCAGTGTGCATGATTAAAACCAAACATAGTTGATTGTCTGTTGCCTTATAAGGTAATTAGATAGTCAGACATTCAGACAGGTTGGTTGTGATATTTTTTTTTGTGTATGTGTGTGTGGTTTTGTTTTGCTTTGTTTCTTGGGGTTGAAGCTCTGGAAGCAGCTGTGGATTGCTTGGAGGAGGAACTTGCTCAGCTTGACAGTATGGCCCTCTGTTTTAAGGAATAGTATTGACTCCTGTTACGCTGATCAAGCTTTGGTTGTGTCAATGGAAATCTTCCCTAGCAGTCCATATGGATCTTTAAGTTATATTGCATCTACATAATGCATCTTCTAAGGCTTCTGCTGAATCTAAAGTTCTCAGCTGAATCATGGAGCCATGCAGAAGGAGTTAAAATTAGTTTTGTAATCTTAGATTACCTTTAGAGCACTTTTTGAAAGGGTTATAGTTGTTTTTGTATGTAGCCCATAGGTAATTCCTTAAGCAGGTTTATGTAAGATGATGCCATGAGTGGGAAAGACAAATGGATGAGGATAGATCAGAGTCATAAGCTGAGCATTTGAAGCAGTGATTATAACCAGTGATGATAAAAGTATGGGGTTTTTTCTACCTAAATATTCAACAGATGTCTGTAGCTTATTCTAGCTAACTAGTATTTTAGGTGCTTTTGAAGTTAGGTAGTGTGGACAAGAGAAACATACTACAAATGTGCAGCAACAGGGAGGATGAAAACTTTTGATCTGCAAAAAATTGGAGGGCACCTGGTGGATTTTGTATCATGGGGAAACTGATAGTTCTGAATGTTTTTTTTTCCTAAAGAACCATTTACTCAGTTATAACATTTGATTCTAAGCGGGAAGTAATTCATAGAGGTTTTGAGTTGTTATGCAAGAGAGCTTGAGGCTCCATAAGGTATCAAAATAAGATCCAAAAATGCTTGCAACAAAAACTCAGAGGAGAAATAGCTTCTAGATACACAGAATCTCTTGTGAGTGGGTATCTCAACACCTCCCAAGTAAACAAGGTGGCGCATAAAAGTTTAAAACTTGTAGCATTTTATCAAGATACTTGGTTGTAAACGAGACCCAGACATTGTATAACTGTGTGAGATATTTTCTAAAAGACTTGACTGATCTTTCATTTAAAAGTGATTAAGAAGCACTGGACTAAGTAATAATATTCCCCCCCCCCCCTTTAAGATCTTGCTGATGATTCTCTGGCATTACTTTGTTTAAAAAGATTGGTCCAGCTCACTCAAGTTAGGATTGTTTTGAAATGAAGTCTTTCTTTTCTGTTTTTCAGGTGGTGAAACTCTCTGAAATAGTAACCTTAGCAAAACAAGCTCAGGTGGATGTTAAATTTCAGTTGCCAATTTGATCTGAGAAATGTCATGCCGGTGTCTAACATGTTCTGTGGGATATTTTTCATTTTCTTGTGTGGAGGTTTTGATTGTTTGACAGGCGCACAAACTGAAGTACCTGGTCTTTAATGTTAACATTCAGAATGGTCAGAGTTCTTGTAAAAGCGTGTATTGCTGATATTTAGTCCTCCTTAGTTGTTGTTCTCAAGCCTTCAGCTTCTGCTGCAGAATGTCACTTGCAATATACTTCTGCACTGTCCAAAGTAAAGCTTCTGGTTGAAAAATAATTATTCTGAATAAATCCTGAAGTTACTTTACTTGTAAATTTGTATTAGCCTTGGTTAAAAGTAAATATGACTAGATTATCTAGTTGTCCATGTGGAGAAATGTATTGAAACGGTATTTTATATTGGAGACAGTTGTACTTAGTGTAATGGACATGAGCAAACCAATCATTATTTATGAACAGGTGCATTTGAACTTGATCAGAAACATTTTTAGAAATGCTTCACTGAAGTGGCTGGTAACTCTTCTGGACAACATGTTTAATCACTACAAAATATACCGTAGCACTTAGATTTTCACAATTTCCAGTCCTTACAAAAAAAAAAAAAAAAAGCATCGTGTAGTTTTATATATGAACAAGCGTTTACCAAACCTCAAGGAGACAGAATACATAGAGAATTTAAATGTCTATTGTACATCGCTAATAAAATTGTACATTAATAAAATGTCTCCCAGAACTTCTACTGTCTTTTTCCTTATATGTCACCATTTTGATAAATTGCATTTCCTCATGGATTAAACCGTAATGTAAGACAGAAAGCTAAAAGCTTTTTAGCAGTAAATTTACAATAGCACATGTTAATTTTTTTCCTCCTTGAATTGCATTGCGTGATTAAAAACATGTGAACTCACACTGTGTTGAAAAGCTTGGACAGATACCATGCATGTAACATCTTACTAAAGTGGCCATAACTGATCTCTGCACAAACAAATATGCAGGAAAATGTTGCTTTTTGGGGAAATGTTGCTTCTACTAACAAATCTAGTATTAACCGTTAATTTTCATCACTTTACAATGCTGTTGATTTTGGCATTATGTGGAACTTGGATGATGATCCATTTACCACTTAGTTTCCAAATGATGTTAAATTACTATTACTCATTTTTTGTTTGTATATTATAGGTTTTTTTGTTTAAAATGCTGTTTTCTTGGCTAATGATAGCATAGTTTTATCAGGAAATAATGAAGACTTGTCTACGGTGGGATTTCAAGATGGGAAATCATATAATCATGAACTAGGAACTTAAAAGGATTATATGAAATGTGGGGAAACTTACAGTCATTCATATGTGGTTTTGAGGTAGGTGGGGCGATAAATGAAGAAACTTTAAACTGGTGTGGTGTATTTCAGTAGGTTTTTTGGCAGTACTAAAGGAAATCAGCAGAAATTAAACTCACTCCAAATTTAAACTGGATTACTTTTGATCCTAGTTGGTCTCTCACAACTGACTACTGTGTGCTGTTGATCCAGCGTGGTAAATTGGGCTTGTGGATATGCTTGGAATTGCTTTTATTCAATGGCCTTGAATGGAGTTGCAGAGATAACTAGTTTGAATAGATTTGTTAAGCATTGAATAATTTAGAGAACATAATTAATTTCTAGCATGTGGGTTTGCTTCTAGCCTTATGTTTTTACTTTTAAAATCTGTGTGGAATGGTAATGTTCGAGGTTTGTAAGGAGGTTTTTTTTTTTTTTAAACATACCTGAACATACCAGCGTAATTCTTTCTAAATCAGAGGGAGGAACAATAAGACAAAAGTGACTTGATGTTGCCAAAAATGACAGATGGAAATGGTCTTTTAGTACAAATACTGGACTAGAACGGAGGCAAAACTAGATCCTGCAGTTAGTCCAGAATTTCCTTATAACCTATTTGAACTGTTAAATGTAGTCGAGTAGGGGAGAGGAAGCCAAGGCAACGTCATTTCCATCTTTGAGAGGAATGTAAAATACTGACATTCTCAGTAACGTGTTCACAAGTCACAGACTTGACAGAAAGCAGCGTTTTGCCATTAGGGTAATTCTAAAGCCCGTAGTATTCCTTTAACACAGGATGAAGAATAGGTGTGGGATAGGAAGGTGGCTGCATACAATTTCCTGACCAGAGTGTTCAGAATGTACCAAATCACTCTTAGCGCTAAAATAACAATCTGTAGAGTGGAAGATAGTTGCTTTAAGTTACTTCAGCAATGCTTATGGCTCTGTAATCCAAATACTTCCTAACTGGAAAAAATTGAATTTCCTTTTGGTAACAGCAGTGCATAAGTGATTGAATGTGGTGTCGCAGATGGGGTGGGAGGCATGGGAGGAGCGAACAGTAATATGAAGGACTGTGACCAGGATGGCATATATTTCTTGTGATTCCTCTTGATGAAGAAACAGAATTAGTGATTTGACTGATTTGTGTTAAGTGGCTTGAAACTAAGTAGGCATATGGAGATGGCTTTAATTAACAAGGTACTAGAGTGCTATGGGACCTTTTAGTTATGTGTATGTTTTAATCGTTCTTCAGACTGTTTCGCCTAAATCAAAGTATGTTGCAACCAAGGAATGTTAATCCATTTGGTGTGTAGTTGATAATTTAAAGGGCCAAAGCTCATGCAGGAACTATCTGCATCTACTTAAAACCTTATAAACAACCTCCTTACCCATACTGTATGGCAATATTAATAATCAAAGATGTGTAAGAATGGAAACTTACTAAAACTAGTCTATACAGCCAAAAGCAAAATTTCTAACAAAGTAAACAAAACATGAGAATTGTGTAAACAACTTCTTACAGATAAGAGCTTCAAAGGAGGAGGAATTTTAATGGCAGTAAAAGGAGTTTGTATTGGATAACTTGCTGCCTTTTGATGCAGTTGTTATCAGTGCAGAGTTTTGTAACTGTTTTGAGATATCATAAAAGCAAATGCCTTTTTGTAAGAATAGCATAACCACTACCAACCTTGAAATTCAGAAATTAGCTGTTCTCGTGTTCCACAGCTACCTCAAGTGTTAGACTTCTGGCACATTGTGGCCAACATGCTTGAAGACAGCTCTGGTGGACATTAAGGGTGAATCTTATTCCATAAGTAATAAAAAAGATTCTGTCATATTTTTAAATTTTTTTAATGTGTTATCTGCTGAACCAGTTTCTATTTAATGTGTTAAACCACTGTCAGTGAAATAATTGACCTTCATGGAAAAACAGACAATAGGATTCTAAGTAGTATTAATACAGATACTGTTGTTGGACATACTCAGATTTGGCTAAAACAATTCTTAGGCTAGAATTCCAATGTTGAACAGTTTGAAAGAAAAGTAGAAAATGAAACTCTGAAGGAGCTGGGAATAAAGCTGTATTTCAAATTACTAATAGGTCTAACGTGGGGAAGGCCTGTATAAGTAACTCCTTAAAGGACTCCCTGCAGCAAGGAGAAAAGCTCCAGTTTCATGAAAGTGAACCTGCTAAACTTGAAGTAGCTAGCCAGCTTCCTACCTTGTGCAGATGAAAGAGTAGCCCCAGATTTAATGGAGACTTAACTGCAAACTAATAGTGCTATTTCAAAACAAATATTTAAATTCAAATATCAAGCTGATAGGAACAAAAGAGAAGGGCAGCGTAGGATGTGCGTGAAGCAATAGCTCACCGCTGAGCTGTGCAGGGACGGTAGGCAGAAGGTGGTGAATTGCCACTATTTAGTGGTGGGGAACCCCTGCCTCTGCGTACCAAGGCGTGCTTCTAAATCGTGATGTCAGTCTGCCTGATTAACCTCTTTGCCCGACAGCGGCTGTCATTGCAGGTGCTGTTTTAATACCTGCTATATCCCAACCGTGGGAACCTGCAGTGTGAGAAAACTTCTGTAGTGGCCGGTGTTTAGTGAAAAATGCGTTGTAGGGTTTTCATCTTGTGAGGGGAGGTAGGGAAGAGAAAAAAGTACAGCTCGACCTCCCTAATGAACAGAAATGGGCCAAGGGAAAGGAGGAGACATCAACTCTGTTCTTCCCAGCAAGTTACCTGGCGGTCAGTTGAAGTACCACGCACCCGAGGAAGAAAGAGGAGAAGAGTTTATTACTAGATTTAATTTGAAGCCTTGCTGTTCCTGGCAGTCTGGATAGACATCAGCAGCCTTGGTGTGTACTTGCTGCAAAACTTTTGATATGAACTGTAAATACCACTGAAATTCAGTTACTGCTGTTCTACATGGCAGGGACTGACTGCATGGGTCAGGTAAAATGTTCCCCTAGAAGGGGCTGCCTGGGAAAGGTGTTAGATTTGGATAAGCAATCATGGTGCCTCGCAAATATACTCTCCCAGTCAGCAGTGATTTGGGGTTTGGAGTATTGTTAGTCAGAGGTAGGCACAACTGAGGCAAAACTACTCAAAACTGGCAGTGGCCGTGCCCTGGAGTTCCCGTTCTGCAGGTCAGCTTTAGCACATCAGGTACATTTATTTTCTTTTGAGGTGAATAGCTGAAATGCCCTGCAAACTAAACTACTTTTTTTTTTTTTTTTTAAGTCAATTGAAATAATTATTTTTGTAAGATGGTATGTCATAATTAAGCAATCCTTAAAATGTAATGAAAGATTTTCAAGTGTGTGTTAAACTTCAAGAAACCTAATGAAGGGCCTATACACACAGCTGTTCAGCTGCTTGGCTTGTGGGTTTCTTCCTCTCCCATTTACAGCCCGTGGCAACATGCTCCCATAAGCAGGGAATGATGAAGCCGTCAGGTGGTTTTTTCCCATGAAGAACAGGGAACAGAGTAGGAAAGTCACTCCGGTGTGGTGGACAATATGAGGCCAGTAAATATTTTGCTCACAAAAATACTGAGAATTGATTTCTTGACAAAGTTGGTTTTTGGGTTTTTTTTTTGTTTTGTTTTTTTTTTTTTTTTTTTTTTTAACCTGACTCCAACTTTCATGTGTTAAAATACAAGAAACTCTACAGGTGTCTACAGAGACGGAGGGAATGGTGTGTGAACAATAGATACACAGTGATGGGGATAGTTTATTCCTAATACAAGAGTTGTGGTCTTCTGTGTCCACAGGGCAGATCATTTCTGGAATGCTGTCTTTGGTTTTACAGGCAGGAATTAGCTCCCTGGCTCTAGGAAGGCAGAAATTCAAAGTGCAAGAAGAGAGCCTGAGGTGCTGCCTATTAGTGTCTCTACCATTTCTGGTAATTCAGTTTCCTTAAGGGAAATTCAGTAAGTTTTGGGTTTTGGTTTTTTTTGGTTTGTTGTTTTTTTTTTTTTTTTTTTTTTTTTTTTTTACTCCCTGTCTCACTTTCTTCTGAACTTGTATCATGCTCCGGACTAAAACGATCTTGTTTGGTCTCCATCTGCACTGAAGTTCAAAAACACTGTGAGGGGCCTCATCTGTGTTCCTGTTTCCTACCGTTTCTGTCTCCTGCTGCTTGAAATCTTCACCAGTCTGTCCTTTCCTTCGCGGTGATGGCTGATTTTTCTGCAAATGTCAAGGGGCAACATGTGGAGGGAGATGAGAAGGGATCTGAATGGGTACAGCCTGAATAAAAGACTTCACTGCAAATAAGATGAAACTACTATTTGTATTGTTTTTATACTTCACCCAGATAGTGAGAGAGCGAGCGTGCTAGTAGTTTTATATGTGTATATATATGTCTGTGTGTATTTATGTGCATGAGTATGTATAAACATATTGAGAATGAAATTAATATATGTGAATTTGGGAACAGGGTTTATCAGTTTACTGCGGTACAAAGTACACTGTATTAATGGTAAGTGTTCTCGCTATTCACGACCCATTTAAACAGAAAAGATGTATTGGTTGGGGGAAAGAGCCAATATTGCCTCTTGTTTTGAGCATCACCTAAGAGAGTGAGGTGACGTATCGTTGTTGCACTGTGCATTTCCCTGCTCCTACTAACTTTATTACCTATTTAAGCGCTGAAGGTCTGGGTCGGCAGAGCTGCTGGTAGCTTTGGGAGCGAGCCTTGTGCTCAGCACTTGGGAATTTCAGGCTGTAGAGAGGCTGGAGTTGTGTCCCTTGAAAAATATCACCATACCTGAGGGACAAAAGCAGGACGTGGGGGTCCTCAGTCCTATGAGCTAGCAGTGAGAAAGCTCTTTCCTCTTCTTTTTCCACACTTTCGACCTTTCCTGCATCAGGCAACATCAAATCTTTTCACCAAAAAGAGCTATACTCATGTTGCTGGAGGTGGAGAGCATTCATGGTCCTTGCCAAGTTGGCTGATGACGGATGGCCCAAAGCCGCTACCTGCCTGGCAATCCTCAGCAGCAATTTTCAGTCTTCACTAGTTGCTTTCCCCTTTTCTCTGAACTAATCATCTAACTTGTTCAGGAGAATAGCAAGTATGCTTCTAATGTTTTCCTTATATTCCCCTTTAATGCACCATGATCCCAAAGGTAAGCAAGCTGCCGTGTTCCTATTTATGATCCTGAACAGCTGAAAGTGTTGTCCTCAACTAGAAGGGACAAGAAAAAAAAAAAAAGCTCTATCTAGTGGAACTTGGAGCTGTGGGATACCGGTTGGTGCTCTCGTTGCTGTCACAAGGCTGACGTGCCCTTCACCCTCCTGGTCTGCCCGGGATGTCCTCGACCCGTCCTTGCCGCGGCAGACCCCTTTGGAGCAGTGGTCTGCAGTGATGGGCTGTGATTACCTCTGACACCTGCCGTTTCCTTCCCTCCAAGAGCAATCGTGGCCGTCACCTCTTATCAGAGAAAGCCTCGAAACACCAAATCACTCGGAGCAAATCCATTTCAAAGAAAATGGATTTAAAGCAGCTCCTGTCCTTGTTGCTCTTGGAAGGAAACTCATGCCAGTACGGCACAGCTCTGTCAGACACTCTCCTGACAGCTTGGTACTATCCTTCCTTAAAAAAGAAAAGCAAGAAAAACCTCTCTGTCCCCTCCCCAGCCTTTTTAACCACGTATTACTATTTTCTGGTGTTAGCTCCTTGAGTCTAGAGCAACTTAGCTGCACGTTCTATGTGTTTAAAGCTGACTAATCTCCTTTACCTGTCCTTTTCCTTTGACTTCTCCACTGCTGCTTGGCAGCTTGCCTATACGTATCCACCGTGTCGCTTTGCTGATTGATTGTTTTTCCCCCAAAGCTGTCTGTCAAGCAGTGCTTTCATACACCCAGTCTCGTACAAGTAATGCCGTGACCCCACTTTCCTAACCAAGGCGTCGTTTGCTGGTTAGGGAATCCTTGTATACACATCCTTAGGTAGTACCTAATTTATTGTTGTCTTCTGCAAAGGGTTTTTTGATCTAAAATTCCCGTTGTCAAGATGTACTGGGCTGGGCTGGAGTTCACGTTCTTCAGAGCAGCCCATAGAGCGCAGTGCTTTGGATTTGTGATTAAAAGAGCGTGGTAACACACGGATGTTTGACAGTGGCTGGGCAGTGCTCGCACAGCGTCGAGGCTCGCACCATTTCTTGCTCTGCATCCCGCAGTGAGCAGGCTGGGGATGAGCAAGAGGTTGGGAGGGGACACGGCCGGGACAGCGGACCCCCAAGGGAAATTCCAGACCAGATGACATTGTGCTTCGGAATAACACTGGGGATTTTGTTTTCCAAGCTGCCTGTTGCTCCAGGACTGACTGGGCATCAGTCTGCTTGTGGCAGGTGGTGACTGTCTGCCTTTGCATCACTTATTAAACTGTCTCTATGTTGACCCATGAGTCTTCTCGCTTTTAATCTTCCTGTTCTTTCCCCCGTCCCGCTGCGGGGGACGACAGCGAGCGAGCGGCTGGGTGGATGCTTGTGTAGTTGTGGAAAGGTCCTGCTTGAAATGTGTTGCTTTGTGCATCAGAAAGACTGTTTCTTCAAAGCTCACTTGGAATAGGTATATTGTGAAGAGCCGTTCAAGTCTTAAGTTAAAAGATGCTTTCTCCTAGATCTGCACAGCCATGCCTTAAAGTGAAGGTTCCTAGGGTTTTTTTGTTTGTTTTTTTTTTAAAAAAAAAAGTGTTAGGCTATTGCAGTGGTTGCTGGAGTGATCCTCAGGTCAAGAGGAAGATGCCTGTTTCCTACCTAGCTTTTTTAAATGGCTAAGCTGCCAGACGTGAGTGCTGCCTGGTTGCTTGGAAGTCATAGGCTGAATGTTTCAAGGGGAAACGATCACCTAACTCCCCTGACCTCGGACTTGGCACAGACAGGGCCATTGAAATCTGAATTACTTATTTTTATAGCATCTGACCCACGCTGGAACATGACCTGCTCATCTCAGTGTGTGCCTGAGTTTTGCAGACCTAGATGGTGTGGTGCCAAGGATTGTTTTCTCTCTCCTTTTTCTCCTTGACCTCACCATCACATACTAATTTCCTTGATATCTTTGTGATGAACTTGCTCGAGTGTCCTAGTTGCGGTCAGGCCTCTGTGTTACTTAACCATAACACACAGGTGAGAATACACAGTTCCTGCCCAGTTCTTCCCAGTACAACTTAAACAGGAGGGAGGGAAAGGCTGCAGCTTGGATGGTAGTTGCTCTCCTGGGCTGTTTTTGATTCATATTCCGGCTGCTGGGTCATCAGGAGCGGTGTGAACTGCAGAACAGACAGAGGGATCCCAAGGGAGGTGTGAGCTCTACTTTTCCATCCGATGAGGGACGGAATGGGGCACTTGAGGGAGCTATTCACCTTCCCATGGAAGCGGTGAGGAGGAGGAATACCCACCAGCCTCTAGAAAAAGGAACTAAATGAATAAATTTTAAAAGAAGTGACAATCATTTGTTTTAGGGGAAACCAGTGCTATTATCGCTCTGCAAATAGAATCGTTTGAAATACATAAAGCAAAGCTGTGCTATGGGTAGATCTTCTCTTGCTTATCCTGGAGTTAACACTGGAGTGAACCTAAATGTTTCTGAGTTAAAATTTATTCATTATAGATTTTGAAAGTCTGCTTTCAAGATGTGAGGGCTTTTTGCACAGAACTGTAGTGCACGTAGCTGCCTGCAAGTAGGTGCCGTACGGGGAGGAGGAGGGGATAAAAAGCGAATTTCAGTGACAGGAGGCCAGCGTCTGGTTCTCTTGATAATCAGAGGGGAAAATTGAGCTTGATCAAGGGGAGCAGCAGCCTCGCTCCAGGTTTTCCAAAGGTGCCTGAGGTCTCCCAAGTCAGTCCCCTGTCCTAAGTCTGCGCTTAAGAGGAGCCTGTCTCTGCTGATGAGATGAGAGACTGTCAGCATCAGGCTCGGTGCCTCTCTCTGCTTTCAGAAGGTACCCGTGCCTGGCAGCTTATTTGGGTAGCTAAGTGTCTTTAACAGGCAGGCCCTTTGCTCTTTCTTGGTTTCGCTGTGAATGCCACCCAGTTACCGAAGAAACTGGTTAATGGGCCTAAACTAGAGAAGTCTGTGGTACAGGTTTGTAAAGATATGTTAGGGAAACAAAAGAAAACAACATTTTGCTGATTTATTCTAAGATCATATTCTAAGTCCTTCTTACTCTGTGCTTGGCCGTGCTTGCCTGCCCAGCTCACGCTTCGCTTTCCAAGACTGATTAAATATGCTAGTATTTAAACCCTTCTTTGAGGTCCTCATGGGATCCCCTTTGGGTTTAAGTCTTCCCCAGGTCCCTCTTTCACCCCTACTTCTGATGGATCTTTAACCCATGGTGAAGGTCTTGCCTTCTCCATATGGGAAGCGCTCGTACTCCTGCGGCACATCAGGCGTCCTCTTAGATTCTTGATGAGGTCGTGAACAAATCAGTAATCCGCCAAGAACTGAAAGGTTCTTCTGACCCTGAGAAGGCAAGGTGGAAATAGCAAAAATGAAACATCTCTAAGCTCTCAACCTTGTGTTTCCTATTACTGTACAAGCTGTCAGCCATACCCGATAAAAGAAATTAATGTGAGTGGTTTATTACTAGTTTCTGGCAGAGACCAGGCATGTTGGTACCCTCTTCCTTCATGGAAGTTGCAACCAGCTGGGGCTAAGTGACTTCTTGCCGGGCCGTCTCTGTCTCAGAGGGATATATACCATGAATGAGGGCAACAGGGAGAGGATTGTGGTGGCTTTTCTCCTTCACAGTGCGGTCCTAGTCTTGGCAGGACCTGGGAGACAAGGACCCACCATCTGAGTGCAGATGGGGACCAAGCATCTTTGTTGTGACGCTGGAAGGATGAAGGCTGGGAACCAAAATCCACCGAAGCCGATGCACATGAGGATGCTGGAATCGTGCTCCGCTGGCCTGGAAAACCAGAGCAAGAAGGCTGGTTCCTCAAAGAGCCAAATGTGCTGTTTTCTAGACAAAAGTAATTTCTTGGCTGCCAGTGACAGCTCCTATTTAGGAGGATCCCGGTTCTGTAGCTGCAAATGAAAAGAGCTGCTTGGCAGCCGGCCAGCAGCACAGCTACTTAATTTACCAATGAAAACTTTGAAGAAATGGGGAAAGTTTGCTAGAAAGCGGGTCTGCAGTACAGCAGACCGTGTTTCTCCGTCCTGCAGCAGAAAAATCCAAGAAAAATTTGAAGGATCGCAGAAATTTATTTTGTGTACCCCAATTTACTGAGCCATACAAGACCTAGCTGTTAGAGTAACTAGAGCACGCAGAATAACTCTGCGTTTGCCTCGGTCCCTCCTCTCCTGAGTGCCTTTGCCCATGACTGACAGCCCTGGGACCACCTTGGACCTCCTTGGCTTTAAGGCAGTCAGGCTCTTGCCCTTTGCATAAGGGTAGATTGGTTCTAGCCCGCTATACCCAGAGCCTTGTCAACTAAATATATAGATAAAAGGTAATTTCCTGAATGTCTTCTCCTGGGACGCATCTCACTGCCTGGAGAGGGAGTGAAATATCTTCCCTACAGCCGATCTTTAGTGGCTGGATGTAAGTACACAAAAACACCGGTGCCAGCTGCAGGGTGATGATTGCAGCCCTGTGGGCAAATCGTCCCGGAGATAAATCCCGTCAGATCGCGGCGTTGCTGAGAGCTCAGAGGCCACATCAGCAGGGCACTCACATCCAAGCAACCGGGAAGAATTCATTTTATGAATGATGGTCCTTCTTTTGGAGATTCTCCTCGTAAAAAACCACCCTTCGTGCTGCCTGCTGACACCTGTCAGCTTTATGGGGCTTGCGATGAGTCAGCCACCGAACTGGGCTCAGAAATGTAAATTTCATTGGAAAAATAATCATTATGTGACTCCAGTGACATACATCTCTGTCGGCAATCTCCTTAAGCGTAGGCTCATGGGGCTCTCCATATCCTCCCAATCCACCTCAGCTTACCCCAGCTGGTGGAAGAAATAAATTCCCTGAGTTTCCCTCCCTGCCCAGCATTAACCTTGCGTGTTGTTTAATTACCGGTGATTTTGGAAGATCCAGGTACCAAAGTTCGTGCTCCACTCTCCTGCACAGTCGCCCATGCCTTACGTCCCCAACAACTCCAGCTGTCTCCGCTGCACCCACACCAATACCCGGTGATTTCTCTCAAACTTCTGTAATATCTTTTGGCTTTTCTAGCCTGATATTCTGCAGCAGAAGGAAAATTAAAATTTAGGGCAGCATTAAGTTAATTAAACTTACCATCACATTAATAACACAAGGAATACTGTGCAGACTGCATTATTCATTTTCATGTTTTATTCACTAAAACCTCCATTTTTAATGTGCTTAGTGTTACTGGAGGATTTCTACACTGCTCTGCTAGAGTTTCATGACACACAGGGTTTCAGGGGTCCTGTATATAAAGTCAATATAATTTTCACTCGAGTGGTAAAAGATTCACAATTAATAAAAGAAATGAGAAATCTCTAGTTTCTGGGAAAGAAAAAAATAGTCAAACACAGGGGATCAAATTCCTATATGGTTAAATGAACTAATTTTTATTCATTGCCTTTCCTGTTATCTCATTTCCTAGAACTCCTACTGTTCTCAGTTTTGTCCATCAGCAAAGTGCCAGTTCTCCTCTTAAAGGTT
This sequence comes from Buteo buteo, assembly GCF_964188355.1. NCBI lineage: Eukaryota > Metazoa > Chordata > Aves > Accipitriformes > Accipitridae > Buteo > Buteo buteo. Next base: position 31,365,589 of record NC_134184.1, on the reverse strand, counting down.
TTTCTAAGGGTCTTGGTGCTGAAGCCTCGCTGCACCATTGCGGCACGTCTCAGCGTTTTCTGCACAGCTCGGCTCCTGGCCACACTGCAGGAGGTCGTTATTTATGAATAATGCAATGAAATACTGCATGGTATGAGGTTAGGACTGCGAGGCTGTGTCCTCCTTCAGGTTGTTTTTTTCTTTAAGTGCAGCCAAGCAATAGCGAAATAACACGGTTCAAAGAGCTAGGGTTCTTCCATTCCAAGGGGACTGTGGATTACAGCCCAAAAGAACTAGCGCAAAATGAAATTATGGGCACAATAACCCAATGCATGCTTTGGAAAGAGGCAGTGGGAGTGTAACTTCCCTTGGAGAAAGCAAGGAAATTAATGAAAACTGAAACCATGGCACAGAGACAGCATTATTAAGAAGGAAGGCATAAGGAAGGAATCATTAGGAAATGTGCAGCCGTTGCAGCAACACAGCACAAGGGAGAAAGGGAGATCAAATGAGCATATTAGATGCTTCCTTGCTTAATTGCTACATTTATTAAAGGTTATTTTTGATACAGGAATGGGTAGGCCTTCAAGGAAAAGCTGCTGTTGGATGACAGCGTTGAGTTTCACCTTATTGTTCAAACTTAGTGCCTTGCCTGGTGCAATGTGCAGAGATGCAACCAAACTACCAAAGCCACCTTCTTTCTAAATTACTTTGCTCAGAGGAAGAAGGGACCAGGTAGCCCAGTCTCTGTGCAAAAGCACCCACCCAAACTCCTCAGGATGTGTCCCTACGAGCCTTGAAAATTTCTTGTATGTGAATCTTCATCCATTCCTCTGAGTTTTTCCAGATACCATCTGGGTCTGAGAGCAGGAGGAAAAAAAAAAAAAAAAAAAAAAAAAATCACTCATTTAATAGTGCACAAAATAAAAGAGTAGTGTTTTGAAAGAGAGCCACGCATCCAGCATGCTGAGTCTCTGGGTGAGTGCTGAACCTGCTGGGGAAGAGGTGGCTGTGGGAAAAGGTCCCCAGCAGCTGAGGTGGGTGAAGCTGGAAAAGGAGGAGAAACGCTGCGGTTGATGGGGTTGGCTTTCCCCCACCCAGCTGCCGGTGCTTTTGGGAAGCTGCGGCTGGTATCGGCGCAGCCGAGGAACTAGGATGGCACCCAAAAATCCTGGGGCACAGCGGGGACCCTTGCCTACACCCTGTTCAAGCTGCAAGGTGAAGAGGGGCTTTTGCAATACGGTTTTTCTGCCTTGCAATCTACTCTCTCCGCTGGGGTTGGATCTCCCAGATTATGGGACATTTGTGCCTGTGGAAAAGTGCAAAAGGGCTGGGGACGGTCCAGCAGGGTTGGATGGTTTTAGGGGTGAGGCTGCATCAGATGCTGGGTTTGCCAGAGCTGGAGAAAGGCTTTTTGCTGCAATGCGTGTCCATGTGAGTGCTTATGCATGGAGCCTTCTGCATCCAGGACAAGCAGGCATCACCTTCACCTCTACCCTTCATCATTTTCTCCCTTTCTTCCCTCCTCTACCTCCTTCTGCCACCTGCCCCGTTTATGTTCAGCAAAGTCTTTCCATTTACAATATTATTTTTCTGACAGCTGGAAATAATGCCTAGAATCTGCATTTAAAAAAAAAAAAAAAAGCAGCAAGAACCCACTCACCCAGCAGAGCTAAGGGTATTCTTCTAGACCAGCTGCTTTATTTTCTTTTAAAGCAGAGTCTTTTCTAGTTCTCAGCCACCTCATGAATTTTTATCTTCTGTACTGGCATCCCTGTAGCATGAAGGTTGGTAGACCTTGCCAACATGCTTCAAGCCAGAAGCCTGGGGAGCATCTTCAGCATCAAAAATAAAACTCTGTTCCTGTGGCTGTTTGAAGAAAGGTGTGAAAAGCGGACTTTCCTAGTGTGATATTCAAGCGCTGCAGTGCCCGGAACAGAGCTGCTGTCTCGGAATTCACAAGGCTGAGTGACACCCAACCAGTGAAGGAGGGAGAGCGGGATGCCTCAAACCGGGATTAGCATCCTTCACCAGTCTGAGCGGGGAAATGAGAAAGAGCTGCAGGTATTCCTGAAATAACTGTCTACCTGCTACCGTGGTATTTATACCTGCTCTTTGATATGTTTTAAGTTGGGGCCTTCTCTTCTCTTTAGAAGAGAGTGTGTAAGAGAAGATTGAATACTTTTTAGTAACTTATTTGGGTTCTTGCTCAGGAAATAAGAGACATGGTTTCTAAGTCCTCTTTAACCTGAAAAGGCTTGAACCTATGTTGCCCCTTGGAGGCAACGATAAGAAAAAAAATATCCACTTGAGGCTAGCCGTTTACCCCGTGGAAAAGGCTGGCTCCAAAGGCTGCATTATGATAATGTCGCAACTATAAAGGGATTTCAGGAGAGGGAGACCGGTGATAGCAGGAGACAGAAGGTGCCTTCAGGAGATCTCCTCTGTCCTGTGTTCTCAGCCAAGTCCAGACCTTCCTCAACATCTACAGCCATCAGGATGTTTAACCCAAAACCTGAGGGCTCTCCGTCCTAACGGATAAGGGATAAGCCACAGAATATGGTACAGGGTGCAGTGAGGGTTTGGCTGGGGGTAATACATCGAAGTGGTGGTACAGCGTGCGGCCATACACTGGCCTGCTTCGAGCACTTACACAGACAGAAAATTCGCCGTTGAAAGGTAAGATGAATGTAGCTGGTGACACACTAATATAGTGCCCAGGGCTTCTCAGCATCTTGTGCTTGAAAGCATTTGAATGACCATGCCTTCAAAACAGAGACATATTACACAATGACAACTCAAAAGGATTATAAAACCATGTTTAGTTTACAGCGTGCTGTGCGGGCTCACTGACTCATTACTCAGAGTGATATTTTTCATTTACTGGCTATGTAGCATGGCTTGATTTACAACGGGCAGCTTCAGCCGCCAACCCTGCCAAAGAACTCAATCAGTGTGGAGTGGTCAGAAAAGCCACATTGCACAGCTAGAAAGTGTTTTTTTGTTTTTTTTTCCTTTGGATAAGAGGCCCGTGGTGCAGGTGGCTCATTGAAGGACCCAAGCACTCTCAGCTTCTGCACGTTCATCCCTCAGCACGGCTTCGTTGCGGGGTGAGGGAGATCTGCACCTTCTTCGTCCAGCCTGGAGATGAGGCTCTTGCAACAGCAACTGCTTTGCCTTTTGCATCGTTGTCTGAGTAGTGTCCTCGGGAGAAAATTCCAAATGGAGACAGCTCGTGGTCATGAATTATACAATTCCCTGCTTTCACATTAGGACTCTACAGCAGCCATGGAAATCCAAGGCTGACAGTTCAAAGTAACTCTCCTGTGCATCTTTTGTTGCTAACACGGGAAGAGAGGCGATGTTATGTGCTCAAGTGGGCTGTTGGACTGAATAAATAGATGCTTTTAGATGCAAAGTTCATACAAAGGCATTTGAGGATGCTATTTAGTAATTAATTCTGTGAATAATAAGGCATCGCTGAAAACATCAAAAGTCTACATAGTAACTCGGGATGAGGGCTTTGAGAGAGACTTGCAGCAATAATCATAAATGTCAGCACTGTTCCGGCGAGGCGGGCGGTGGAGGAGTGCCAATTGATAAGCTCTGGTTTTGTTTTTGCAATGTTTACCTTGTTTGTTTGGGTTGCCAGGCTGAAATTCAAGAATCAATCAGCAGGCTATAATGGACATATTTTCATTATGGCACAAGGAGCCTCAAGTGTCTTTCACTCATTTATTATTCACACGAATGAATGAACAAATAAGTGATCTACTACAGCATGCAAATCCCAGGATATCTGCACAACTTTAAAACTACACTGAGTTCCAGGCAAAACCTCCACTGTCCTGCAGTTGCCAAGCCAAGCCTAAAATTTGGGGTTATTGGAGAAGTGTAATCACTTGCCACGTTCCTTTTAACTCAAGCGCTGGGAGATTGCTGGACACAGAGGTACCAGATGTCTGTGAGCTGAGAGGCCTTTGAAGTGTCGTCAGGATGGACATGAAGATCCTTTCCATCTCTAAAGAGTCCAGGGGACATGGTCTCACTGTTGGAACTGAGCAGTCACTGCTGAAAGACAGAGGATGCTTATATTTGTCTGCCAAAGAAAAGGAATACAGGTGTTACGCCAAAACCACCTGTGTGACAGTGGTTGAGGCTAATGCTATATGAGGAACCCAGGTAGAATTATTCCCAATTATTCCCATGTTTTCCAAATATTAGGAGAAGCGTTTCCCCAGTTTTTGTTTTACCTGTGCAATAAATGTTTATTCTACCAGGGAACTCTATATTCACATTCATTGAAAGTCAGCTGGGGATGGTTTATAGGTATTTTCCAGGATTTCACATATAAAACCTTGAAGAGGAATTCTCTGCAATGCTTTCTGAAAAGCCCATAAAGGCAGGACTATAACCTGCATTTTGTGGGAGACGTTGGCTGGTGTGCAATGGGCAAAGCAGGGAAAAGCAGGAACAGCTGGATCCTGCCTCTGCACGGATGCAACACATGAATGTTTTTCAGTCGAGCATTCCCCTGCTCACATGCTCCTTATTTTCTGGATTGCTGAACTGTGACTCAGAGCCTGCGTGCTAAGAGCTGAAACTTTGGTCAGTGGGAGATGTTCTTTTTCGGACTGTGTGTGTAAAGTACTATTTAATACCGACTACTCAAAGATCCAGTTCTAGGTGTCCCAACCTGGGGACTTGGAATTTGCGAACGTCCCTCAGCGTCTTGTCTTGTCACTTCTCCTCCCACCTGTGAAATGGGAAAACGCTCCCTTGACACAAAGGGGCTTTGTGGGAAGAGATCGGTGTGATAATGATGGGTCCATACAAACATCTTGGTGGGCGGAGCAGGGCTTAAATACCGCACTATGCGTCAAGGGGTGAACTCTGAGCAACAAGAAGAGAAGGTGTTGACTTGCTGTTCATAAGCAGAACGCCATCCAGGGTGGGCAGTGGGTCAGGCAAGTGTCCTAAGGCAAAAAAAAACCCATAAAATTTTGTGCTTAAATACTACCATTGACACAGGTAACCAGCCTGCACAGGGCTGCCTTTGCTGTGTTATTTGCCACAACTTCCCCAGGACGCCGCGACGTGTCCCCTGGCTGTTCTCCCCTACGGCAGCAATGGGCGCTGGAGGAAGGGAGGGGTATCCTGAAATTAGTTTCTGGGTTTATTTACTTTGTGTTGTCTGCGTCTGCGTTCTTATGGCTACAAGCAGACTGGCATGTGACTGTATGTGTGTCTTTGGTTTTTTTGGACCCATCCGTATCTGAAAGTTTTTTTTTCCCTTAAAACTGCTCAGAGGTTTCTTGTTTGTTTGTTTTATAAAAACTCTGTATATTTCTTCACCTTGGTGACTTTTGTTACTCTTTCCTTTTCCCAGTCACCATGATGGCACAAGGCTAAATCCTACTGAATTACTGGTTTCTTTGTATTTTACAGCAAGACTCTCCAAATAAGGAAATGAAAAGGGGAAAGAGCTCATGGTTTTCATTTGTCGTAAAACTTCTCGCTAAAATTGATGCCCTATAAAGCTGCACCATGCTACAATTCAGGAAGAATTGTAACTGGTGAGACTGGTCATCTCCTCTGCATAAGTGTGGGCGTGAAGGACAGCAATAATTGCCATTCAGCAGCTATTTTCCTTTGCACGGGTTAGGTTTCCTACCTGTGACCTGCTGGAGGGGCTGACTTTTAAAGCAAAATGTTCACATTAGAGCTGTAAGAATTGTCTCAAGTTGGCCACAAAGAGTTGAGACAGCTGTGATAATTACTTGTTCTTGAAAACTTTGCACATCTCTACAATAAAACTCCTATCCTCTGAGTTACTAGAGAAAAAATGCTGCAGGTTGTGTCAGGATTTCCATTTGTTTTACTCCCCCCCAGGGTGTTCAGATGTGGATAGTAAACGGAGACACAACTGTGTCTTACCAGGTACAGGTGTAGATGGTAACCGTTTCGAGAACAGGTAGCTGGTTTGATTCTGAATCCCCAATGCTTTACAAATTGTACATCAGAAGTGAAGAATTCTTGCAAATCTGGTAGGAAGAAGCAGCTTTGATTATAAATAGTCATGAACAACGCCCAGTAAAAAAAGCAGTTTTGATGCATTATGTTGTTTCTAGCAGGCAGTCTATCTCTTATTGGAACCCAAGACATCTATGTAATGAGGTCATGTTCAAGTAGATGACCCTGCTGGTTCTGCAAATAACTGACAAAATCCTATGCACGCTTCTGCTATATCTCATTCAGTAGGGAGCATTCTTGGTTTGATTAACCTAAGAGGTAAGCACTATTATCTCTGAGACTATTGTGCTATTCTGTATTAGGGATTTTTCATTATAGGTAGTAGATAATTTAAAAAAAAGACATTCTAAGCAAAAGAGAAGAGATATCTTTCTTCCTCTTCCCTGTAACTTTTTCAGACAGCACAATTTCATCCCTAACTATACAATTCCTTGCATTGAATCATCGCCAAGAGAGGTGTTTTCAAAGGATGTTACTTTTAGAACAAAAAAGAATGCAACAGACTCCATGAAAGACAATTCCACACTTTTTTGATCTATCAGCTTTGAATAAGAAAACCTTCCAACATGCAGTTCACCCTTTTCTCACCACATCTGCCAAGGGTCAACGATTAAAGTGATTCAAATGAAGATGCTTTATCTTTTTTGATTCAGAGCTGGCTCCATTTCAAGTGCTCACATGCCCCTTCTCGTGGTATCGTGTTGGGTTTTCACTGACATTGCTCACCTAGCGAATTATACCATAGGACAAATACAATGGTTTTGTGAGTAGGTGGGTAAATCCTCTCTGGAGGTGATCGCAGCTCTTGGCACCGAATATCACCCTAAGAGTTTACCTTGCTGTGCAGAACAGCTCTTCTGGGTTTGCATTTAGCTGATGTCCTGTCTTACTGGCCAGGTCCTTTCTGTTCCTGGAAAGCTGTCGTGTCAAAACAGCAGTCTTGCAGCAGAGCCATGGTAGTCTTATGGCACTTTTTGAAACATTGGAAATGGCAATCGAGGTGTTTTGGGTAAAGCCACGTAGGTATGAGTTCCCACTGTGATCCCAGGTAGGTGCAATAGCTCTTGTAACTCCAGTGAAGTATTGCATCGGCATGCTTGCATGCTACCGAGGCATTTTAGAAAGCAGCTCTTCAGGATGGATACAGAAATGCTAATTAATCTTCTTTCACATCTGCGCTTTGTACCTGTTTTTCTGCTAGTAGGTGCCCATGTTTTGCCTCCCAGCCATTTGTCCCAGGCACCGTACAGCAGCTCATATATCCCTTGTTCTGCCATCTTTGACCATCTAAGAACTCTCCTCATTTTCTGCTTGCCGCTCAACCACCTCACCCCTTCCCACAAGACCCCTCCGCCAATTTTCCCTGAGGAACTCTGCAGGTCCTTTTCTTGGTTCCTAACCTTTTCTGCTTTGGAATATCCCCGGTGCCTCTGCCCACCTCTGCATCCTCCCTGGCGTGCTCCTGAAGGAAGGTCACAAGCTCTCCTCCCTCAGGTGCCCCAAGGAAGTCCCCATCCCTCCAGCAGGATCCAAACCTTCCCTGAGAAAAAAACCTCCAGCCTGGCCCTGCCTGGTCAGAACTCAACAACATGTCCTACGTGTACATTACTCTCAGTTGTTCTTCATTTAACTGAAGATATACGCAATGCTATTAAGGTCTTACTGTATTATTCTTCATTACTGGTGCTTTGTGGTACACAGTTGAGAGAATAAGGGTGAAGAATAGCAGAAGGGTCTTGCCGTCAGACCAGTTTAGTCCTGGAGTCAGACTGGTGAGAGCAGTGCTGAGGGGATGAGGATGATTTCTTGCTTACCAACCTGGGAAGCCAGAAGGCCAGAGAAAGTGGAGAAAGCCAAAAGCGAGAAGGAATAGGGACAGCCCCGGTTAACTCGCTAGCTAGGCAGATGCTGGGCGCCTGTGCTCTACCCCAATGGAGCCGGACATAATTAACAGCAGAGGTGTGACCCTGTATATGCATCAATCACACAAATAATGTCTTTATAGAATAAATTGGTGAGAGAAAAGGCATTTTTGCACAGTAGCCTATGGTTAGCACTACTGAGGACAAGCATTTTTATATATATGAAAATTCTTCAGGAGGAAACTTCCTGCACAGATTTGCAATATTTCAATGGCTGGAGAAAGAGATGGAATGTTTCAGAGCTCATCTGCATTGCTAACAAAGTGACCTTCTTTGTTAGCTGATTTAACAAGACTGACAAACAACAAGATTTTGTGCAACTTCCCTACTGATAAATGCATGGGAAAAATGTCAGTGGTTGATGTGCTGTGGCAAAATGTATTCATCTTCTTAATAAGCCTTGAGCTGCCAGTCTTTTTCACGCACAGCTTGCAAGAACAGATTTGATTAAGCGATCCAAAAGGCTCAAGCCACTATATTAGTTTCTTTTTCATGAACTTTACTGAAGTCCCCGGGCTCAGGAATGTACACAAATAATCAAACTGCCTTTTGAAAAGCATGAATGGCTAGGGCCAAACGAGTGATGTCAGACTACAAGAGTAAAAGCAAAGTATGAAAAGATGCAATTTATCACACACATTGTAACCAGCCTCCTTGGATAGACTCTCTTCAGCTTTCCTTGTGAAAAGTTTAATTCTAACCAGTGACTGTCATTTTTCTACATTTAGACCAATTTTTTTCTCTGCCTCCCACTTTTCCCCTGAGAACAGAACACACATTTATTGTGCCCAGAAAGCACATTTATTTTCTATTTAAAGTTTTTGCATGTTCCTGCCAGTGAGAATCTGTATGAAGTGAACCGAAGACTTCTGTGAAAGTTGAGGTCCAGGACTTCATCACTTACCTGATGTGGATGTCCCTGCAGGGTTCCTGGCTCCATTACCCGAGGTGCTACTAAAATCAAAGGACGACAAACTAGTCTTCCTAGCTGACAAAATAAAAACCTATCAGCAGCTCGTGAAGCAGTCTGGCTTTCGGGTACCTTGTGCACATGTTGCCTTAGTTGTAATTACATTCCTCTAACCAGGCGCCTTCCTCTCCCCTTCCCGCAGGTAACTTTTGGATATTTAAGAATACCTCCAGGCAGATAGAGCAGCGGAGGCAGGAATAGCCTTTCCAGGCAGGCCACTTGTGCAGAGACACCCTGCTCTCCGTGTGCCAAACAGAGATTATCCCAAAGTACTCCTGCAAAGGGATTGGAAAAGCCCCAAAGGTCAAGCAATATTTTAATTTGAGGATCTGCAGAGGGATATTACCTCTGCCCGACGTCAGTGGTGGATAAGAGAGATGTGGACAGGCAGACTCCTCTTCCTCTGAAGACCTTTGAGGACACCTGCCTCATTCTCTGAGCTCTGGACGGGGGGCTCTGGCACTGATTTTAGGGGGCTAGTTCAAGCGCCTACGGTCTGGATGTGAAATGGGTCCCTCCACTGCTTTTGTATTTATAGCCAAGGGCAGTAGGAAGGAACCAGCTGAGTCATATCCCGGCAGTTTGAACTCTGCTTTTACCTGGCAGGCTGTCTCGTTGCTATTTTGAAGCAGGTCATATCCTCCTGGAAGCATTTATATGGCCCCAATCATAATGCCATTCTGCAGGCGAAGGGTCACAGAAAGCACTGTGGTATTTCGAATACTGTGGGGGATTTCATCTCATGTCAAATATGAAATATACAGCTATTTAAACAAGCAGATAGTTTCTCAATCTAATATGTGACTAATTTTTGTAAACCGTGTATTATACAAGTCTGTGCTTTGATTTAATTTCCGTGCCTCATTAAGGATTTCAGACTTCAGTCCTAGTAAGAACCGTTTGTTATTCTTTGAAATGATGTAAGAAAATATTCAGCTCTTGCTGAGGAATTAGGAAAGAAAATAAACCATTTTCCTGTTTTCCTAGTTTGAATAGATATTTAATTAAAGTGACATGCCTTGGGCAAAACCTAATTAATATATCATCGCTCTATAACTAAAATTAATGGAAGGCTTACGACTGCTGAGCTGCAGAAGGGACTGAACATTTCTTCCCTGTCTTCTTACTCCTTTTTCATCTGGCCGTAGTCATTATTTTCTCGTTGGAAGAGGGAAGCTTTTTTCCCGCTCATTCAATTTTAATGTGTACTGATGGATAATTCCCTGCTAGCTCCGCTGCTCCTCCAACTTTTCCACTTTGGTCATTTCCATCACAACTCGTAGCCTGAGCAAATGCTAGGGGAAGGCGTCGGAGCGGAGGTGGTGAAGGTCCAGTTCATCCAGTGCTTCTTCAGACGAGTAGTCTTCCTCGTGGAAGGCTCACCCGTGGGTGTGCTGAGCAGCGTGTGGGACGTGCTGCCTCTTGCCCTCTTCCGAGGTGGGATACGTTGGCTTTCTGCTGGTGTGGCTCCTCGGGTTAGGCGGTTCCCTGAGGAACGCTGGGCATAAAGCTGCTGGGAACTGTGGGATCTCTCGGGGAACTCGTGGACGTCGTCGGGAGAGGTGTGGTGCAGGGAGAAGAGCATGTCCTTCTGGCAAACACCGTGGCTATCTCGTGGTGAGGCAAATGAACATGGATATCTTAACCCCCCCCCAGTCACAAGCCCTTGTCTTTTCCCTCTGTGGCACTGGAAGCAGTAATTAAGACGACAGAAGGTGTCAGTCACATCATCACCACTCTGTGTGAGGTAACGCCGTAATTATTAGCACTTATAGCGGTACAGGACACCTTGACGTTGTGGATGAACCCTTTTCCTGTGGGATAAACCTAGTCTAGACTCCCCCTTCCTTGCCTGCCTTCTCGAAAGCAACAGTTTTGAGAGCTTCACCACCAACATGCCTGTCTCTGTCTTCTCCATCCTATTCCTGTCCCTCCTGACTCCTGTCCCTTGGTACCGCTGATATGACCAGCCTTTTCGCCATTCTCCCCCTGTTTCTGTGTGGAGTGAGCTCATCTGTCTACAACGGTGAGAGCACTTTCTTGTCTCAGGTCCTTTGGTGCGATCTACTGCTGTCAGGATGCCTGTGTGTGTCAAAACCCACTTATTTATTGAACTGACATGTGTTGTCTTCCGCAGCACTGCTGCTCTGTCCCTCAGACGCTTCGTTTTACCTTCTACTCCTTGAATTGGTCTGTAAACTCCTCAGCCTGACGAACTTTTTCCGTCTAATTTAATTTTTATAGGCTGTAGAGAAACAGGAGCTGATGGTATTGACACAAGCCCAAGACCTGCCAGGATGAGACCAACCCCACAGAGTGGCCAGATGTTGATGATGGATAGTTGAAGTAGATTTATTGTGTGCTGGTGCTCTGTAAGGCTCCGGCATAAATTCCTGACTGTAATGCCATGGCAGAACGTCTCTGGGTGAGATGGACTGGGTAGGAAGATGAGAAAAGCAGGACATGAATGAGGGAAAGATGGAGGAGCTGACTTGTCTTGCAGGATGAAGAGGTCATGCTTGAGGGTGAACGACAGTGAGCGGGGAGGACACCAGCCCCCGTCGGTTGGTTTCAACGGGGTGGTAGGAATGCGGGGGACAATCCTAAGAGTCTTGTCCCTGCCTTGGACCTCATGGGATGACAGCAAAAGATTAATTTCTCTGAACTTCTTCTGACACTTCTCACGTCGGTGTCTTATTCTTCTTTCATGTGGAAACCCCCCCTGTTGCGGAGATCAGTTCTGGGATTTCTGGGCATTCGGGGCAATGGCTGTGGAGAAACTTTGCTCACCTCTCAGCACTGCATCCTGCAGCTCTACCTGTAGCTTCTGATCCTTCCCCACAGGTGTGCTTTATGAAAGGGGCATGTGTTTTCCCTAATGCACATCCCCACAAATTGCTCCAAAGACCCTTGTTCACAATGAAGAGGGGTGTTCAGGCTGAGACCCTCAGCTTTCACAGCAACAGGGAGGAGGAGGAAGAGGAGGAGGAGGAGGGGAGGAGAGAGGCAAGTCTGAGAACATTGGAAATTGGAGAGGGATCTGGTGACAGAAATAAATAAGTGTCAGAAAGGTAGGGAGGGAAAGAGGGGGAGGAAAAGAAGGGAGAAGGACTTACAATCAAAAGCAAAATCAGAAACAAAGTAGGGATGTAAGAAATATTAAACATAAATATGCTGAGGGCTATTGTAGCTTTTCTTATTATCACGTTTCTCTTTCATGCTGACAACAATACTTTGTAGTGAATTTGTTGGATCATTTCCAGAGAATAGCTCCTAATCTGTCACCGGAGTTTTTATGAAAGCTTGTGCTATTTCTGCCCCTCTAGAGACTGCAATTCACTTCACTGAAGATGTGGATTGTCCTCTAAAGAACCTCATGCCTTTCCATTAGCCTCCTAATTAAGGGGACTTAAGCTAGCTGGAATGAATTTGCACCTTAGTGATGCTTCTCATTAAAGAATGAAAATAAGGTTGGAGCTGGTAAATCCTGTGACTTAGGATTTAGGACGTTTTATAACTGGAATGAAGCGTCACTGATGGGTTGCTCTGCAAGTATCATATTCAGTGTTTCAGGCAGTTTTATTCACTGGATGCTGTAAACCATCATTACATTCTCCTCCTGGAAGTGGTGTAATTTGCAATTAAATTTAGCTTTGCAGCCTTGTAGGGCAATTGGAGTACCTCATGCAGTGTGGGACTTTGGAAGGTTTAATATTAGTTTCACATTTCTTTCCTGGCTCCCACGGCAATCAAAGCAGGGCACTCTTGTGCTCTGGCTTCTGTGGCACGCCAAAATTTTTTGGGTAAAATTTTATGTATGTGTAACATTTCTTAGTTCCTGGATCCCAGAATGGGTGTGAAACATTCAGCATATGGAGAAGCAGAATTATTAGCACAGAGAAAGTGAGAGAAAGGTTTGCTACTCTTCGAAGCTTGCAGGATTAGGCAATGGGTGAAGTGAATACTGATCAACTGCAGGGCTGGGTTTCTGCAATCCGGAAGGCTATAGGCATATGGATGGGGCTGCGGGCATAGCAATTGTCTTTGCTGCAGCTCTCCTCCTTCTTCCAGGATCACAGATGTGCTACCCTAACCCGTCACAGAGTGGCATGAGGTACTTCACACCCATGGTAATACACAGATTTAGCTTCAGAAAGTCCTAATGAAGAGCCTAACTATTTCTTCCCATAGGTGTGACCAGGCAGCAAACTAGAAACGGTCTGAGAAAAGCTAGCGGCAGTGAGATGGAGAAGAGGTGGTGAGCGCAGTGTGAGAAATGTGAGTGGGACCAGGGCCAGAGCCGGAGCAGGGAGAGGAGGAAAACGGTGTCTTCAGCATCCCACGGACAGAGCTGTACTGCACCGTACTGCAGCTCGTTGCGGGCATGGCTCTGTGGATCTGCCTTCAACACAACCCCCGGGTTTATTTAGCAGCCTTGGGCAGGAGCAGTAGGTCAGGGCGCTGAAAAAGACCTTTTTTTCCCAAAGATAACGTTCAAATTGCACTTATCAATGTTCATAAGTGTATTTCCACCACAGCATCCAACCTTCCCTCTCCCTGCCCCACCACACAGCACGAACACACATTTCCCAGTTTGCAGCAGTTTGAGCTGTTTTCCTCGGGGTACAGCTAGCAATATCTAGCGTGCCAGGAGGAGGGAAACATGCAACTACTTCAAAAACAAGATGCTGCCATTCACAGCAGGCTCTGGCTGGGATGCCGTGTTATGCATTTTAGCATATACTACTGCTGGATGCTGTGTTATGCATTTTAGCATATACTACTGCTGGATGCCGTGTTATGCATTTTAGCATATACTACTGCTGGACCGGCGTTGCTTTTACAGGTAGATGTAGTGCTGAAAATGGAGGCAGAGCCCATAGTCCCCCACCGACCAGCAGACCCGAGTCGAGGCACAGGTTATCGTCACCAAAGCTCTTGACACTGTGTCGTCTCCAGTCTGCCGAGGATGGGGCATTAGGTGCTCTTCAGCGTTGCTGCTGCAAATAAACCTTCGTGTCATCGTCTGTGGTCATGACCATGGCTGTGGTCAATGGTACCAGGACTTCTGGAAGTTGCAAAGCTTTCTGACATGCGGGAAAGAGCGAATGGCCAGGAAAGACAGGAGTCGGCTCACCCAGCTTTACCTAAGAGCCGGGCTTTTGCATTACACCGGTTCTCTCGGTTTCCTCCATAATCCATGGCAGGGATGAGCAGTTGCAGAGAGAGGTCATCCCACCTGCCCTGGGAGACGAGACGAGGCACTGCTGTCTGCATAAATGTAGATAATTGGTGTAGACTGAACACCGACTTTCTAGATGGGTAAAGATATGGGGAAATGATCTCCGCCTAACTTTATTTTTTTGTTTGCAGACTGTCCATAGCTGGACTGACCTTTATAAACGCCTTGTTCAGTGTTCAGATTTTTTTTTCAATTTCCCTGAAAACATTCCAAACTGTAGCTGCTACCAAAATCTTGCTTCTCTGGGGGATTCTTTTGAGGCTTTATACCTATACCATGGTTTGGCTTGCTGAATCAGTTAATACATAAACAAGTCGAGCAGATGTAATAACATGCATTGCTTCAGATACATCAGCTGAAATGAACCACGTTTAATGACTGAGCAAGTTTGTGCCAGTCATGGTGTGACCTTCTTATTCAGTAAAAATGCAACTCTCTGCACAGCTCGATGACCTGGGACCGTCCGGTAGGTGAGTGCATCCCTCAGGGCAACTGGGTCTGGGTGTGGGAGCTCTTCATACCTGGATGAGCGCAGCTGATGCTGCAGCGAGGAGAATGAACACTGCTGCCTGATCCCAAAGGGCTGGGGCAGGTGATCCCTTAGACTCAAATGCATAAACAGGAATTTCCCAGTGAAATTAAACCAAAGAAAAGGTGAGCTTGGCTAGGTTTTGGTGCACTTGTTCCCCACTTCCCAGCCTTGCCTGTGCTGCAGGGACAGCCATGGTGCTAGGACTGAATTCTGTGAAACCATCTGGTTCCCAGTCCCAGATATCCAGGCCTGTGGGAATGTATTTCCACAAGCAATCAAAAAAAAAGGATTTCTAGAAGGGGCTTTCTGTGGGGCTCTGGCACTCGAAGCACACATCCTTACTCAGGACTTCCAACCAGGAAAGGATTTCTCAGTTTTTCATGGCAATTGCAGAGGGAAGGACTCCTTTTTTCCCCAGCTGCTCTGTATTGTAGGAAACAAGCCTTTCGGCTTTATATTTCCTATCAGAGGGATTTGACTTTTTTCCTACTATTGAGTCAAAACAAAATCTTTGTTTTCCGTGATCACAGCATAGAAAGAATGCAAAGTGCGGCAGGCTCCAGCCATGCGGGCTTTGAGCTCTACGTGGCTGAAGGCTCCAGCCGTTCAGGAGTCCAGCATTCACGAACAGGGTGAAATCATCTGACAGACTTCACACAGGAGAGAACCTTTCCCATCCCTGTTTGCTCAGTGCTCGCAGGGTTTTTTTGATCATCAAGCTGTGCCCTTCAGTACTATTAGAGAAATAAGCACTTGTGTAACAGCAGAGGGGGTGCTACACATCCGCGCGAAAAGGAAGCTTTCAAGATCCTTTTGGCATATGAATCACCCAGTGCCTTTTCTGTTCAGATTGTCACCAGTCATGGTTTAGCAGGTGTACCACAGGCTGTGCTGTGAAGAGGAACAGGCACCGTTGCTTCTTTGTGCTTGTAGATGTGCAAAGCTGTCCCCTTCCTCGCCCTCCCTGACTTCCAGTTTCTCCGGAAAATCAGTGATATGAAAGGACAAAAGATCACTTATGAAGGCATGAGACAAACACTGCTCCAAGCAGTTTTTAAGGCATTTGGTTTAGATTCTGCTGCCGTACTTTAATAACCAGTGCTGGAGCATTGGCTCAGCCCGTGCTCTGATGGGAAAGGAAATATCTGGCACTAGTGCCCTGAAACACTAGGAAAAAATCTGACTATCCCAAACAGTCAGTGCCAGAGGCAGGGGGCTATAACAGAGGAGGCACTCTGTTTACGATGTTATATTTCAAAGACAACCTAACCTCATTTATTTATGGCAGACTTACCACCCATCAGCCAGGCTTCAGGGTCTGAGCTACCTGTGGAAGTGACTACTGATGGTCAGCAACTGGGTGTTTTGGCAGCATCTCTGCTACCCCATACTAGACTAATATTCTGGAGGAACACATCACAGCCTGGAACATCTCCTCTGCAAACTGATATTTAGCGAAATTATTCTGTTCTGTACCCACAGACTGCAACCCCTCCACTCGCGTTACGAGAGATGCCGTGTTCAAGGCTGAGCCACAACAGAGTGGGCTGTGCTTCCAGGGGCTAAAAGGTCTAGAAGAAGCTTTATTCTGCTTTTGTACTGTTGTGAAGGAGGAAGAAAGTGATGCAAAGCCTTCTTCCTTTCAGACACCGGCTTGGCACTTGCTGCTGCACAAATACTTACTCCTAGGTTTGCCCAGGGAAAGCACCGAGCGATTACACCTCCGGGACAGTCGTTTCTTACCTTCCCAGAGAAAATTGCACCCTGGCTGACATATAACACCCGGCTGGAAGTTACACACCTCAGCACCCGGCGTTTGCCTCTGTTTTCGCTTGGACCCAAAGCAGGGGCTGATCCCGAGAGCCGTGTTCCTGTCCGGAGAGCGGCGGGCGGCTGGAAGCAGAGCGTGGCTCTACGCAGTCACCGAGCGCCAGGGATGCTCCCGTGTGCCTCTCCACAGCTCTTTGCAGCCTGATGCTGGTTTTCATTGCCGGCAGTTTACTTTTCTTTGATGAAAAACACCTTTTGCTGATGACCTCTCGGTCCTGAAAGTCCGTCTGTATTCCTGCAGAACTCCTAATAGAGAAGTGCTTTCCTGGCTAAGTGTAGTGAATGTCAGTAATTACTTTCTTTCAGCTTACCACAGTTCTTAGGATTAAGATTAATAAAACACTGACTTTCAGCAAAGAAGCTTAAATAAAGGATGGGTACTTCAAGTTCAGCCTGCTATATTGATTAGATAGCTCCATTTATTTCCCCATGTTCACCGAAACAGTTTGAGGCTGTTGCATAGCATGGGCAACTAATGTCAGCTGTGCTTGAGATGAAGGGGTTTTGACTCAAATGCCATTGAGAATAAATGTAAAGTGTTGTTATCTAGACATCACAGACGGGAATAAAATCTAGAGTGTTGGCCCTGAAGTAATACAGACAGATAGCTGCCAGACACGGAGCAAAGCAGTAGCGCTGGCTCTCTAATAAAGCACATCTGATTTGTGTTCAGCCTAGCCCCATGCCACCACAGGCTGGAGCGAGGCGTTTTGAAAGCAGGAGGAAAAATGCAGGTGACAGGATTGCTAAACCCACCAGAAATGAGAAACAAATACTGATGCCAAGCTGAACGCGGCAGAGCCTCTGGCTCGATGAAAGAAATGGGTTCTGCAAAGCGATTAGGAGCTCGTAAGGGGCAAATGAGGAGGACAGGACAGTGGGGATGATGACGCAGCAATACAGAGTGTTGGAAATAGCACAAGGATCTGACCTTCCATGAAGAATACAAATTGAGACTTTTCCCGGTTGTTTCTCCTGCTGTACAATTTTCAGCAGTACCTGAAAATGCGTTTTCACCACCTTACACATTTCTATCTCAGGGATTAGGGAACAGCTGAAGTTGTTCCTCTGCTTCTCTGACCTTTTCTGACTTTCACATTTTTATTTAAAGAGGTTGTCTGTTTTCCAGATCTCAGTAGCATCCACATTCTGGAGACATCAAGTGCACACCGTGCAAGATTTATATACATGCTCTCTATTATCTCATGACATCAACTCACAAGTAAAACGGCTTAGGCGAGAGCATGCAGATACAAAGCATGACTTTACTCAGAATAACTGTTAAAATGCCCCTTGCTCTATGGTGTAGTTCAAAGCAATTGCTAAAAACCTGGCATGAAAATATTTGCTGACATTTCTGTGAAAGACCATTCTGTGGACTGGAGGGTAAATAGCGTTTTATTCCAAGTTTACTCACCCAATAAATCGTATAAATTGCTCTGTCTTGCCAAGGGTTCATCTTTGAGCACTTCATTTCATAAACAATCCTAAGCTCATCCCACATTTTTTCGCCGTCTCCAAATCTTTTCAGGGGTACTGAGATGGTAGGTTATTCCTTGGGGGCTTGAAAGGGAAAAGCAGAAACACCATGGCATGGTATATGCCATACTGAAACCACGTAGAATAGTCCACAAGCTTCCTCAGCGAGGAGTAGAGAAGGAAATGTTTAAACACAACTGGATACCCAGTATTTGATGCTTTCACCCAAAGTTTATAATGATTTTTTTTGGTGTGAATTTGTATTTGTCTATAAGCATGCAAATATGTGTATGGGAAAAGTTTTCAGACTGCAAAAGTTTGGTTTTATTCAAATGACTACATCCTTATAGGGGAGGATAATTTGCCTTATTCTTTCTATCTTCATAGTGAGGTTTCTGTCTTCAAAAGTGAGGTTTGAGAAAACAGAACATAATACGCGGGGTGCTCTAGGAGCTCTGGTGCCCGCTCCAGGGGCAGAGCGAGATCTCCCGGGCTTTGGCCAACCTCAGCCTCTTTTAGCACGGGGGAAGTGCAGAGCGTGCGGGTGCTGCTGGATGTGACCCCCAGAAGAATGAGGGAAAGGTTTTGGTTACCCTGGCGTCATTAATTACCATCGGCCTGTATCAGTCCACTGAACTGCTTTTGTATCACAGAATAATTGTGAATCTCATAAGCCGAAGAAGTTCTGAACCGGCAGGGTTGGGAGCAGGTGTGAAGGCTGTGTCTCGTGCAGGGGTTTTTTTTTGGTGACACAAATGGTGGTGGTTGCTGCCAATCCGCTTTCCCTTCTTCCTTGTACCTCCAGCAGGAAAGCAATTTACTGGCTTGCTTCCCATCCGATATTTTGACAGAGTCACAGGATAAAAAAGAATCAGAATTGCATTTGCAACCTTGCTTTTGGAACCCTGGGTGCCTCTGCAAGCATTTGCAGCCAAGGGCATAGCTGAAGGCAGGCAGGGGAGAGCGGCCGGTGAACTTTCTCAGTGTCATATCTGGGGTTTCCCACACCGCAGCGTTTTTAGTTTAAGGTTTTAAGTGAGAGATTAAAAGAACTCAGGCACATTAGGAAAGAAACAGCATGCGCAAAAGACTTCAAAAGCTGCCAGGCCACTATTTTAAGGGTCCACCGAAGTGGGAAACTTCCCAAGGCAAGGACGAGCTGGGTGCAGGAGCCATCAGGTGCACGCTCTTGCTAACACGTGCAGCCCATCAGCTCGCTCTCTGCCTCCCAGTTAACTGCTGGGGCTTCTTCTAGCTAAATGACAGATGAGGTCTGAAAGGAGGGGGATGAGCTGTGTCACATTTCTCACGGTGCTGCCTGCACACATGACTAAACGCCTCTCTCTTTGCCATATGTCAGTCGTGCCAAAGAGTGCTGGGCATTGCACTGTCTGAAGATTTAGAGCAGGGGTAAAAGTGGAGAGACAGAGAAGACAAGGGAATAGTATTAGTTTAACAAGAGTCTGGGCTTGGGAATGGAGTGCAAACCCCCAGCTGGCAGGATGGTGCTTTCTACCATAACCCATGCATCCCAGCAAAGAGTTATTAAAAATGACTCAGACCAGACACGGTGGACACATATTGTGTTGTCTCCCGTCTCATTAAATGCTGCAGCATCTGTATTGTTACATTACTGTGAAAAATTTGAGAGGAAAGTACTTTGCTTCTTCAGAAAGTTTATGTCTGCACTTGGTCTCTAATTTTTCCTGAAGACAAAAGAGCACAGCAGGGAAGCACCATGGATGAAATGTAACTGTGTTCTAACAAAAATAATTTAGACCGGAGGCTAACTGGGTTGGAAAAGATTTCATAACAGTCCCACTTTGGACATGGCACATTAACCTTCTTGAGACCACTCTAGCACAAATACTTACAAGTTGCTGCAGTTGCTCAATGTTGTCTTTGTCCCAGGTCTTCACAGTGCAGACCTGCTCAGACTAAGCACCCCTTTCCATCTATTCTGATCCACCAAAAAGGCATATTTGAAATACAGGTGCAATCCTGTCAGTGGCTTCTGCAAGACCAGCACTAACCCAAAGCTCTAACACAACCGGTCCATAGGCAGGACATACGTTTGCTCCCAGCTCTGTACAATGTCCCACCGCTCATCCATCCCTACTGCATTGCTGAGCAAGTACTTGTCCTGGTTTGGCTTTCAGCAGCGCAGCTGAACTGTTTTCTTGTGCTCCAGAATGTATGCCTTGACTAGAATGATCAAAACCAAAATGAGCCTTCACTTATTATCCTGTTCCTATTTGCTTTCTCTTCTATTGAAACCTCATGGAAAGCATTTAGGAGCAGCTCTCACCTATGGCTTTGGGGAGAAGAAGGGACTGCCTCTATTCATAGACACAGAAAAACCTGAAGTATCGCAGCACCCTGCCTGTCAGACAAAACTTGGGAAGTCTGCATGATACACAAGCAGGCTGACATTGTCAAGGCCTATGTTGAGGCGAGAGAAGAAAAACTGGTTTTGACTGAATTTTACTCCTCTAGGGAGTCAAGATATCATAAAGGCACTTTCTGTACCAGCTGTGGGAATGACATCTGTGGGTTCCCTATGTGTGTGGGTGGAGAAATAGCGAGCAGACAACAGCAGACCAGAGAGAGATGCTTCTAATGGCAGAGTTCAAACAATAGAGTTGCAGAATAATTCAGGTTGGAAGGGACCTTGGGAGGGATCAAGTCCAATCGCCTGCTCAAAGGAGGGCTAGCTTCAAAGCTGGATCAGAAACAAAGTGCTAGTTATGTTAAAAATAATACATTACAGGTTTCAGTTAGGCAGCAATGAGTGTAATTCTTAGTGGATGCTGTGTTCATAAATTTTCAAAGGGAAAAAGGACGAGAAAGCACTTTAGAAAATAACAGTTGTATTTGTCTCTTTCTTCATTGGAATTTTTCTTCCTAAGTCTGGAAAAGCACCTGGCCTTGCCTTACCTAGGGGTCTGGAGGCAGCCTGGGCTTGAAGAATGAGATCAGGATAAACCAGATAAACAGCCTGAGAGACAAGATAGGTGACTCGTTTCTTTGTAGATAGAAAGAAAACAATGGAAAAGGACCTGGAGGGAGGGTATTAAAAACCCATCTCAATGTAACGGCATAATTTCAGTCATGTGTGTGTAGAGCTGCCTTCTCCCCTCTCCAATGAAAGGGTTCAGCAAAAGCCTTAAACAACCTTGCAGAACAGGGAAAGCAAAGGTAATAATGCAACCATTTTTTTAATTTGTGTGTGGGTAGGATGTGCATGTCTTACAAGGTCCTCGGTAGTTTTCTTCTATGATAGATTCCTTCCTCAATGTATGTTTTGAGGGAAGCATCCTCTTTAAGGAGGAGTGTGATTCACCCAGCCCTAGATTAGCAGATAAAATGCTATATTGATTATAACTTTATAAAGGTGGGATAATTTGATATAGAAAGCAGTCAAGTGTGATTACAAGCAGTGTGGGGTAGCCAACAGGGCCGACTTCGACAAACTCCTCTGTGTGTGAAGGAAGCCGGGTTTTTTGTTGCTGCGATATAGACCACAATGTGGAGAGTCGTGAGTCCTGGACGTTTTGTCTGAGCTCAGATCACAGCTGATGTGAGAGGAACAACAGTTCTCACTAGTTGCTGGAAAAATTGCAGCTTGTAATAAAGGACTGAAAAAATGTAATCTGGACAAAAAGCAGCCACATTTTCAGGCTTTTGGTTTTGAACTCTATAGATTTTGATTTTTGTTTTTAATGCTCTGAATGTTAAACAGGTATTTACTTTATTACTTCTTAATGTTCAACAAAATGTTAGTCATCCTTTTTATAGGTTAACACTTCAAGCTACAATAAAATGCAGTGTCTCTTCTTCCCATTGAAACAGATAAATTTCTATTTCTATATATGTATATTTTATATATATATAATTAACTTTAAAAAGTGTGTCCTCTTTTTAAAAGATATTTTAAAATCACACTTAGAAAAACATCCATCATCTTTTTCTATACCGTTAGTGGATGAGCTCTCGTTCTTAAATGCACATCACTCCTTGCGCAAGTAATGTAGTTGCCAGCCTGCGGAGATCTGTTTGTGCTTCAGAATTTATCAGTTCACCGCCAGAGCCCAGATAACCTCTCACTATGACGGCAGCAGTGGAAAATATGGCTGTGGCAAGACTTTAGGTCCAGGTTAAACTTCAAGTACTTGCCCGATCAGTATGGAATTCAACTCCTGGTCAGGTACGTGGCTGAATCAAAACTTCAGCTTATGCTCAAGTGCTTTCCTGAACTGGAGTCTCCAGCAGCCTCAATGTGAAGGTAACAGAGATCCTTCTAGACCCTTTAATATATATATACATATTTTTGGAAAGCTCTGTGTATTCATAGCTAGCATATGTCATTGTATATACATCATTATAGGTTGTCTTCCCAAAATGGAATTTGGAGGTGCCCAAGTCTCTCGATGGGAACATACTTGAATCTCCAAACTCCAGCTGCAACCGATTCGTCAGCATAGATCGAAATACCAACTCTTTCCTGACATTTTAAATTTACCTGATTGTTTTCTAGTAAAAAAAGGATTATTTTTTATTGCAACAATTAAGAAAGTTAAATGATACAGTAAGCAATTACTATGAGTTTATTATACCTTCTAAAGAAGAAATATAGTGCTTTTATATCCTTCAGGAATACAATTAAAGCAGAAAATTCTCTCTTCCCTTCCTCCCCTAGATTTTAGTTACCGCTAAAGCCTGATTACTCAGACATAGGAAGGCACAGAGCAATGAAGGATGTTAAAGGAAGAAGCAAACTGTTGGAGCAGCGTGCGAGTTGCACACGCACTTGCCTTTCACTTTGCTGACAGGGGCTGGAGCTAAATTTTAGCAAGAGCCCGGTCATTTTCTGAACAATTTGTAGCAATTCCCAGCTGCTGCTCCGCTTTGGGTAAGGGAGCAGTTTTACTTGCAGCTGTCCGGGCGAATTGTTTTAATGTCTTCTTGGAATTACTATCTTTCACTTCACTGAACCAAGGGATATAATTACACACTTTATAACTAGCTGCGCAGCAAGTGAAAATGACAGTAAACATTTGAATATTTTAAGTGATGTTGTCAAGACTTAGGTCAATTCCACGTCCATTCCCCACTCTTAGTACCTAGGAGATGCTGTAACTTTATCCAAGGCGAACAAGAAAGCTGACAAGGGTGCTGACTGCTATTTTTGATGTGCCCTTCAGTTGCAATTCCAGACAGAGAATTTTCAGGTGAAAACATTTCCAAAGTAGGTCACTTCTCCAGCTATAGTTACACCGATAGCATTCAATGAACTATAACACACCAAGCACCACCCAACATTAATATTGTATATTACGACTCCAGTTTAAACTCCCAGGACCTGGTCAGCTTGCTGAAGGCTATTTCCCAGCCTACTTTTTTTTCCCATGAATTTTAAAACACCACTAAAGTAAAGAGTTTCCCTTTCATAGGTTTTGTAATTGTGAATGTTGTTCATGCTCTGTAGTGGGTCTGTGTGTTGCAACTACTAATCAAATCCTATTGCGTACCAAAACAATGTCAACCGCATTTGAAATTTGCACACCTCGAGGGTTTTTACGTTTGTTTGTCTTAAATGTCTAATTACTTCAATGTGGGAAATATTCAGAGGGGTGCTAATGCAGTAAAGCAATTTTCTACCTCTGTAATTTCCTCAGCCTGCTTTTTGGCAATGTATGTTGTTTCAGGTGCCTTGCAAGATAAACAACTTTTCATAGTAAAATACTGCTGAGGGCTTTTGAGCTGGGAATGCAAGATATTCTATGAAGTGCCATGGTTTCTATAAAGGACCTCCTTGCCTACATCTTCTTGTTATTGATTAAACAAAATTGCACCATTGTCAGCAGCGCCTGCATGCTTTATGGATTTATTTTGACCCAGCTAAGCCATGGTTGCTTTTCCTATTTAATCGTAAATATCAGTTTTCATCGCTTCCCATCATTTCTTGTTTGAAAGGGCCGATATTAAAAACCCCACACGGTGGAAAGCGACAGGTATATATTAATTACACCACGGTTATGTCTATCTGCCCTTTCTCTTTGTCAAAACCAAGCAGGACGTTGTGTGCCCACCCCTCGGTGCAGGCAGTGTTGCCAGGCTGCTGCTGTGCTGGTGGGCACACGTGGGCAGCATCATTCAGCTGTGAGCATCGGCCATCCCTCGGCCACTGGCACACGTGGCCACCTCCTTCGTGTGCGTGGCTGGGGGGACGTAACACCCGGCACGTAACACGACATAAAATGGATGGAAGGATAAGAACAGTAAAAAACAAAATTAGGTACTGCTGTTATCAAAGAGGTAGGCTCTGTGCGTTGCCCTGTCCTATGTCCCCAAAGACAAATTGCTTAGACTACAATAATCTTGCATGGTGTCGCGGTTTTACCCCAGCCAGCAGCTAAGCACCACGCAGCCGCTCGCTCGCTTCCCCCCCACCCAATGGGATGGGGGAGAGAATCTGGAAAAAACAAGTAAAACTCTTGGGTTGAGATAAGAACAGTTTAATAGAACAGAAAGGAAGAAACTAATAATTATAATGATAACAATAAAAAATGATGTCAATAATAATAATAATAATAATAATAATAATAGGATTGGAATATACAAAACAAGTGATGCACAACACAACTGCTCACCACCCGCTGACCAATGCCCAGTTAGCTCCCAAGCAGCCATCCCCCCCAGGCCAGCTCCCCCCAGTTTCTATACTGGGCATGACATCACATAGTATGGAATACCCCGTTGGCCAGTTTGGGTCACTGCCCTGGCTGTGTCCCCTCCCAACTCCTTGTGCCCCTCCAGCCTTCTTGCTGGCTGGGCATGAGAAGCTGAAAAACCCTTGACTTGGTCTAAACATCACTTAGCAACAACTGAAAACATCCATGTGTTATCAACATTCTTCTCATACTGAACCCAAAACACCACACTGTACCAGCTACTAGAAAGAAAATTAACTTTATTCCAGCTGAAACGAGGACACCTGGTTAGCAAATGGACGCCCTTCCCAACACCGGGACAAGCTGGTCAAACAGCAGGTGAAGGACCGTGCCTCTTCACCCCACCACCGAACCTCCCGAGCGCAAAAGCCTCTGAAGATCTTAGCCACCCCAAGTGGGACTTGGGCAACCTTTTCGTGCCTGGCACGGAGCTGCTCACCCGCTGTGGAAAATCCAGAAAATTCTCCCTGCCCTGCTGAGCAGCTCCAGCCTCTGTCCTGGAGCTATAAGTACAAAAAAACACTCCCCCAAAATTCAGCAGACCTTGCACAGAGCTACAGTAGCTGAGTACGTAATTTAAACAGTTCTTCAGTGCTGGAAACGTTGCTTTGGTGGCTGTAGCCCCACATGGTTTTTGGGGCAGTGTTGTTACCAGTTTGAGTGCAGGATGAGCTGAGCTTGGAGTAGCCTAACGTGACCCTTCTGAAACAGGAGCAGAAGAACTGCTGTTGACCATGTTGAATGGTAAATGTAAATGGTCCTAACTGAGCAGATTTCAAGCCACGAAGTCCACTTGCAGCACGTTTGGTGTTGGCTGACAGCGTATGTTTGAGAATATTAAACTAATTAACCTAGTACTTAGGGATTCGCCAGGCACGGTCATTTGAATGCAACTTTTTTTAATTGTTGAGAGGTCTCATTAGCAGGTTTAAATCCTCAAGGAAGGCATCCCAGACACTTCCATGTGCCTTAGTCGCTAATAACGACAACTGAAGATAGCAGCGACGACAAGTAATTTCATTATGAAGGGCAGAGAATCCTCTCTATTTAATGTGTCTTTAATCTGATATACAGGAGAATACAGACACATCCACAGCTGTCCTAGGCTCAGTCCCCAGGCACAAGATCTCACCAGCCGGCTTGTGAGTGTCCTGGCACCTCGGGTACCTGGGATCCCTCTACTCGAGAGTCATGTGCACATTCAGCTGCTCTTCGTAGCGAGGGTTCACAGATTTTTGTCCACCATCTTCAGTCTTTCCAGTTCCTTGAGGTTTGTTGGGGTTGCGTTTCCTTCCCAACCTTCCCAACCCATCACGTTTCTTCCTCCCTCAACACTTTTTGTTCCCTGCTCTGCCCCAAATTATGCAGGGGGAGCTCCTTCTCCTGTTGCTAATTTCTAGTGGATGTTCAGTACCGGATCACTTACGCTAAGTGTTGCTGATAGCCGTGAGAGGCTGGTTGCCTACTAGAGAAAGACTTGAACTTTCTTCTGCCTTCTCCCAAAGAGGGAAGCAGAGCTACCAGCCTCATGTGCACATTTCCAAAACTTATTCTTCTACAGTAGCTGGGGCAGCTTAAGCTAGTGAGATGAGAATGCCAATGGTACGGTGGACAAGGGACTCAGCAGAGACGTGGCTTGAACCACAACTCTCTATCCAGGTATCTACCTGGGATTGGGTGCATCTTCCTTTTTTTAGTGCTAAGGGGAATGAAGGCACCCTGCTCTGAGCACGTAACCTCAGCTGATGTTTTGGACCTGGTCACTTAGCACTGTTTTAGGGCACACCTGAGTGCTCCTAAAATACTTGCCGTCTGACTCCTTTTATCAAACCCCTTCCAAATGACCTTCTAAGAGTCCTAAGAGCCAATACCTTTGGTTTGTCAGATCACAAGGAAATTATCTGTGTTTCCTTTGTCAGCTTCCCCAAATCCTTGCCGGACTGAGGCTATATCGGGTTTGCATGGCAAGGTTTTGGTGGCAGAAGGGGCTACAGGGGTGGCATCTGCGAGAAGATGCCAGAAGCTTCCCCCCATGTCCCATAGAGCCAATGCCAGCCGGCTCCAAGATGGACCCTGCCTCAAGGACTGCAGTCCCCAAGGAAGGACTCATGTTGGAGAAGTTCGTGGAGGACTTTCTCCCATGGGAGGGACCCCACGGTGGAGCAGGGGACAAGTGAGGAGTCCTCCTCCTGAGGAGGAAGGAGCAGCAGAGACAAGGGGTGATGAACTGACCCCAATCCCCATTCCCTGTCCCCCTGGGGGGGAGGAGGTGGAGAATTTGGGAGTAAAGTTAAACCTGGGAAGAAGGGAGGGGTGGGGGGGAAGGTGTTTTTAAGATTTGGTTTTATTTCTCATTACCCTACTCTGATTTGATTGGCAATAAATTAAATTAATTTCCCTGAGTCAAGTCTGTTTTGCCCATGACGGTAATTGGTGAGTGATCTCTCCCTGTCCTTATCTCGACCCACGAGCCTTTTATTCTATTTTCTCTCCCCTGTCCTGCTGAGGAGGGCAGTGATTGAGCGGCTTTGATGGGCACCTGGCGTCCAAACAGGGTCAACCCGCCACAAAGGCTAACATTTATTTCCATGCATCTGACTGAGGCACACATGACACTTGATAATCAGTGAAGCTTCTTCCCTGTGTGCCCAAAATACAGGTGCATCAAGACAACTGACGCTGCTGTCTGAAGAGAAGATTTGATGCTTTTGGTTTATAATCAGACAATACACTTAGGGAAACCATGGCAGAAACAGGAACAACCTCTTTTAATCTGTCTTCATTTCTACAATGAAGAATATGTTTTAAAAAATGCATCAGATGATAGATAACGTAAGAGCACAGCTTGTATGTGTAGGTTAGAAATACTTAAGCTACACCTCAAAATCTCTTGAAGTGGGGGATTTAAACAGAGAAAAACATGTAACTTTGGCTCTCAGTAGATGCTTTGCATATTTGATTAACTGCCTAGGTTACTTCATTACCCTTTAGACATGATATTTCAGCTTCAGCAGTCATTTTGGAAAGGGATCTGAGGATAAAGCCCCAGGATCTGCCACTGTAGCAACACCATTTTTTCTCTGCTGCAAAAGATGGATTTGTCAGTGAAAGAGGAGACACTGTTGTGATTAAGCTGGTATGCTATGGCTTAAGACCTTGGACTCTATTTCAGTTCTGCTGGGGGTTTTATTTATAACACCAGGAACATCAGAAATGTTTAGGTCCCTGTCCTCTATTCATACATGAGATGTCCTTTCACCATTGCTCTGTCTGCTTCATCTCTCTATCTGAACTTCCCCTAACATTTGTGTTTCAGTGTGTTTCACAGGGGTCTCTCATTTTGGCAGAGACTTTTAAACATCCCTACACAGAGCAACAATAAAACAGAAGCAAACCATGAACAATCTGAGAAGGGAAGTTACAAACTGAAGTATGTATTCTACCCAAGGCAGTGGGCAAAAGTGTGCTACACATCATAAAAGCCTCTCTATTTCTGTTGTCTGTCTACCTGTGTCTCAGACTTACATCCCTGTGGGTAATTTCTTACTCCTAAAAATCACCTGATTGATTGATAAAAAAGAAATTAATTTTCACACTTGCCTGCACATGTCTTTTGGAAGGGAGTTTCAGGAGTAGCTCCATGTCTGAGTGTATACTCCAAAGTAAGAATAAACCTGGCTATGTTGGGGAAAAGCGTGCAAAGTTTTACTTCTGAATTGCCCTGTTCTCTCTGAGGCTTCAGGAGCAAAACCTGTGGCTGTGTCTGCTTTAGATAACTTTTTGCAGCCTTAAACTAGCCAGCTCACATCCCAGTGATTGCAGTGGGGACTCCGAAAATAAATTTGTGGGGATGCCAGCTGCCACAAGCATCCCTCTCCCAGAGGCTATTCTGCTGTTTGTACCCATGCTGGCTGGTTTCAAAATAAGGTGACTGCTTTCGTAAGACTTTATTTCATTCTGCAGAAACACCCAAATCCTGGGGTAAAATGTCTTACTGATGGCTGCAAGGAGGCTTCATGTTTTTACTGGGGACCAGTGCTCTGAGGGCAGCTCCCCCTCTGTGCCTATAAAACACACCACCTTTGGCCAAACGTCCTAAGGGTGTCGGTAAGCACCTTTTGAACAGCCTTCCCTGTATTTAAAAAAAGTATAAGACGGAGACCCATCCTCACTGGATCCTTTGTACCAGCCCCGCAGAGCTGCCTTTGAAAGTCACTGTCATAGAGCAAGACTCTGTCCACTAATGAGTCTTCCTAGGTAGCTGATAAATAGCTAAATAAAAGGTTGGAGTGTAAAGCACTGGACTGAACATGTCTGTTTGGTTTTCATGAGCTTTAGCTCTGTGGATTTCCACCATCTTCTGGCTGCTGAATGAAGTAACAATGATCAGTACAGGACTGAAGTTGTTTCTTCACAACAGGCTACCAGTAAACTTATTTATAGTACAGCTGGAAAAAAAAAAAAAAAAGATTGTCTTCCTTAATGTATTTTTTTCCTGCAGTTGGCATAAATGAAAGAACAAGCACTCAGATTTGTTTGCAAATGTAAAAAACAAAAAAAAACAAAGCTAAAAAAATTTCAAATATAAACTTAAGTAAACAAAGCTGGTGTAGATTTCAAACTAAAACAAAAAAAAATTCAACAAAAAAATTCCTGCTAACATGAGATATTGTGAAGGCCCATTCTGCATCAATTCAGAATTATGTATTGAAGTCACAATTTCATTAAGCACAGGGGGTCATTGTACAAGATTGGCAGAATTGGCTGACTGAACCCAGCATCACCTGGAGCCTTTCTAGACGTATCCGTTGTGAAGGGAATGTCTTTTTGGTGGAGCACCAGTATCTCCAAAGTGTTCCTCTCTTCCAAATTATTTTAAGAAAGATGGCTGTATGATTACTGATAGTGATATTTTCCATATTTCCTTTTCTTAAGATCTGCAACCCAAATACTTCTGCAAGTATATACTGCAGCGACTTTAGAAGTCAGACATCAGCTTGAATCAAATCCAAGATGCACGCAAAGAGTAAATTCTGACTCAGAGCCAGATTTTATCACAAATAGTTGGGGAAGTCTTCATGTGAGCAAGTGGTGGGGGATAGCATGCTGTTGCCATCCCTGGACAGAGTGCTGGGTGAGCAAATCTTGCACCGACCTGGTCCGTCCTGGAGCACCGCTTGCTTGGGTTTTCATACCTGTCTAAAGACCTTTCATGCTTGGTTGATTAGCTGATTAACTGAATCGCCACTTTTCCCTCTCAGTTCACAGGAATAAACTGTATTTCCCTTCAAAGATGAGTTAATGATGGATAAATTGATGCTTTAAATCCAGCAGAGAAGATAATCTCTTGTGAAGTGATTAACTCTTCAAGTGAATTGCACAGTTAGTTCCATTAGAAAACTGTCTTTGCTGTTCACTTCTCTTAACTGCTCCTGCTTACATGGCACACTTGTAAAGCTGTGGGCTTAGATTAGTGGATTTATCTTAGTTTATGACTGTGCTGCTCTTAATTACGTTAATGATAATGTAGTATTACATTTCTTAGTTTTCATATGCGACGGCCATTATGCTACATCTGTTCTTCCTGCTTCATGTTTTTCTCCCCTGTTTGTATCTCATTTTTGGGGTATATGCCAGCATAACGACATGCCATTGAAATCAGAGCCAGGACTCATTAGCTCTGGTAATTGCCACCTTCCTCTGCGCTGGAGCCTTAGAGCATCACTCCTCTTCCTACTCTCGGCCAAACCTTTCGTTAGCACAGCCATCCACAGCGTGACCAAACTCACTTGGAGCAACGGGCTGCTGCTAGGTCCACCCAGAGCGTAGGGATGCTCTTTTCCCTCCCACAATTTTCACTACTCTTTTCCCCATGGTAACCTTCTATTGCCTCCTTCTTTCTCCCCGCTTTCTGGGTATCCCTCCTTGTACCAAACCGTAATTGTGCTTGTTTTGCCTCACATCCTGCATCCCACCTCTTGAAAGAATCAAAAATAAAATGAAGAAGGATACATGACTGTTTAGAAACTGGAGATCCAATGTCCGAGAGACTTCCTCCGTGTGCAAGCATTTCAATTTGGATTAAAAGGCAGGCTGGGGAGGCAGGGCTGGGGACCCTGTTTTTTGTCATGCTGTAGATTTACTGAAAATCATTGCAGGAAAGCGATGTCCTGTTATTATCTGTGCTTTCCTTGTGCTACTAAATATCTGTTTTATTTTGATGGAAGTCTATTTAACATACTTTTGTTGAAAGGGGTTTTTACCACTCAGGTATGACAAAGGAATGACAGCTGGGTTTATTTTCCTGTTGAAACGTGGCATAGCTAAGATTATCTTTAGCATTAGCAACGGATGATTACTTCTTCCTTCCCTTTAAAACCGTGGGGGGTGGGAGGGCTGTTATTTTTGGACACTGAAGATGTTCCCGTCCCTTTGGGTTGCTGGTGTTAAATGTCAGAGTTTGGTTTTAATTTCTGACTGTTGTGTATCATTGCTCTTCTCCCACCACTGCCAGCTTTTCTCCTGATAGACATCACCGTCTCTTTGGGCATGACATGACATGACAACAAATAGCTTCGTCTCATTTCCCGAAACCTCAGTGAGCCATGCAAACGACTTTGCTACAATCTGTGGATGGCGTAAC
The DNA here is from genome assembly GCF_964188355.1 of Buteo buteo. NCBI lineage: Eukaryota > Metazoa > Chordata > Aves > Accipitriformes > Accipitridae > Buteo > Buteo buteo. The sequence continues at coordinate 31,334,225 of NC_134184.1, read as the reverse complement.
GTTTCAAGACCCAATTTGAATTTGTATGTTGACCAAAGTGTTGCTCGGTATGTTATGTCATTGTGCTGGATCAAGGGTAAGGCCTTCTGGGGCTGATTAGCACTGCAAAACAGCTTCTGGTGTTTTCTGTTAGGAAAGTGACAGCTAAAAAGTCTTATGTCATTAACTAGAAGATAAAATGGACCTAAACGACCTTTTTTTGAGACAATTAGATGCAGTTATAACGTTTACATGTATTTCTGTCATACAAGCAAATGCATTTACATAAAAATAAAGCAATTTGGTAAATAAGAAGAAGGCAACATTCTCAGGTGGGAGTCCAAGCAGAGAGAATGCTTGTGGCAAAGCATGTGTGTCATTTTCTTGGCTAGTCCTGCTTTGTAGTATTCTTGGAGAGTAGAGGTCAGACCATGAAGGACAACAAATTGGCTTGTTTCCACTGATGCCAATGGGTCTGTGTTTTTTTGTTGTTGTTTTTTTTTTTCTATACTAGCCACAGGTCTAGATCTTTTTCACTACAGAAGGTTTTTCAGAGGCAGAATTTCATAATTTTTGCCCCCAGCTAGATAAGAGGCATTTCAAACCTTAGAGCGGATGCTGCCTCTAAACCTAACTAAGCTTGGAGAAAAGGTGTGTATTTATACAAACCTCCTTCCCTTTGCTTCTCCTCCTCAGGCCACTCACTCCACCATAGTGTGCTGCAATTGCCTGTCAACTGTACCTACGAGCATTGGCCACAACTGTCACATGCTTTGTGGCATAAGAGTTTTAAAAGTTCAAATAATGTGTAAGATGGCTCAAGAAATGCAGAATCTGAATCCATTTCTTGGGGCTCCCTGGATCTCGGAGGAGCAGCTTGTTTTCATGTGCTGAAATAGAAGTGGTGGTTTCAGTTCTGGGAGCTTCAAAAATACGCTGGAGTAGGTTAGTCTGGAGCTAACCTGTGCTTAAGTCTACTACTGTAGGTGGAATTACCCTTGAGACACCTGATCTGCCATGGCCTTCATCCAGTAAGGTATATAATCATATGCCTAACTTTAGGCCAATGAATAACTTTCTTCAATCAGGTTCCTTCTTTGAAGCTAATAGGGCTATTCATATGTCCAGATTAGGCTTAAACGTTCAAATATCTTGCTTAACCGGAGTCCGTGATTCCTTATATTGGCCAAGATCTAGGTGAAAGGATTTTATTAACAATGAAGTCAAAATTACGTATTTCAAGATCCTTTCATTATCTCACCAGGGAGCATTTCTATCATTAATTAATGAAATGATTATCTCAAATCAGCTTTAACAGTGCTTGAGAATTTTGCAAGTGTCACAGTGTAACAAAACTAACAAAAGGAAGAGATCAGCTCTGTTAGTATAGCTAAACCTTCAGAATTTATACATTAGATCATAAGGAATTTAATTTAACATTCTCTAAAGAGTTTCATGTGTCTTTTCCTGCAAGATATTTTTTTCCTATCCATCTATTTTAGAGCTGTGGTTTTGCACTTCTATTCTAGCTAGTTCATTTTTATCCTTAAAGGCACACTGTACTTTTCAGTTTCTGAACCTTCCCCACATTTTCACTTCCAAAACTAGTAGAAATCTCTTCTGGAGAAATACGTTATTTATTTTGTATTTGTCAGAATGAGTTAATAATGCATCATGGTGTTTTAAGTAATGCCTGCAGGTATGCCAACCCCTGTACTGGAGAAACAGCTTGGGTTTTAACACACTGTAAAAGGTAGGAGGTCATCTAAACTCTTGGTTTTCCTTCTCGGGCCTTGAAAATTGACGTTCCTCTGCATGCACAGGGACAGATATTGTACTGTTCAGCCAGCCCTGCGCAAAGTGAAGTTGCTGGTGTGGGAAGGTGCTTGCAAGCCTCTCTTGGTTTAAGTTTCAGACTACCTGACCAAGCTGTGCTGGCTGTGCAGCTCACACAGGGCCAGACTCAGAGGCCCTGATTTGTAGGTTATACACTCTAAATTGTAGGTTATGACTTTTAATGATGAGGGTGGATTTTAAAAGGAGAAGGACTCAACAGGGCAAACGTAAGATTTTTTTTCCCCATATGTCTTTTTGTTGGCCGTCTCAACAGGGCCTTTCTAGCCCCAAGGTGTTAGTTCAGACCAGTTCACATTCTGACCAGAAAAAGAATATGCGGTGTGCATGATGGCTTTGGTGAGCAATATGAGCTTTGCTCTTCACGTCTGCTGGTGCCCCACTTTTTCTGTGTCTACACCATTTCACCTGGTCTCTGTTCAATTAACAGTCTGACATCTCCTCCCACCTGAAGATACATCCCTTCGCTTGGCTTCTCTCCATATGTGCCCCAGTGGGTTTGATATTCAGCTCTTAGACCACTACTCCTCTGCCAGACCACTCAAGCATTCCCCAGGAGCTGTTCTCATAAACCCTTGGCCCATGAGCAGGGCTTTCAAGCTCTCCTCATGTGCCCTGAAATGTTGCCTAATATTGGGTTTCAACAAGCTGGTATGGAGCATGCTGGTAGCCACCACGTTCTTCTGGAAGTCTGTGGGTTTCTCCATTCTCTGCACGTCTGTGAAACTCCAGATGGGTGAAACAAACCCTGCTCCCAGCAGTGCTTCCCTTAAAAAAAACCTACTGTAGTTTAAAGCCCTCGGTTTATAAATCGTTGTGTCTCTGAAGTGCATTTGTAGCATAGACATACTACACAAAAATCACAGAACAAGAAGACATCCCTATTTTCAAATTATTGGGAGGTGAGATAAACATAGCACATCACTTGTCAGGTTCTTGATTAGCTATATGGAAAAAAAAAAATCCCAGACAGTACTGGCTGGCTGAATGATGACTTCCCAGAACAGAATTAATTTTTGCTGTGCAGCTGAATTGACTGATGATGGGATGGCCAATATAGGATGGGGTGTTGCTGTCAGCAATATGGCAATAAAACACAGCAATAAGGGACAGGGCCAGCACTGAGACAGCTGAACAACGTTTGTAAAGATAATTCTACAGCTTTGCAGTTGCTGAAACCATGTGCTCTGATATGCTAAATTAGCATGTAAGCTCAAAGCCAAAGGTTTAAAACACTCAGCATTGCAAAATAGTCTTACGGTATTTAGTAAGTGGAAATGACCTCCAAAGGAATAGCAAGAGCATAAATGGAACAGAACAGACCTTTTTTTGAGAAGAAAATGTACCTAATGTCGGCATTTTTCAGGGCCTTGCGTCACATGGACAAATCCAATGAGGGTAAATGCTCTGTGTTATCCCAGGATAAGATGGCAGAGCCTGGAGCAAGACTCAGTCTCGCCTTGCAGCAGCTCACTCAAGCAGTCTCAGCACTGTAGCTGCCACGTCTACCTGTGACCCTGGGCAAGTGCTGGCAGGGAGCTGCTGCTGGTTATTTAGGTCTAGTCCGGGAGTGATTTTGTGAGCTGCAGGCTTTCCCCTACCTGTGGCTCTGGACATCCCTGGAGGAGTGGAAAGAAATGTGTGCACGGACATGCAGAAGTGAATTGTGAGCTTATTGCTGGGCTCCTGACTTGTGTGGGGGATTTTTAATGGCCAGTCTTTGATGAAACAGTTCAACAACCTTACTGTTGATGCTTTCTGATAAAGTGGTTCTCACGTGCTGAAATCCACTGTCCTTTAGAAAGGTACATTGAAGTCAGCAGGTGTAAACATGCACTTAAAGCTCAAATACCCAAATAACCAAATCTTGTGACGTGGTGCTGCACATTGTAAAAAAACTACATATGAGACAAGTGACTCTGGTGCCGACATGTGGGTGTGTACAGCTTTTTTAGATGCCCCTGAGCACCCAAGACACATGGCAAAAAAATTATAGAAGACTCACATCCATCTGCAGCCGGAGGCCCAGGGGTGTAGGCTCGAAATACATGTGTGAGTTCTCACCTCCTTGCACATTCACAGTGGTGTAAACTTAAATTAATGGTAAAGTGGGTTGAAAGTGGATTGTAAAGTGAGAAGCACTCTTATGAGGATGTATTTTCATTGCCAGCTCTTAAGATTCTTTTTGGATATATCTGTCAGTGTAGATCTTGATAGATTTCTAACCAGCCATCTTCTAACCCACTAAAAACTTCCCCAACTTCCATTGTGATGCTACGGTGGCATACAAGAAGCGAGTAGGGGAATTTACTACCATTTTCTGACAACTTTACCCTGTTTTATAATATCAGAAAACGTCTGCACCTGCCTGTTCTGCCAAGGAGCATGTAAAAGGCTCAGGAAACTCAAGAGGGGAACAGCATTGATAATTGATGTGACAAGGACAACCCTTGCAGAGGCAGAGGGAAGAAAGGCTTCTTCAGTTCTGAAGTAGCTTATAGGGACTTGTAATTCTGCTCTATTTTGGGAGAGAAGTGGTGGAGGGAGATTAACACTTTACTAGTGAATAGAGGCAGTCACACAAGCAAATAAATACTGAAGGACTTCAATGACTTCGGAGTCTATCTCTTTGATTTTAATCAGTAGTGATTATGCCACAGTAGTCGAGAGAGAGCCAGTGTGACAAAATGAATGTTTTTTCACGCTTTCCTACAGTTCAAGGTTTCTGGAATTTACAATGTTTGAAGCAGCTCCGGGTAAATTACATAAAAACCAGACAATGTTTGCAAGATTGTATAAGATGCTTGTTATCAAAACAAGGGAAAAGGACAAAGACTCATCACTCAATTGCGGCAGTTTGTGTTGTTCAGTGATACCCTCTAGATCCACGCTATACCCATCATTCTTACATAAAACGCAAGCGATGAATGGATGATGATACCTCTGCTGAGCAATAGTGATGACGTGAAATGAGAAATGTCAGCTCAGCAGGCTGAAGCACTCTTGTTTAAACAAATTTCAGGAACGGGCACTTGTCTGTGTAACATTTGCTTCTGATAATGTGTCCACGTCAAAGCAAGTTATATGGACAATTCATTCCAAGACCATGTGCAGTCAACTGATTGAACCTTCAAGGCACTTGAGCCTTCTTGCAACACTGGCATACTGGTTAATTCCCTTTTGAGGTACTTTATTTAAGCAGGGAAGGGTTATTATCTTCACAAAGTTCTTTAGGTACTGGCAAAGCAGCAGAATGGGAGGGGCAGGAAGGTGCTTGAGCAAGTGTGTGGGTGTAGGAGTGGACATTTCCTAGGGTGGTAAGCTCTCAAAAGTTTCCAGAGGGCCCTGAATGCCAACAGTAAAATTTCCATTCACGTGGAGTCTCAAGTGTACTGGTTCTGTTTTCTTTATCTGCTTTGTCACATTTTGTTTGCCTGGTTTAAATGAGAAGAAATCTGGTACTCTTCTACAATATGAATATAAAAGCTACAAGAAGATCCTGGGTATGTTGTTGCTAGCTGGAGAAGTTGAACTTCAGTGAAAACTGATAACTTTCATGCTCAACTTTTTCATGTTGATATAGAAGGTTATAATATATATACACTAGAGCTTATTGCTCTAGTCTCATCTGACTGCATCTTCTGTTGTAGAAACACATTTCACCAGCCTTCATTTCCACTGTCATCATTGCTGGTAATTTTCAATAAATATAATATTCCCTGTCAGGCCTGGTGAATGAGTTGGCTGTGGATGTAGATTAAGCACATGGCAATACATTCATTGTGTATGCTAATTCTTAAAAAAACAGGTCAAGATTGCACTGCTGTGCTTCACAATCCACAGAGAAACAGCTATTGCACCAAACATTGCATGACATAACTTCTGAGAGGTGTGTAGGAGTAGGTTTATATACGCCTTGGAAAGTATCTGTTCTGTGAACTTGGTTGTGATTTGTCATTTCAACAGAAATTAATGCAGGACTTCGAAAAGAGAAATAAAGCAAAAGGGTCTGAGAAAATTTCATATTAAACTTGCAGGTGAGCTCTAAATACTAGGAACTAAAGGGGTCAAACTTCAGGGTAAATTGCATTAAAAATGCCTGACAGCGCAAAACCAGAATTACAGAAGTCTAAAAAGAATCATAAGCAGATGTTGAAGTTCTAAATGGAGAAACATCTGAAAGGATGGACTGCAGGACCTTCTGTAGGCTCCCACCTGCTTTTGTACCAACTCAGTGACACAACCATACGGAGACCACCTCCTGCTGAGGAGCGTCGGGGCATCCACACTGCCCGTTTTCACACTTCTGTAGGCTGGGTCCTGGGTCCAGACCATTTCCTTACACATAACGATTAGATGCAGGAAAATACTGGGTGCAGGGCAGAGGCCATGGACTGTTAGGCAGACCTTCTCAGGGATTTCCTCTAGCTGGCACCATGAACCTTTCATCACTCAAGCCACCTTACACCTGGGCTCTGCTGGACCCCAGCTGGTGGAAGTTAGCACAGCTAGAGCATCTGATGCTCATGCAAACAGGATAAATTAAGAAATTAACAACTTTCTAATTGGCCCTTACCCTCCTCCGTGAAGAAGAGGAGGAACTCTGTCCCAGTTTCCAGAGAAGGCAATGATGGTGATGGGAAACAGGTTGTGCCCCTTCCATAGCTGTACTGGTTTTGGCTGGGGTAGAGTTAATTTTCTTCACAGGAGCTGGTATGGGGCTGTGTTTTGGATTTGTGACCAAAGCAGTGTTGATAACACAGGGATGTTTTAGTTAGTGCTCAGCGGTGCTTCCACAGCATCAAGGTCTTTTTTTTTTTTTCCCCTTTTTCACCCTGTCCCACCAGCGAGCAGGCTGGGGGAGTTGGGAGGGGACACAGCCAGGACAGCTGACCCCAACTGACCCAAGGGATATTCCAGACCATAGGACATCGTGCTCAGCAGTAAAAGCTGGGGAAGAAGGAGGAAGGGGGGAAATTCAGGGTGATGTTGTTTGTCTTCCCAAGTCACCGTTACGTGTGCTGGAGCCCTGCTGTCCTGGAGATGCTGAACACCTGCCTGCCCATGGGAAGTGGTGAGTGAATTCCTTGGTTTGCTTTGCTTGCACACACAGCTTTGCTTTACCTATTAAACTGTCTTTATCTCAGCCCACAAGTTTTCACACTTTTATCCTTCCGATTCTCTCCCCCATCCCACCGCGGGGGACTGTGTGAGTGGTTGTGTGGGGCTGAGCTGCCTACCGGAGTTAACCCACAACAGTAACACTCTTCTGAAAGACCTTTGGCAAAATATAAACCATGAAAATGCCTATATTTTCCACTTTCCATTTTATCCAGTATAATATATTTCAAAGGACTTGTGGAAAAATCTGGACTTCTTGTTGGCAAAGTCAGCTTTGAAAGGCTTTCCCTCTGTGCTGGAAACCTTCAAGAATACAGAATGGTTTGGGTTGGAAAAGACCTTTAAAGACCATCTAGTCCAGGAGGTCGGAGATCATCGAGTCTGAGAAGTGACGATTCAGTCTTACTATTTTCTTTGGCTTCTGTTGAGAGCACGTGTGTGATGAACAAGCAGGGCAAGCCACCTGACTGGGAAAGTCTGAGCTTCTGAACCCAGTGCTGGTGGATCACTAACGTCTGGCAGCCAGCACCACAACTGCATTGGAGTAGGCATGAAAAAACCCCGGTGCTCAGCAAAGGTTGTTTAAGCAGTCATTAGAATCTTGAATAAATACGGTGAAATATTTTCTTGCTAAAATATTATTTGCCGTAATTGCGTATTTTATCTTTAACAGCTCAGTGTGTTTGTTACCTGCCTGATTTTTTATTCAGACTTAAACTGTAACAGCTTGTTTAAAACTTCATTTATTATTTTTCCTATGCAGGCTGCATAAATGAGTGTCAGTAGTAGCAGCATGGAAATGAATCAATTTGTAATTGCAATAGCATTAAATATATTTTGCTAGTGTCTGAATGGAAAACATTTCAGATGAAAAATTAATTCCACCCACTTGAAACAGGAAATCAAAAGTTGTGCTTTAGTCTTTGCCCTTTAAAAATAGCTGCCAGTCAGCTTTTTTTATTTTCTTTTTTTAGATTTCAGCTTTTCTGTGAAAATGAAAGTCACTGTTCTTTCTTTAAAATGGAATTATTTAAAGGAACAAGAATAAGGTCTGTGCTGGAAATATTTAATACCATACTTCAGGAAAATTTAGCTTAAACTGCAAAGCACTGGTAAATAAGTTTAGTTGGTGAATATACCTGAAAAGAATTTCTCAAACAAATGGCAAATGAAGTACCCATAGGTGTTTTGTGTCGTTGTCCAAGCCTCACGACTTATGCATGTCTTCCTGCTTCATGTGAAAGACAGGTAATTGCAGATGCAAGTTGTCATTTGAGTGCCTAAGGGTCTGGCTATGCATGCAAGGGTGAGGGAACAAGAATATGCATATGTTCATATATTCATATACAGCTTGTTCAGCTGCCAGTCAGGACAGCTGCCTGCTGAAAAACCCCGTGTTAAGAATATGGACTTGGAAAGATGTAATAGAAGAACCCCTAAAAATAATGGGGGAAATGACTTGATAAAAACTTTCTTAATTCCAGATCCATCCCAACTTAATTAGCAAGTTACATGTAGGCTGTCTGTAGTGTTCATTGGGAGATAAATGTTTTGGATATAACAAGTTGTGAACCGTAGTTTCTTAAGCATATTATGACTAGAAAGAAAAAAATTTCTTGGAGGTAAAAGTCATGACAAGAATGCAAATAAAAAATGCTAGAAAGAAAGGGAAGAGCCCAAGAACAAGGCAATGGGCCAAACTGGGGTAGTGCTTCGTTTCTTATGGTTCACACGTGGCATCTTGAAGGCTGGTTGCAGACAACCGAGTCGCACAAGGGGGAAAAGCAGCTGACAGAGACTGGTCAAGGCCATTTTGATGTATGAGAGAGAGAATAAATCCACGTCTTTGGCTCCGTGCTGGTCCTGGCAGGCATTTACCAACAGCAAAAAGAGAGCTTGGTGCTGGGAAGAGTCTACAGGAACCTGGCTATGAGGTGGACTGGGGAACAGGGCCTGCATTATTTGTTTCTTAATTACTTAAGATGCTGAAATGATTAAAGAAATATATCATTTTTAAACGAAGTCTAGAGAACCACTTTCTATGTTAGGCACTTACATTTGTAATTCCATTTCCTAATGTGAAATTACGGGTTTAACTGTTACCTTATCACAATAAATTAATGTTTTTCCTTTGTCTACAAATCTGGGCTCGGTGTTGTGCGAACATAGGGTATTCCACTCCTTTGTATGTTGCAAATCCAGTGTGAATCCATCCCTGGGTAATTTTCTGCAGAGCTCTTCTCTTCATTGGTGGCCGAGAACCCTGTCCTCTTTGCAAGAAGGAAAAGATGTTTGAAGATGGAATCTAGCTCAAAAGACAAAGGATAATTAGGATAATATTAATAATAGCATAAAATTAAAATAATTAAATAACTTTTAATACATGAACTAAAATATCTTTAACAATTAATTGTCCTAGGCGTGTGAAGTTGGAGTCTGGCTCAGCACAAATGAAGGAAAACTGATTTTGTTCCCTGAGATTCCCAACTGAAAACGAAGGTCCTCTGAGGGCTGACTCCCAAAGTCAGTTTTTGTTGTCACTGACAAAATTGCAAGTAGCGCACACATGTTTGTCGGAAATGAGAAGCTACTGTTCAGCTGAAACTTGGGAGTTCATTAACGTTTTTTCAATGTACTTCCACTGAAATGCTATCTGAGGCAGTCCCACTGAATAGTAGGAGAGAACCAGATTGTCCTTTTTGCAGGAGTTTTCAAAATGTTAAAATTTGTTTTAAACTAAACCTGTTAGTTTTTGACACTTCCCACAAAAATAATTAAGAAATATTTGGAAATCTGCTTGAGTGTTTCAGTTTAGTGGTAACACTCAAATGCGTTCGGTACCTTTTGCCTTTTAATACCATGACATTGCAAAATCAAATGTCATTTCAAGGTGAAAAGTCAAACCTTGTGTTTTGAAAAGGATTGAAAGAACAGGATTGATGGAATGTCCCGAGAGGACTGCATTTTTTTTCTTTAATTTTTTTTCCAAATGAAATTTCACTGCAAGCGGTATGTGTCTACAGAAAGGTTCTGTTTTGTCAAAGCATTTTTTTCAGTGGAAAAATTATTAAATTATTCTGTAGGAAAATGTTTGACTGGTGCTAGTCCTCAAGACTTGTTGATCAGCAAAACGTTAGGTGCTTAAATCTCATATAACCACTGCATAATGCATGATTTAAAGAAGATAGGATTTTACAATTTTTTAAGACTGACAGAATGAACTGCAGAGTTAATAGGCTTAGCCTGAAAATGCTAATTCTATCAACAGCCCGTATACCAATAATGTCTTTCCTTTGCTATTTTAGATGCATATTTCTGGCCAGCTAGAGGGAATGGCTCTATTGCTTTCATTTCTGTTAGCTTACGGTATGGGTTAATTTTTCAAAACGGAGCATTAGCAGCTCCATTTGTGCCCGTATGAATTTACATGGAAAGCTGCATTTTGGGCATTTTTTTGTGCTTGAACTGTGCTTTGACAGCTATCTACCACAGCTTCAGCTGCAGCAGGCTGTATCCAGATTACTGCTGAGAGGAGCACACCCTTGGTTTGTATAGATCGAGAACCCAGGCAAAGGTTCTGAAAAACAATAGGTGCTGAAGAATAGCAGGTACTTACACGAATGCCCATTTGAGGTGAAGTTCTCAAATACATCCATTTACATACTCGGATATTGATCACTATTCCCTGCTTAGTTATTGGACTTGGGTAATGTATACAGGGGGAAGGACAGAAAGGCTGTTGTGCAAAACGTGTTCGGACTGGGGAGGTTTGGGAAAGGCATCAAGAAAAGGCTGTATGACTGCAGGAGGAGGAAAGAGACAAACATTGCAGATGATATAGGGCAGGCTAATGCCTTCAGTTCCTTTTTTTTTTTTTGCTTTAGTTTCTCCCAAAAGATTAACCGTTGAGTGGATGCTTAATGTAAGGAGTTGTAATGTAAGGGTATGAGTTTACACCAGAAAAAAGAAAAGGTCACAATAAAGAATATTTAGATTCAAGTAAACTGGAGGCATTTTAGCTGGCCAGTCCCAGAGGAGCCCTCCCATGGGTACTTAGGGAGGAATCACAGCAGCCTCTGGTCCACTTGCGAGCATCTCGCAGAGATCCCGGCAAAGGGGGATCCAGAGGGCAGGTGAAGGACATTGCACAGAAGGAGAAAAAAGAGGACCCAGTGAATAAAGCAGTTTAAAGGCCCATACAGAGAATAATTCGGTGATATATGCCAGCTAATATGAATTAGTCAAGAACAAGTCATGATAAACCATCTATTTGGCTGATGAAGGGGGAAATAAAAGGTGTGATGTATCTTGACCTGAGTGTGACTTTTGGCACTGTCTTGCATAAGCAAGTTAGGGAAATATGATCCAGATGAAACGATGATGAGTTGGGTGAATAATTACATTAAAATTGCTCTAGAAACTATTAAGAACGATTCCATCTTAAATTAGCTGCACGTTTTAAGTGGAGTCCTGCAGAGGTCTGTCTGTTTTACCCAGTATAGACATTAATGAGTTAGAAGATGGAATATGAAAAATGATTGTAATCTTTTCAAATTAAACAAAACTGGTAGGAATTAAAAGTACTTTGATGGGCCAGATTTTAATTCAAAATAATCTAGATATATTGGAGAAGTGATCCAAAATCAACAAGATGGAGTTCAACCAAGGCAAGAGCAAAGAACTGTGGCTAGGAAAGAAAAATGTAAAAGGCAGCTATAAAATGAGAAATATCTGTCAGTGCAGCTGTAGTGTGAAAAAGCATTTGAGTTGGAGTAAAAGCTGGATCCTTTCTGAGATGTATTAGCAAAAGTGTAATGTGTAAAGCACATGGAAATAAATGTATGTTTCTCTACAGTGCTGGTGAGACCTCAGCTGGAGTACTGGTACCAATCTGTAAAGTGCAATGAGAATAAGTAGGAGACCTCCAGAAAATAGGTGCAAGAATTATAAGAACTTTGGATTGTATAAGAAAAGCCTGAAGGAATTGTCTTTTTTCTAGAAAAGAAGGTCAGTGAGCAGACATGACAATCATTTCCAGTGTTTAAACTGATGGATACAACCAGAGTGGTGAACATTCTTCTCTGTAACTGGGGGGTAGGATAGGAGCTGATCAGCTTAACTAGCAAAAAAGAGTTCTGACGTGAACTAGAAGAGACTGCTTTGGGAATTTTTTGGATCATTGTCTTTGGACAGCATTACAGATAGTTCAGGCCTGTGCCTATTAGAGAGGTTTTCCTGGTGATTAGTAATAGCTATGTGGGATCAGAGGAAGACCCTGAGTAACATGACTTACAGATCATCACCCAGCCCTGTTTTTGAATGATTTCGTTGATTAGCATTACCCCATGGGGATACTCTGTGGAGAAGAAGATTTTTACAGATATGTTAACAGCCTTCTTATCACCCAAGGACTGATGGACTGAGCAGGAGAAGGTGCCTGCAGGTGAAGACCTTGGTGCATAATGTCGCATTATACCTGCTATTTGGAACAGATGGCTTCACAAAGACATCAGTGTGCGCTGTTCTTGTCTGTCTGTCTCAAAACTGGCACAATCTCTAATACAGCAATTGCTTTGACTATGCAAATTCTATATTTTAACTGGGACAGTTTTCTTGCTCGGGTTTTAAATTGACTAGAATTGGGCTGTGTAGAAGGAAGCAATTTTTTAATTACAGAAAGTAATCCTTGAGAATCTCCTCAGCCAAAGATAATCAGAAATAGAATAAAAAGTTCTATAAGCAAATTGGCATTGTCAGTTGCTAGCAGGTATGTGTGCAAGGAGAAATATATTCTTTACCTAGTATGCTTTTATATCCTGTGCTGAATTGCATCACCTCCTGCCTTCTGCATCTGTGAAAATGTAGAACATTTTTCATTTTCTTTGGTGAGGTTTCCTTACCAAGGAGGTAGTGCCGGATACAGAAGGATACCTCAGGTACCTAATAATCAGGATAGAAATTAATAATTCACAGGTAATAGTGGCAGAGAGTTGGTTTTAAGATTGTCAAAGCCTGAGGCCAGTATTTGATGATAATGACTTACCTGACACTGCAGTCCTGCCTTGCGTTAAGCCTGATACAGTGGTCTTTGCTGCTGCCTGGGAGTGGGACAAACTCTTGCCCAAAACGATGCCAGAACTTGGGCTCATTAACCTTGAGATCAAGGCAAGGTTCGGTACCCTGGGGTATAACTCCTTTACAGGTTGGGTCAGAGATGAGTTGTGAGTGCTGTTGGCAGGCAGCAGAGGAAATCAGTTTTGAGGTTGAAGGAGTTGCAAGCTCATAAATCTGAGATGTCTTAACATTGTTGTCTGCAAGGTTAAATGTGAATAGAATCGAATTCTCTTAAAATTCCTTTTCTTTGAGATAGTCTGTGAATAGCCATAAAATCTCTTAGCATGTGTCCTGAATTTATGTGCAGAGGATATGAACTTGTCCTGTTTTAGCTTGTACTGTATTTAGTTTGGGGGTAGGAGGAGGTTTAGCCAGACAAGTCAATGGGTATTCCCTTTGATCCTTGTCATCAAAAGGTGCTTTCTGTACTGAGGTTGCAGTCCTGTGATCTGTTGGTGAAAATTTTGTGCCCTTTTCTGCTCTACAGGACTAGGACTGGTTGGCTGCATGTTGGCTTGGTATGTTTTAATCAACAGACCATTTCTGAAGGAAAAGGTTGTGTAAATTTTATATGTGAACATGTCTTAAAATCTCTGTCAGGGCTAGACCTGTATTTTTTCACACTGGCCATAGGTTTCTCTCCAGACCAATAAACTAAGAGCTCAGTTTAATGTCCACTGATAAAAGTAGAAAGACTCCCTTTGCCTGTAGTGAGACTTTGGCTTGGGTCCTTGACAGGGTATTTTTTAAGCACAGAAAATTGCCACTTGACTATTTACTATTTTCTGTATCATGAATCAATTTGATGGACAAGCTGCTGTGTGAATACATATTACAGAAGTATTCAATACAAGTGGGCTCATGGAGTACAGCAAAACAAAGTAAGACCTGAAGGCATATTGAAAAAAAGATTGCTTCTTACTTTAATGTAGATTTTTATGGGTTTATGTTGAACAATGACAGTTATATGCTATTTCCAACTTCTGGAACAGGTAGATAATCCATCTGTAACTGAACTCCAGTAAATGGTTTAGTGTCAAAATCACCAGGTAAAGCATCAAATAAAAAGGCTTTTCTAAGGAGCACCTTAAAATCATCTATGCTGTCTGTACTCCTTGATCCCTTGATTTCAGACAAATCTTTTTAGTGCAGATTTGCCTTTAGGTTGTGAGGACATGCAAGTTTACTATAAAATTTCCAGCTTCTGCTGAATGGGAAATCCTGTGATCTCATAGAAAAACATGTAATCTGTGCAGTAGGCTCAGTGAGACAGTCTTGAAGTTCTTGCTTGTGCTTGCACTAAGGTCAAAGAGATTTTCTGAGATGAGAAGAACCCATCCAGCAACACTCTTCAGCATGTGCAGAAACATACCCCTTCTCAGGAGAGTACTGACATATGTACCTTAAGTTAAGTAGATGTACTGACAGTACTTCAGTAAGACATCAGGTTATGCTTGACGTTAAGGAAATGGCACAGGCATGTTTTGATGGGAGACTTATGGAAGGACTTCAGGATTTGGTTTCATGTGAAGCTTATCATTTTGGGAGAGCTGGGCAGAGCCTCTCCTCTTTTTAAACACATTTGCAAACACGGAAGCCCAGACCCATCCTGCTGAGCCGAAGATACCTTGCTGAGGGCTAATGGAGGAGGCTGGTCTCCCTGGGCTACCTTCCTAGTCAGCGGTGGTGGCATCCATCTGAGAGCTGACTTTCCCTTCAGAGGGTCTAACTGTCACAAAGTTGGGTGGTGGAATCTCACCCTTTGTAGCAGAAATCAAAGGTAACCTAGTGAACCGATCAAGCCCTGTGCTGGTATAAAGGATAGAACGACATGGCAGATCCTCACAGAAGAACCTTCAATCAAGAAAATAAAATATCTGCCACGTCTTACAGCCCACTGTGTTGCCATGTCTCAGGTCTAAGATGTTAAGAAGCGACGGCAATAAAGTCCTGGGGGGGAGGTTTACAATCATATGAATGAGCTCAATAACAAAGCCTGGGAGTTAATGAAAAGCCTGGAAACTAGAAGTTCATTGTTTTTTGGAAAGTCTTACGCTTCTCAAACCAAGCTCCCAGCTTCGTAGGAAATGGCTCATGAATTTGACTTCCTCAAAGCTGATTGTTTTCCGGTGCCAGTAACCTAACTACAAGCTTTAGCAACAGGCCAGAAGACGGCACTAAACATGATAAGCCTAAAATGCTTCTAGGCTCTGTTGTGTTTGCATGGTCCCCTGCCTACACGCGTTGCTTGGCCAACATGCCCACAAACCATGTTGCTGCATCAGCGTGGTACTAAGCCCAATTTGAAAGGCACAGACTCTGCATAGGTCCTACTAGTGTCTCTGTGCCTGTCCTAAAAGTAGCTGTACGGCTTCTAGACATCTTGGAGAGCAAGCAGCATTCATCTGAGTGTGGGCATAGACTACCAAGACCGTAACAACTGAAAAGTCCATACAAAGATCCTCCTGCTCTGTAGTAGGGGTGGACGGGTCAGCTGCTGTACCTACACAGTGTGATGTAGAGTATGAAAGCATGAGAATCCCTTTTAACTCTCCTCCCACTGTAAATCCACACATGTGGAACCTCTGTGAAATAATAACAGGACTGTCACAAAGTCCTGGAGACTTAATGAGGATCTCTGAGGTTGCAATTTTTTAGGATAAAGCACTTCTGAAATGTTTTCCTTCATTCTAGAAACAGAAATCTGACGTTCCTCACAGTCCTGTACAGGAATATGAAGAATAAAGCATCTACAAAATGGTTAAGCAAGGAAATAAGAAAGGTATCAACAGTGGACAGAGGAAAGAAGGAACAACTCCATGAGAACTGACAGGAGTTTCTCACTCCTGCTAACTGTATAAATCCCGAGTCCACATCAGAATTACTGGGTAGGTGACAAAGGGATCTGTCCTGACAGCCTGCAAAGTTGATGGCTGGTGTCTGAACCCTGCTGAAGAGTGAGTTGCTGAGTGGAAGCAGCAAAATTACAGTCATTAGAAGGAAATTAACAGATTTAGATGAAACAAACAGGTGCTGACAAACATTGCCATGTCTTATTTTGGTTTGCACACTGATGTTTTGCAGCATCTACTACTGAGTCACAAAGTAGAATCCTTTTCCTAGCTGAACTTTCTCGGTTTTGGTGTTTAGGCTGTTTCATTAACAGTGCAACAGACACGAACTCTGTTGTCTGAGCTGTCAGGATTTGGGCATCAGAGAAACTGGAGAAGCATTCTATAAATTATTTTTTCTATTTTTCCTCCTCTCAGTTGAAATACTAGTGTCCAATAACTGTTAGAAAACACTTATTCAGCATCTCTTAACTGTTTATTTGTAGGGTTGTAAATGCCTACATTTCCATTTACAGCATTTCAGCTCTCCTTCTACCTCATCTTTGAAAACTCTGCTAAGGCAACTTTGAAATATATCTTTCGAAATACATTTGGAATGTCTTTTACTTTCAATTTTACCTTCATTCTCTTTTCCATGTCTTTTCTATCCTCTTAAAGAATAGTAATTTCCCTACTCTTCCAGCTTGCTGATTCGTTTGTTTTTCTTCAGAAACTGTCTGAGGGTTGTATAATGAATCTCAAATGAATTCGTTTCAAACCCTTCCATCATTCTCATTTCCCTTTGGAATCTTACAACTGTTGTATTCACTTCTAAAGCATCTGAATCTAAGATGGAAGAAGGTTTCCAAACAGTAATTCATCTAAATGTGTCCTGCTCCATAATTTCTGTGTTTGTGCTTGTCTCTGCCTCATACAGTTTACACAAGGGACAACTGGCTAATGTATCTGGAAGCAGAAGACAGATTTTTTTCTTCACAAAAATTTAATATTGTACTCAGTACCTCCTGTGCTTTCTGTAATAGCTAAATTAACATTTAATTTAAATTACACAGAAGCCAGTGAAATCTAGGAGTAAACCCCCTGCACTTGGTAAAATAATGACAATGCAAGTTATTTCTTGCTACTGTTCAGGCAATAAAAGTAATAATGATGGATTATTTTGCAGTGCTTTGCAGATACACAGCATGCATAAAGTATTACGCTGTTGTTTTGAATACAGATAACAAGTTGTCACTCTTCTTAGCATCCTCCATACTTTAAAAAACTATTTCTGGAAGACTATAAGCATTCTGAAATGCACATGGGAAAAGTTCACCTTCCCTCCAGTTTTCGACTATGAATCTATAGACCAAGGAAAAATGCTCATTTTTGAAATGCAGTAGGAAAGAAAAAGTATGAAGGTGAAAAATTCACCTTTTAGTGATGCACTCTTTTTTATTTTGCCTTCTAATTTCAGAAATAGCTCTGGAAGTCTGAAGACTTTCTTTTCAGTCAGCAGTTCAACATCCTCCCAACAATGAGTATAAGTGACACAGTTTCCTAGCAGAGATTTTTATTGTTCAGAAGAGACTCTTCAGCAGCCACCAAGCCTGAGCTGGCACCTCTCTGCCAAAGCTGAACTTCCAAGCCTGGTGTAGCTCCTGGTGGAAAGGAAAGGGTCAGGATAAAGTTATCAGGCTTGCAAATCTCATGGGATTTGCAAATAAAGACCTTTAAAATGATTTAGCTTATTAGGCAGGCGGTGGAGAATATGAAGCGTATCTTTAATTTATCACTTTGATATTATCTTTTGCTGAGCAGGAATGTACGTCTGTGTCATATGTATTTCGGCAAGGTCTTCATCACGCATCCACTGGGAGCCTTCCAGTATTTTAATCTGAAGGCAGTTTGCTTGGTCCTTGCCTATTATTAATGCCCTGGTTTATCAGAAGCGTCAGAGTTTATCGTGCGTTGTTCCTGGCAGTTCAGGAGCTTAGAAGAGAGCAGAATGATTACCCCATATCCCGTAATGCTCCCTCTTCTAGGAAAGCAGAAGCATCTTTGATGTCTGTTGTTCAGGTGTGATCTCTGTGTGAGTTGGGGTGGACGTGGGTGTCTGTGGTTTTATATGTGCTCTTCCTTTGCTCAGCCAGTGAGCTACCTAGGGTAAGGCACAGTATACTGAGTGCAGGAGATGGAACTCGGGGTCTTCACCATACAGGTCTTCATCATCAGTCCCTCGCCCAGCAGCTGCCCACAGATGTTAGGTATGAACGATGATAGCCCGGAGCCCTACGGGATACCCCCAAATCCCTCCATGCTTCGGGGATATGAATCAATACCTGCTTGCTTCCCTTTCAGGTCACCTGGGGAGGGAAGAGCAGGATCAGCTAAATGGAATCTGGTCTTCTCCTTCCAGGCATTTCAGTCAGCTTAGTAGACAGCGACGTAGGCTGCTGCCAGCCCTGGCGGTGTTCGCTGTGGCAAGTTCAAGTTTAGCTGAAGCCTGGGAAGTAGCGTGTTCAAAGCAGTTTCGTCTTACTAAAGAGAACACTGTCTGCCATAACATGCAGCTAATGTACATCACAACGTTACATCTGTTTTTGCCAAAATACCCCATTCTGCTTCTACCTTCCATCCTTTCCACAAGAAAAAGTCAGAGAGGAATCTTCCTGACAATTTGGGCACAAACACATCAATCCATCTGTCAGCAACTCTGACCAGCGTGACCGAATGGAAAGAACAGCATGAAGTGGAAGCAGCACAGCCAAAATAAGTGTTAGTCTAAAGGGCATGAGTGGTACAACCCCATAGAAACGTTTTTACATCACTTGCCATCTAAAGCAAAGAAGTGTTTTTTTTTCTTTTTTCTTTTTTTTTTTTTCTAAAAGCCAGCTGCTATTTGGCAAAACAGAGTGGTCATGTTGTGAATTCCTGTATCCATTTTAGGTCTATCCAGTGGCCAAAATAGGGTGGCACACAAGGCATTCTGCACTGGCCCCTTTTTTACATATTTTTGTAGTAAATAGGATGAAGAGGTTCCAAAGCTGGATACCTGACTCAGGTCTGAAGAATATTCAGCAGACTATCAGTAGCCATGGTAATGGACTAAAGAGAAACTTGCAAGTCTTGTGGAAAAGCATTGAGAGAACAGACTAGCAGGCGGGAGGTCTGCAGTCTTTCAAATGGCTGACAAAAGCCTACCCAAGCTTTTATGCTTTGCACGTTGCTATTGTGCAGTAAGAAAACGCACTGGGAAATGCCTGAATATGACATTCAAAGAAGTTTTGCATGAGCTGGGACCTTTGCTGAGATTGCTAATGCCTAGAGACATGACAGAAGGTGATAATCCATAGGAAAATATATGATAGTTGTACCCTGTGGATTATCAGCTTCTGTCTAAGCAGCTTATTAGAGAACACACAAAGGGAAGCTGTGGCTTGGGCTTTTTGGATTCAGGCAGCTGGATCCTGCTGGGACTTTTTTGTCACCAATACGCGGTGGCACGCTGTGACGTGCTCTTTGGTCTTGACACCCTGTTGGAATAGAAGACCGTACACGACGGAGCCTGTTTTGAA